>NC_037356.1:1572265-1886718 GCF_002263795.3 Bos taurus
TGTTAAAATCTCCTGGCATTAAAGAAAATGTTGAACTGGATTTATTTCCAACCTTTTCAGGCAATGTAGAACAATTTAGAACTAATTAGAGATCTAATAACCCTGCCTACAGTTTCTAGTTTGTACTACTGCTTTATGTAGAGAGAAATAGATGAAAAAAAATCACTTCCAAAACAGCTTTAGGGTGGACAGCTCTCCAATCCCTTCCTACTGGCAACCACCTATTTGTTTTTTGTATATGTAGGTCCATTTCTGTTTTGTTTGTGCATTTGTTTTGCATTTTAGATTCCACATTTAGGTGAAATTATAAAATATTTGTCTTTATCTGACTCACTACACTTAGCATAATACCTCTAATTGCCTCTATGTTGTCACAAATGGCAAAATTTTATTCTTTTCTTCCTGCTGAGAAGTAGTCCATTGTATATGTATGTGTGTGTATAAGGTTTTCTCTGTCTGTTCATCTATCCATGGGCATTTCAGTCGCTTCCATATCTTGGCTTTTGTAAATAATGCTGCAGTGAATACTGTCATTTAGTCACTGAGTCATGTCTGATACTTTTGTGAAACCATGGACTGCTGCCCACCAGGCTCCTCTATCCATGGAATTTCTCAGGCAAGAACACTGGAGTGGGTTGCTATTTCCTTCTCCAGGAGATTTTCCTGACCCAGGGATCAAATCTGTGACTCCTGCATTGGCAGGCTGATTCTTTACCACTGAGCCACTGCAGGGAAGCCCTGTAATAAATACAGGGGTGCATATATCTTTTCATATATATATCAGTTCAGTTCAGTTCAGTCCAGTTGCTCAGTCATGTCTGACTTTTTGAAGCCCCATACATTGCAGCATGCCAGGCTTCCCTGTCCATCACCAACTCATGGAGATTACTCAAACTCATGTCCATCTCATCCTCTATCATCCCCTTCTCCTCCCGCCTTCAATCTTTCTCAGCATCAGGGTCTTTTCATTTGAGTCAGTTCTTCCTATCAGGTGGTCAAACTATTGGAGCTTCAGCTTCAGCATCAGTCCTTCCAATTAATATTCAGGACTGATTTCCTTTACGATGGACTCAGCGGTGGCTGAGAGGAGCTACCCAACGTCCGAGGTCAGGTGCGGCAGCCAAGAGGAGCTACACCACATCTGAGGTCAGGGGCGGCGGCCGAGAGGAGCAACACCATGTCAAAGGAGTGGCAGCTGCATGGGCTCAGGAGGGCTGAGAGGAGCTACTCCATGTTCAAGGTCAGGAGGGGTGACTCGTCCAAGGTAAGGAGCAGCGGCTGTGCTTTGCTGGAGCAGCTGTGAAGAGATACCTCACATCCAAGGTAAGAGAAACCCAAGAAAGACAGTAGGTGTTACTACCTACTATGAGGGCATCAGAGGGCAGAAACCATACTCACAGGAAACTAGCCAATCTGATCACATGGACCACAGCCTTGTCTAACTCAATGAAATTAAGCCATGCCATGTGGGGTCACCCAAGACTGACGGGTCATGGTAGAGAGGTCTGACAGAATGTGGTCCAATGGAGATGGGAATGGCAAACCACTTCAATATTCTTGCCTTGAGAACCCCATGAACAGTATGAAAAGGCAAAATGATAGGATACTGAAAGAGGAATTCCCCAGGTTGGTAGGTGCCCAATATGCTACTGGAGATCAGTGGAGAAATAACTCCAGAAAGAATGAAGGGATGGAGCCAAAGCAAAAACAATACCCAGTTGTGGATGTGACTGGTGAGAGAAGCAAGGTCCGATGCTGCAAAAAGCAATATTGCATAGGAACCTGGAATGTCAGGTCCATGAATCAAGGCAAATTGGAAGTGGTCAAACAGGAGATTGGCAAAAGTGAACGTCGACATTCTAGGAATCAGCAAACTAAAATGGACTGGAATGGGTGAATTAAACTCAGATGACCATTATATCTACTACTGTGGGCAGGAATCCCTTAGTAGAAATGAATAGCCATCATGGTCAACAAAAGAGTCCGAAATGCAGTACTTGGATGCAATCTCAAAATTGACAGAATGATCTCTGTTCGTTTCCATGGCAAGCCATTCAAAATCACAGTAAACCAAGCCTATGCCCCAACCAGTAACTCTGAAGAAGCTGAAGTTGAATGCTTCTATGAAGATTACAAGACCTTTTAGAACTAACACCCAAAAAAGATGTTCTTTTCATTATAGGGGACTGGAATGCAAAAGTAGAAAGTCAAGAAACACCTGGAGTAACAGGCACATTGACCTTGGAATACAGAATGAAGCAGGGCAAAGGCTAAAAGAGTTTTGCCAAGAGAACACACTGGTCATAGCAAACATCCTTTTCCAACAACACAAGAGAAGACTCTACACATGGACATCACCAGATGGTCAACACCGAAATCAGATTGATTATATTCTTTGCAGCCAAAGATGAAGAAGCTCTATACAGTTAGCAAAAACAAGACCGGGAGCTGACTGTGGCTCAGATCATAAACTCCCTATTGCCAAATTCAGACTTAAATTGAAGAAAGTAGGGTAAACCACTAGACCATTCAGGTATGACCTAACCCTTATGGTTATGCAGTGGCAGTGAGAAATAGATTTAAGGGGCTAGATCTGATAGACAGAG
Source organism: Bos taurus (assembly GCF_002263795.3). Lineage (NCBI taxonomy): Eukaryota > Metazoa > Chordata > Mammalia > Artiodactyla > Bovidae > Bos > Bos taurus. Next base: position 1,574,872 of record NC_037356.1, read on the forward strand.
TGCCTGATGAACTATGGACTGAGATTCGTGACATTGTACAGAGACAGGGATCAAGACCATCCCCATGGAAAAGAAATGCAAAAAAGCAAAATGACTGTCTGGGGAGGCCTTACAAATAGCTGTGAAAAGAAGAGAAGCAAAGCAAAGGAGAAAAGGAAAGATGTAAGCATCTGGGTGCAGAGTTCCAAAGAATAGCAAGGAGAGATAAAAAAGCCTTCCTTAGCGATCAATGCAAAGAAATAGAGGAAAGCAACAGAATGGGAAAGACTAGCGATCTCTTCAAGAAAATTAGAAATACCAAGGGAACATTTCAGGCAAAGATGGGCTCAATAAAGGACAGAAATGGTATGGACCTAACAGAAGCAGAAGATATTAAGAAGAGGTGGCAAGAATACACAGAAGAACTATACAAAAAAGATCTTCACAACCCAGATAATCATGATGGTGAGATCACTGACCTAGAGCCAGACATCCTGGAATGTGAAGTCAAGTGGGCCTTAGAAAGCATCACTACAAACAAAGTTAGTGGAGGTGACGGAATTCCAGTTGAGCTATTTCAAATCCTAAAAGATGATGCTGTGAAAGTGCTGCACTCAATATGCCAGCAAATTTGGGAAACTCAGCAGTGGCCACAGGACTGGAAAAGGTCGGTTTTCACTCCAATCCCAAAGAAAGGCAATTCCAAGGAATGCTCAAACTACCGCACAGTTGCACTCATCTCACATGCTAGTAAAGTAATGTTTAAAATTCTCCAGGCTAGGCTTCAGCAATATGTGAACCCTGAACTTCCAGATGTTCCAGCTGGTTTTAGAAAAGGCAGAGGAACCAGAGATCAAATTGCCAACATCCGTGGGATCATTGAAAAAGCAAAAGAGTTCCAGAAAAATATCTATTTCTCCTTTATTGACTATGCCAAAGCCTTTGACTGTGTGGATCACAATAAACTGTGGAAAATTATTCAAGAGATGGGAATACCAGACCACCTGACCTGTCTCTTGATAAACCTGTATGCAGGTCAGGAAGCAACAGCTAGAACTAGACATGAAACAAGAGACTGGTTCCAAATAGGAAAAGGAGTCCGTCAAGGCTGTATATTGTCACCCTGCTTATTTAACTTCTATGCAGAGTACATCATGAGAAACGCTGGGCTGGAAGAAGCACAAGCTGGAATCAAGATTGCTGGGAGAAATATCAATAACCTCAGATATGCAGATGACATCACCCTTATGGCAGAAAGTGAAGAGGAACTCAAAAGCCTCTTGATGAAAGTGAAAGTGGAGAGTGAAAAAGTTGGCTTAAAGCTCAACATTCAGAAAACAAAGATCATGGCATCTGGTCCCATCACTTCATGGGAAATAGATGGGGAAACAGTGTCAGACTTAATTTTTGGGGGCTCCAAAATGACTGCAGATGGTGACTGCAGCCATGAAATTAAAAGACGCTTACTCCTTGGAAGGAAAGTTATGACCAACCTAGATAGCATATTCAAAAGCAGAGACATTACTTTGCCAACAAAGGTCTGTCTAGTCAAGGCTATGGTTTTTCCTGTGGTCATGTATGGATGTGAGAGTTGGACTGTGAAGAAGGCTGAGTGCCGAAGAATTGATGCTTTTGAACTGTGGTGTTGGGGAAGACTCTTGAGAGTCCCTTGGACTGCAAAGAGATCCAACCAGTCCATTCTGAAGGAGATTGGCCCTGGGATTTCTTTGGAAGGAATGATGCTGAAGCTGAAACTCCAATACTTTGGCCACCTCATGTGAAGAGTTGACTCATTGGAAAAGATCCTGATGCTGGGAGGGTTTGAGGGCAGGAGGAGAAGGGGATGACAGAGAATGAGATGGCTGGATGGCATCACCGAATCAATGGACATGAGTTTGGGTAAACTCCGGGAGTTGGTGATGGACAGGGAAGCCTGGTGTGCTGGGATTCATGGGGTCGCAAAGAGTCAGACATGACTGAGCAACTGAACTGACTGAGGATGGACTTATTGGATCTCCTTTCAGTCCAAGGGACTCTCAGGAGTCTTCTCCAACACCACAGTTTAAAAGCATCAATTGAAAAAAAAAATAAACTAAAAGCATCAATTGTTCAGCACTCAGCTTTCTTTGTAGTCCAACTCTCACATCCATATATGACTGCTGGAAAAACCATAGCCTTGACTAGATGGATCTTTGTTGGCAAAGTAATGTCTCTTCTTTTTAATATGCTGTCTAGTTTGGTCATAACTTTTCTTCCAAGGAGCAAGCATCTTTTAATTTCATGGCTGCAATCACCATCAACAGTGATTTTGTAGCCCCCCAAAATAGTTTGTCATTGTTGTCATTGTTTCCATTGTTTCCCCATCTATTTGCCATGAAGTGATGGGACTGGATGCTATGATCTTAGTTTTCTCAATGTTGAGCTTTAAGCCAACTTTTTCACTCTCCTCTTTCACTTTCATCAAGAGGCTTTTTAGTTCTTCTTCACTTTCTACCGTAAGGGTGGTGTTATCTGCATATTTGAAGTTATTGCTATTTTTCCTGGCAATCTTGATTCCAGCTTGTGTTTCATGCAGCCCAGGGTTTCTCATGATGTATTCTGCATAGAAGTTAAATAAGCAGGGTGACAGTATACAGCCTTGATGTTCTCCTTTCCTGATTGGGAACCAGTCTCTTGTTCCATGTCCAGTTCTAACTGTTGCTTCCTGACCTGCATATAGGTTTCTCAAGAGTCAGGTCAGGTGTTCTGGTATTCCCATCTGTTGAAGAATTTTCCACAGTTTATTGTGATCCACACAGTGATAGGCTTAGGTGTAGTCAATAACAGAAGTATATGTTTTTCCGGAACTCTGTTGCATTTCGATGATCCAACAGATGTTGGCAATTTGATCTCTGGTTCCTCTGCCTTTTATAAATCCATTTTGAACATCTGGATGTTCATGGTTCATGTACTGTTGAAGCCTGGCTTGGAGAAGTTTGAGTATTACTCTGCTACGTGTGAGATGAGTGCAACTCTTCGGTAGTTTGAACATTCTTTGGTGTTGCCTTTCTTTGGGATTGGAATGAAAACTGACTTTTTCGCAGTCCTGTGGCCACCACTGAGTTTTCCAAATTTGCTGGCATATTGAGTGCAACACTTTCCCAGAGCATCATCTTTTAGAATTTGAAATAGCTCAACTGGAATTCCATCACCTCCACTATCTTTGTTCATAGTGATGCTTTCTAAGGCCCAGTTGACATCGAATTCTAGGATGTCTGGCTCTAGGTGAGTGATCACATCATTGTGATTATCTGGGTCACGAAGATCTTTTTAAAATAATTTTTCTGTTTATTCTTGCCACCTCTTCTTAATATCTTCTGTTTCTGTTATGTCCATACCATTTCTGTCCTTTATTGTGCCCATCTTTACATGAAATGTTCCCTTGGTATCTCTAATTTTCTTGAGAAGATCTCTAGTCTTTCCCATTCTATTGCTTTCCTCTATTTCTTTGCAATGATTATGGACAAAGGTTTTCTTATCTCTCCTTGTTATTCTTTGGAACTCTGCATTCAAATGGGTATATCTTTCCTCTTCTCCTTTGCCTTTCACTTCTCTTCTTTTCTCAGCTATTTGTAAGGCCTCCTCAGACATCATTTTGTCTTTTTGCATTTCTTTTTCTTGGGGATGGTCTCCTATACACAGCCTCCTCTACAATGTCAGGAATCTCCTTCCATAATTCTTCAGGCACTCTGTCTATCAGATCTAATCCCTTGAATCTATTTGTCACTTCCACTGAATAATCATAAGGGATTTGATTTAGGTCATACCTGAATGGTCTAGTGGTTTTCCTTATTTTCTTCAATTTGAGTATGAATTTGGCAATAAAGATTCATGATCTGAGCCACAGTCAGCTCCTGGTCTTGTTTTTGCTGACTGTATAGAGCTTCTCTTTGGCTGCAAAGAAAACTATCAATCTGATTTCGGTATTGACCATATGGTGATGTCTATGTGTAGAGTCTTCTCTTCTGTTGTTGGAAGAAGGTGTTTGCTATGACCAGTGCATTCTCTTGGCAAAACGCTGTTAACCTTTGACCTGCTTCATTTTGTACTCCAAGGCCAAATTTGCCTATTACTCCAGGTATCTCTTGACTTCCTACTTTCATATTTCAGTCCCCTATAATGAAAAGGGCATCTTTTTTTTAGTTTTTGCCAGGTGTTACTTTCTGCCGACATATATATATATGAAACATATATATCTTTGTCGGCAAAAGTCTGCCTAGTCAAGGCTATGGTTTTTCCAGTAGTCATGTGTGGATATGAGAGTTGGACTATAAAGAAAGCTGAGCAGTGAAGAATTGATGCTTTTGAACTGTGGTGTTGGAGAAGACTCTTGAGAGTCCCTTGGACTGCAAGGAGATCCAACCAGTCCATCCTAAAGGAGATCAGCCCTGGGATTTCTTTGGAAGGAATGATGCTAAAGCTGAAACTCCAGTACTTTGGCCACCTCATGCGAAGAGCTGACTCATTGGAAAAGACCCTGATGCTGGGAGGGATTGGGGGGCAGGAGGAGAAGGGGATGACAGAGGATGAGATGGCTGGATGGCATCACTGATTCGATGGACATGAGTCTGAGTGAACTCCGGGAGTTGGTGATGGACAGGGAGGCCTGGCGTACTGTGATTCATGGGGTCGCGAAGAGTCAGACACGACTGAGCGACTGAACTGAATGGATAGGAAGAACAAAGCTTCAAGAAAAATGAAAACTAAACTCCCTCAAGGCAGTAAGTGACTCATATATGTTTTTAGTTGTTTGGGGACAATGTGTAGAGAGGAATAGTAACCTTTTTTTGATAAGGAGACTTGGTTTGGTAGGACATGGAGGACGTGCAGTCAAGTCACAGCCTTAGCTGTATCTCACAAATTTGGGCAAATTAACTATTTTTCTTCATTTCTGATTTATCATCCGTTAAATTTTGAAGGTCTAGTGTTTATGTTTTAGTACTGTATAAAGGAACATAATTCAGCAGAGTGGTCAGAAGACAAAGACTCTGGAGTCAGAAACTGGATTTAAATTCCAGTTCTATTACTTCCCATGTGTCCTTGGGGAAATGAAGTAATCTCCCTGAGCTCAGTTTGCTCATCTGTAAGGAGGGAACAGAAATCTTCCATTTTTGCCTACCAGGCATTTCCCCCCTTCTTTTGGAACCCCTCTTTCCTGAGAACACTCACTCCATGTGGTTAGTTCAGTAAAGGCTGAACCCATTCTGCCCGATTCACACGGGAGGATATGCCCTAGGGGTGGCAACCACAGTACCCATCTCACTCACCAATCCCAACATCAGGGAGAGGCAGAACACCCAAGGCAACCCATCAGAAAACTCCCTGGGAGTTTACCGAAAAAGCTGTGGAGAAGATGCTTCCTGTCTTTGTGGGTTACTAAAAAGACAGAATGTAAGTTGAGTCTATCAATGCCCAGCATTCTTGCTCTAGAAAGAGGCTTTTGGAGAGAGAGGTAGAGAAAAGGATGGTGCATGTGTGCATGCTCAATCCTGTCCAACTCTTTGTGACCCCATGGGCTGCAGCCTGCCAGACGCCTCTGTCCATGGAATTTTCTAGGCAGGAATACTGGGGTGGGTTGCCATTTCCTCCTCTAGGAGATCTTCCCAACCCAGGGAATTCATGTCTTCTGCATTGGCAGGTGGATTCTTTACCACTGTAACACCTGGGAAGCTCAGAGATAGGACAGGAAGATAGATAAGGATCAAGACAGAGGTGAGAATAGAGACACAAGTGAGGAGAGGAGTAGCGTTGGGGATGGGATCACAGTTAGAAGTAGGGATAGGGTCAGAGTTGGAGGTAGGGACAGGGACAAAGATGAGGTTACAGATAGGGGTGGGAATAGCACCTTGACGGCACATTAGAGCCCTAGATCCAGCTGAACCATTACCTTCAGATCTCTTGGCTAATTGAGCCAGGAAATTTCTTTTGCTTAAATTAGTATGACTGTGTTCCTATTATTTACAACTAAAGGAATTTGAACACAATACTAACTAACGGGTTATGGCAAAAAAATAATTAAATAGAACAAAGCATGGAAAGTACACACCACTAAGTTGCCACTATAAGATGCTAAACACTCAGTAGCCATTATGACAAGTAATTAAATACAAAGTGTACTTATTTTTACTCCTACTCCATTTTTACCCCCAAAATACTCAAGATGAAGAAGATAAAGCATTAAAAAAATAAACAGTAGGCTATAAAATTCTAATATGATTTTTAAAGCATTGAGGGTCTGTAACCTAGGCAACTAGGAATTGGGATTAGATTACTTAAAGTGGAATGGGACTCCCAGGTGGCACTAGTGGTAAACAAAACACTCATCAATGCAGGAAATGTAGGAGATGAGGGTTCAGTCCCTGGGTCAGGAAGATCCCCTAGAGTAGGAAATGGCAACCCGCTCTGGCATTCTTGCCTGGGAAATCCCATGGCCAGAGGAGCCTGGCAAGTTACAGTCCATGGGGTCACAAAGAGTCAGACACATCTGAGCATGTATTTAAAGTGAGGAGAGTACTTTCTAGCAGCACAGGCCTCGTGGGACCAGTGGAGGATGTTCTTGCCTGGGAAATCTCATGGACAGAAGAGCTGGGTGGGCTAAAGTCCACAGAGTTGCAGAATGAGTTGGACGCAACTTAGGAACTAAAAAACAGCAAAAACCTCACGTGTATCATCAACAGCTCCTGGAGCAGATGGAAATTTAATGGTGTCATAGATTTCATAAGTTGGTTCTTTGCTGATGCTAAGAACCCGCTGGACTATTTATTTTAATGGCTTGTTCTCTTGGGAGTTTGAAAACCAGTCTCTGACTGACAGATACACAGTGTCTAAAACAGTGATTTAATGGCTATCCTTAGTTGGCTATTACCTCAAATATTGAAATCTTAGCTCTTAAAAATTTCCAAATCCCTCAAAACCCTTTGGCATAGTAGAATATTCAGTGTTCCCTTGGTCTTGAAAACCTTTGTAAGGAATACAGTCTGGAGTTTATGCTAAAAAATATTTCTGAATCTGTTTCTGGTTTTATTATTATTAAAAAGAAAGTTGAATCATCTGGATTTTGGAATTGACAGGATTGCTTCATGTTTATTATTAATCTCTGTGACCAACCTACTTGGAACTGTGTACAATATTTTTGATCCATTGTGTAGTGTGTGCATGTAAGCATGTGTGTGTACATGTATGTACACACATGTGTACGTGTACAGATCTTTATGTAACAAAGCAAATGTACTAGTGAATGCGTGAGTATGGGCTTGTCCTTGTGATCACTGTTGGTTGCACAAGTCAACCTCTTCTTGCTTACTCCTTTTAGCAATGACAGGAGTCTTTGCACTCAGCTCCATCCCTGTCACATTGCTACACCCCCTAGAGGCCTGGGTCAGCACTGCAAATCGCTTCCCAAAGCCCCTTTTATCCCATCCTAGACTGAGCGACTTCACGTTCACTTTTCACTTGGCATGCATTGGAGACGGAAATGGCAACCCACCCCAGTATTCTTGCCTAGAGAATCCCAGGGATGGGGGAGCCTGGTGGGCTGCTGTCTATGGGGTCGCACAGAGTCGGACATGACTGAAGCGACTTAGCAGCAGCAGCAGCAGTAGTATCATGCTGAATTTTAGCAGGAAACACTGCTGCCACTCAAATATACATTTTACAGTCTGTTTTGCAGCTAGGTGTGGACAAATGAGGTCATTTTGGACAAGACATAAGTGGAACTAAGTGGAGTGCACACTCTACCCTTCTTGGACTCCTTCCATCAACCTGCTGCCTAGAACATAACTTGATGACTCAGGCGCCAGTGGAGGGGGTTGCCATTTTCTTCTCCAGGGGATCTTCTCCCACTCAGGGATCGAACCTGCCTCTCCTGCATTGCAGGCAGATTCTTTACTACTGAGACACATTTGGTTATCCAGGCTCTGTTTCAAAATGATATGACTCGTTGGGACTGTTAATCATTTGCAGACTCGCTTTGTGAGGAAGACACAAGCCAGGTGCAGAGCAGCAGATGCAGTCTCCAATTTACCAGGCTCCTGTCACAGTTCATTCCCATTACGGCAGCCTGGTGCTCAAAATCTGCTCTCAGCCAGACAAACATATGCTGGATGGCTTCGTGTTTCTCAGGCTCGTTATCCAGCAGGTTGCTGGATAAATTAATTTATTCCTGATCTGCAAGAATCGTTTGGAATTGTCTCTGGACCTCCGTGTCAAACCCTTAAAGTGCTAGAGACTAAACCAGGATGAAACTCACAGGCTTGCCAGGACCATGACAGCCTTCCGCATTTGATGCTAATACATTGTAAAGTATGTGCTAATGAATTACAAGTGGTGTCACACAGTCTCTGCACCTTGTCATATTAATTCAAGATTTCAGAATTTCAAAATGCATTTTCAACATGATTCAAGTGTATAAATATTAAGGAGGCATTAACCTTTATCAAAATGATTTTTTCTTGTGTTAAAAAGATCAGAATTTAACATAACAGGGCATACAATTTGACTGTGCTGTAAAGTGGTTGATGAGGAGAACTGTATCGGCCCCCAAATTATTCACACGAGGACTGTGAGACCTTTCATTTGCAGTTTTTTTTGGGGGAACGGCAGAAGTGGGGATGGCAACTGGGGGAGAAGGAAGAATATTGCGAGTAGTGAGAAAAGAGTAAATTGACGGATGTCAGTTCTGTAATTAACACGCTGCTTGTCATCTTTAGCACAGAGAATCACAAAACCCTGCAGGTGCTAAATAAAATAAGCTTTTGAGAGGTTTCTCGTCTTAGGCAACCTACAGAGCTTGTGTCAATTTGGAGTCACTGATGCAAACATTTTGTTCAAATACATTATTTGCTAGCTGCATGACATCCACAAGAATGGTTTCAAGGTCAAGTGAATATTTTGAAAAGCCAGAGTGTGGGTTTTATGAACTGGGCTTCTTAAGGTTGATCAGGGACTTGATGAAGCAAATCAGAGCTTAACCTCAAGTCCCCAGACCACCGACACACTAACACGGCCATCAGTTCCCTTTTTTAAAAAAATAAAAAAAAAAGCACTTTCTCTCCAGCAGGATCTACAACCAGAGTCAATCAGTTCTAGCCTCAGGGAAGCCCAGACTAGAAGGAAATAAAACAGAAGTCCTTAGTTTTGTCTTACCTTTTCAGAATCTTCACTTTCAGGGGCAAATGTTTGGGCAGCTTTATGACCACTGCATTGTTCCCCACACCACTGGGGCAGCAATCACGTTGAACTGGTTTACTGCCCAGTCTCCATTTCCTGTCTCAGTGCCCGACACATAGCAAGTATTCGGTAAATATTTGTTGAATAAAAAAGAGATTCAAGGGTCACATTATTAAACTATCTCTTCAAGCTAACTTAGGAAACATCACAGGGAGTTTTAAGCAGTAATTAAAATCTTATACTTATGACTCATTTCCCATAAACTTCTTAAGGGTGAAATTCTAATATGCTAACTTCTCAGTTTTTAAATAATTTTGTTTGTGCTTGTGGTTGTTGTTGTTGTTCAGCCTTTAAATCCTGTCCAACTGTTTGCGACCCCATGGATGGTAGCATGTCAGGCTCCTCCTCTACTATCTCCCGGAGTTTGCTCAAGTTCATGTCCGTTGAGTCAGTGATGCCATCCAACCATCTAATCCTCTGCTGTCCCCTTCTCCTCCTGCCTTCAATCTTTCCCAGCATCAGGGTCTTTTCCAGTGAGTCAGCTCTTCAAATCAGGTGGCCAAAGTACTAGAACTTCAGCTACAGACCTTCCAATGAATATTCAGGGTTGATTTTCTTTAGGATGGACTGGTTTGATCTCCTTGCAGTCCAAGGGACTCTCAAGAGTCTTCTCCAGCACCATGAATTGAAAGCATCAATTCTTTGGTGCTCAGCCTTCATTATGGTTCAATTTTGGTTCAACTCTCACATCCGTATATGACTACTGGAAAAACCATAGCTTTCACTATATGGACCTTTGTTGGCAAAGTGATGTCTCTGCTTTTTAATACACTGTCTAGCTTTGTCATAGCTTTCCTTCTAAGGAGCAGGAGTCTTTAATTGTGCTTGTAGACTTACATGCAAACAGATAATTGAAGTATTTATCAACTCAAAACTAGAAAATGAGTCCAAACTGTAGGAGCTTTCTGTATTGAAACACACCCCCCTCAAAAAAATGTACTCTTCGGGGGAATAACATAATTGTTGGACATTTTGAATTGTGATTACATCACCCCATGGAAGAATTTTATCTAACATTTTCATCTCTATCATTGGGAAGGGAAGTCCCTTTCATGAAAACAGCTTACACAGCAGCCACGACGGGACACCATTTGTGTGTCATAGCATCGGAAACCTGTGCTCCATCATACGGAGCAACACCTTAATATGGGTGTCTTGGGTGGAACTCTGGAGAGTTCCCATGGGTTTATTTGGGATAAAAGGGAGAGAGCTAAGTAACGAGCTCCCTCTAAGTAAAAACACAGTGGGACTTCCGTTCGCCATTCCTAACTACTGTCACCGCTAATCAAATCAGTTTCATATTGTCACTTGCTGGATTCTTCCTAACGTGAATATTTAATACTTAATTTAGTTTTTAAATGGTTGCTGTGGCACTGACGGCTTGCTATTGCTGCATATGTTATGTAAATGAAAATGAATTATATAAACATGTTATAAAAGATGGTCCTCGTGTATTGACCCATGGGGTGTTTATCACTTCACTGCAGGTTGATATCTATTAGTTAAAAAGCTTACTAGCATCACACTCAAAATTTTATAAACCCAGTTATTTTAAAAATAGCCCCAGTAAGCAGATTTTTGGGCTTCCCTTGCAGCTCAGTCAGTATAGAATCTGCCTGTAATGCAGGAGACCCGGGTTCGATCCCTGGGTCGGGAAGACCCCCTGGAGAAGGAAATGGCAGCCCACTCCAGTATTGTTGCCTGGGAAGTGCCATGGGCCGAGGAGGCAGGCTATAGTCCATGGGGTTACGAGAGTTGGACACGACTTAGTGACTAAAAAACCACCAAGCAGATTTTTAGCCTTTTAAAACCTGATTGCTTTGTACACCCTGTGATACCTAACCCAACATCTGGTGTCATGATAAGCTAGAGCCCAGTGGTTATAAGATCACAAGCTGCAGCAGAAGAGAGCAGGAAAAACTGAGAGAGAAGCATTGAAATACATGCATTACCATATGTAAAATGGATGGCTAACGGGAAGTTGCTGTATAACATGGGGAGCTCAACCCGGTAGTCTGCAACAACCTAGAGGGGCAGGATGGGGTAGGAGGTAGGAGGGAGGCTCAGGAGGGACGGAGCATGTGTACCTGAGGCTGATTCTTGTTGACCAATGAGTCAACATGTAAACAAATACAACCAATACAACATTGTAAAGCAATTTTTGTTCCTTGTTCAGTCGCTCAATTGTGTCCGATTCTTTGTGACCCCATGGACGGCAGCGTGCCAGGCTTCCCTGTCCTTCACTATCTCCTGGAGTTTGCTCAAACTCACATCTACTATAAAGTCAGTGATGCCATTCAACCATCTCATCTTCTGTCATTCCCTTCTCTTCCTACCTTCAATCTTTCCCAGCATCAGGGTCTTTTCCAGTAAGTCAGTTCTTTGCATAAGGTGGCCAAAGGATTGGAGCTTCAGCTTCAGCAACAGTCCTTCGAATGAATATCCAGGGTTGATTCCCTTTAGGATTGACTGATTTTATCTCCTTGCAGTCCAAGAGACTCTTAAAAGTCTTCTCCAACACCACAGTTCAAAACATCAACTCCTTGGCACTCAGCCTTCATTATAGTCCAACTCTCACATCCGCACATGACTACTAGAAAAACCATAGCTTTTACTCTATGGACCTTAATTGGTAAAGTGATGTCTCTGCTTTTTAATGCACTGTCTGGGTTTGTCATAGCTTTTCTTCCAAGGAGCAAGCCTTGTCTTTTAATTTCATGGCTGCAGTCACTGTCCGCAGTGATTTGGGAGCCCAAGAAAATAAAGTCTGTCACGATTTCCGTTGTTTCCCCATCTATTTGCCATGAAGTGATGGGAAGTAATGGGATAAAGCAATTATCCTCCAGTTAGAAATAAATACATTAAAAAAAAATCCCAAGCTGCTATGGCCCTTTGGAGCTCTCTGACCCAGAGACTTATCACCTCTCCTACCATCCTTGCCTCTGAGGTTCGTTGCCCTCATCCACCCCACACTGTAGACTCTTAACTTTCTCCACACCAATGGACTTCTCTTCTCACACAACCTTTCTAAAGTACTACCCATGTGGCTTTGTGTTAAGTGGCTTCAGTTGAGTCTGACTCTGTGTGACCCCACGGACTGTACTGCATCAGACTCTGCTGTCCATGGGATTCTCCAAGAAGAATACTGGAGTGGGTTGCCATTTCCTCCTCCTGGGATCTTCCCAACTCAGGGATCGAAACAGCATCTCTTACATCTCCTGCACGCCCCCTGGGAAGCCTGTGTGAGAACAGAGCAGGAAGATAGCTGTCTGTAATAGGAAGTGGGTCCTCACCAGACACCAAGTCTGCCAGTGCCTTGATCGAGGACTTCTCAGACTTCAGAACTGTGAGAAATCAAAGTTTGTTGTTGAAGCCACCCAGTCTCTGATACTTTTGTTACAGTATCCCAAACGAACTAAGACAACAGTCATCACAGGAGAAGGATCACAGCCGAGGCTCAGAGAAGTGGAAGCAGGAAGGCTCACTGGGGAACAGCAAACAGTCCAGTGGGTTATGTCATACAGTGCATGAAGCCAAAGATACGGAGAAAAGTTTGGAAAATGTATTCGGGTCACATTAGAACTAAGCCCTTAAACAACAGGGCCCTGAATACCATTGATTTTGGCTGGTGGTAAAGGTCCCTAAAGGCTCTTGAGTGAGACAGTGATGTGATGGGAGCTGTGTACCTGTAGGATGTATCTGGAAACAGTGTGAAGACTGGACCGGAGACAGGAAAGACAGGAGATTAAAATGATACCACTTCAGTGGCTTTGTGGTAATCCAGCAAGATAATGAAAGTCTGAACTAAAGTGGTGGAGGGGGAAGAGACAAGAAACATTCAGGAGGTTATTGATCATTTCTCCAACCATAACACAGATGATGCTATCCTAAGTGTCTCACTCCTGTCTATTTTTATCATTATTGCTATAGGTAGCCAGATACAAAGTGGCATTGCTTATAGCATGATCATATTTCTTCACATTGAGCACATCAAAATACTCACACAGACATCCTGAGCTTCCCAGAAATAGAGAGTGCATAGGTAATTTACCAAAAGGATAGCACTGGATACTCTAATAGGATAAAAACAAAATGGTTAACTAAAGAGCCTTGTTGGCTGGAAATAGCAATTTCCCATAAAGACATTTATTTAATTAAAAATGAAGTTTATAAGTTCATGTGTGGATTTGGTATCTTTCTATAAAATACATTTGCATTTTTTCAAAATACTTGTCTCATAAATTAATAAAATATAGGTTAACTGTTTTGTTGGGAAGGAAATAATCAAGCATAGTGGGTTTCTGCAATTCATCTGAAGCAATTATCTCAAGTAATTTTAATTGCTCAGGTGCTGCTAACAGGGTGCAGACAATTGGGACATTAAAATTGGACTTATAATGGAAAATTATTTTAGAAGTTACTTTCAAATGCTTTTGTCTCTTAGTTTCTGTAGAGTGTCTGCCTCTCTGGTATTTTTTTTACCTCTTCCTCTTTCCCCAAGTATGCAGCAGTCCTTTAGCTCTTGAAAGTCGCTTGGAAGAAACAGGTGACCTTTGCTATCCTAATTATTGTTTTCCATCACCATATGTTTCCATTTCTACAGGGGATGGTTTAGCACTCATGAACTGAATTGAAACAGGGAATCTATAGAAGATCACTGACTTTCGTTGTTAACAAAAACTCTAACTGAAATTGGCTAAAATATCAATAATAAGGGCAATTATTTTCTCTTGAAACAAGAAGTCTAAAAGGAGAGCAATCCCAGCTGTATCATGATAAGGGTTCCAAGTCTCAGCTTCACCTCTTCCACAGGTTGATATTGTCCTCAGGATGTTTTTCCTCATGATCACAACAGGGCTGCCAGTAGCAACTACCACAACACACTTCCTTTCTCATACCAAGCAGGTGAAATAGAGAGGGAAACTCTTTGTCTTTTGATATAACTGGGCCAATTTAGGATGTAAGTTTAATATGAGATAATAAGACCAGAATATTTTCCTGATTAGCTCAAACCTTAATTCCTATTTCAATCATTGATAAGAGGGTAAAAATACTAAGAGTGGATTATACTAACCAGGATCCATGTCAGGAACTAAAGATGGGATGAAGGGATGAATACCTCCCTGCAAACCCCTGAAAGCAATGTTCTAGGAGTGGGAGAAGTTAGAGGAGGGGAGAGATGAATTCTGGTGCAAAAGATGTTAAAAATGCATTATCAACCGAGGCAGCAGTACAATCATGAATTGCAAGACTGATTACTCGGCAGAAACGATAATGTAGGTGGCAGAAGTGGCAGTGAACTGATTAGATGAGTCACTCCTATCGAGGACTTAAACGGTGAGAGGGTTGATATTGAGAGGGGATTTAGCGCGAAGGATTTTTAAGAGATGCTCCTGTGTTATGAGTCTCGAGTCCCCATCCTAAGGGGGAAGAGTGTCTCCTCCTCTGGGTAGAAAGAGTGGCACCTGCACTTCAGTTAACAAAGAAGGTTGCCTGACATCAAGCTGTCAAACTTTGCTGGGATACCACCCCCTCACCCCACGGTGTGCCCTGGAGGGAATTCTGATGGTGAAATATGCATATTATCCTTAGATAATTAAGATGCATATCAAAAGAATAATTTCAATGAGCCTAGGCTCTTGAATTTTCCTATACTTAGAAAAGCACTAAAATTATTAACTTGAGATATCCGTTTTTGTGGTTAGAAGTAATCTTTTGATGTTCAACTACATTTTTTTTCCCTGCAAAAACTCCTATATTTCCTGGCTTCTCTCCATAACCTCTTTGGAATAGTTCCTCAGATCTGTCTGAAAGCTTATCCCCCGGGGATAGTCCTCAGTAAGGTCTCAGAATAAATAGGTTGTGTGGGTTTTTTCTTTCTTTTTTTGTCAATACCTAACACAGACTAAGAAGGGCCTCAAGGAACTCATTTGGGTAGCATACTGTTTCCCTTGCAGTTAGAGAATCAGTATGGCTATTGCTTGACTCCTCCTGGAAATCCGAAGGCTGGAGATGGGCTGGCAAACTGTGCAGGTGGCAGAGAGAAGGAGGGTTGCTGCTATGCTATGATAAACCTGCGCTCACAGTGTTTGGGGGATAGGAAATGTATGAATGCTTCCTGTGGCTGGGATGGGGGCTCTGTGTGTGAACTTGAGAGTCAGGGGGAGAGCCACGTTTGATGCTTTCCATTAGGATCAGCAGAGGAACAAAGAGACCTTAACGGAAATGATACTGAGGTGGATCACCATTCCCTAGAGTTTGCAGAGGAAGGAGTTGCAGAAATGTTTGCAGAAATGTCTGCACATGTTTGCCCAGATAGGAGAAACTGCAGGTCAACAACTATTGTGATGTCAAGGTCTGTAAGGAATCTCCAACAGCAAGTAAACTTGAAACATCAGCCAGATGCAGAAAGTGTGAAGCCGTGTTATAAAGTGCTGGTCAAATGAGAACTCTCCTCTCCCCCTTCCTGTCTAGCCTCTGTAATACCCACTCTCCAAAGAGATCGTACACTGGAAAACAAACTGGATAAAGAACAAGGAAAGAAAGAAGGGCCATATATGGAGTCCCCTGCAAGTGGCCAGCCCACAGCAGGACCTGGCTTTGTTGACTTTAAATCACGTTTAGAGGACGCTGTATTTTTTAATTTATTGATTAATTAATTTTGGCTGCCCTGGGTCTTCACTGCTGCACAAGGGTCTCTCTAGCTGTGTCTGGGGTGGCGGACCGCTCTTCAGTTGCGGCATGTGGTCTTCTCACTGCCCGGCTGCTCTTGTTGCAGAGCCTGGGCGCTAGGACACGCTGGCTTCAGGAGTTTTGGCCGGTGGGCTCAATAGCTGTGCATCCCAGGTTTAGTTGCCCAGAGGCATGTGGGATCGTCCCGGAGCAGGGGTCAAACCTGTATCCCTTGCACTGGCAGGTGAGCGGACCTGGTCAATTCTTAACCACTGGACCACCAGGGAAGTCCCTGGTGAATATTTTAAATGACTGAATTGACACATTTTTGCATTCTAAAGTGACTTTTGAACCTTGTATGAGTTAAGGGAAGTTCTCCAAATCATGTTCTCCAAGAGTTTTCATCCTGGAACCACTTTACATGGGCCACAATCTGCATGAGCAAAAGGGACCTTCTGCGCTATGCCCTCAATGTCCAGGAAGCTAGTGACCGGACTCTAGGACCTTTGCTATAGCTGCCACAAAAAAGCAAGTGCTTTGACAATGGTGCTTGCAAAAAGCAGCAAAGTGTGGCCTCTTATGCATCATCATGTCACTTGCTCCCAAATCCGGCAGGGGCCGTTTGCTGGGAGTCTCTAGATCAAGGGAGCCTGGGCGTGTCGTCTTAGTTTTCCTAGGTTCCCGCGTGAGGCAAGCACACTCCTGTCAGGTGTCGGCATGGAATCGAGGAAACCAGCTTGCTGTATCTGCCACTGTGCCTTCACCACCTGCCTGGTAGTCTGTGTCCTGAGTAGTTTCACTGCATAAATGTGTCTGCTCAAGATATAGGGTTCATAAGAAATTGCTTCATGGCTTCACCCTGCACTTGGAAGCCAACTGCTCACTGCCATCCAAGAATGAGCTCCAGAGCCAGGTGACACCCAGGTGGGACCCCTCACTCTCTCCTGCCAAGTGGCCACACTTCTCCTAGATTTTCCTTTTCCTTGAGAAATGAAGCTTCTCCCCACAGGTCTCTTCAGAGACTATTCACATTTTACCCATCCTCTGGGGTCTCCCTAAAGGGCCACCTCCCCCAGAAGTCTTTCCTTAGCTTTCCAGGCTCCTCTGAGTTTCCTTTTTTCCTGTAATTTCCAGCACTTCCTGTTCTGGACAACATTATATAAGCCTGAGATTCATCTGCTAATTCATTCCTTCAACAGATGTTTAAGGAGTCCGTACAACATGCTTTGTTGGATGCCAGGTGGTGAACAAGACAGGCATGGTCCCTGTCTTCTTAAAGCTTTCAGACTACCGTGGAGGAAACAGACATTAAACTCATAAACAACATGTAAATATAGAACTGCAGGCTGCCATCAAAGCTATGAAAGAAAGCTTTTAGGTGTACTGAGAGAGTAAATCAGTGGTCTGTCTTAAGCTGAGTGGTCAAAGAAGGTGTCCCGGAGGAAGTGAAATCTGAAATAAGAGGTCTAAGTAGGGGCTAGCCGGGTGAACAGGGGGAGAAAAAACATTCCAGGCACAAGGAACCATATGTTTAAAGACTTTGAGTCAGCAAGAGATGAAAGCACCTTAGGAACTGAGAGGACAGTATGTTTGGGACATTGCGGCAGGGTGCAGATGGCAGGAGTGAATTTATGTTAGAAATATTATCTGATCACAGGACTTCACTGGTGGCTCAATGGTAAAGAATCTGCCTGCAATGCAGGAGCTGCAAGAGACGTGGATTCGATCCCTGGGTCGGGAAGATCACCTGGAGGAGGGCATGGCAACCCACTCCAGTATTCTTGCCAGAAGAATTCCACGGACAGAGGAGTCTGGGCGGCTCCAGTCCATCGGGTCGAAAGAGTCGGACATGACTGAAGCGACTTGGCGTGTGTGCATGCATAACCTGATGACACGGGTCTTTCCTCGTTGTGTTAGGAACTTTGGACATAAAGCTAAGGATATTGGAAATTTTTTGCAAGAAATTATAGCAGAGTGATAATATGACCCAATTAAAGTTTTAAAAGAATGCCCTTGTTCATCAGTGGAAAATGGATTTCAGGAGAACAAGAGCAGAAAAAGAGGAAATTAGCCAGGGAGCAATACAAAAGCCCAGATGAAAAGTCATAGCGGTTGGCCACTAATGGTGGTTGCAGAGGAGATGGAAAGAATGGTTGATAATTGAGATCATAAGCTTTGTGTCTTTGCTGCATGCCAGGCATCTGGCTTAGTGAAAAACCCGTAGCTGTACTCAGTAAGTAAATATAATAAATCAGTACAGTAATTAGTTAATTAATTACATGCTGTTTTAACCTTTAAAAAAGAGAAACTTATCTATATTGTTAACTGGATCAAACATTTCACAGCAGCTGAGAAAGCAATTATGTAGACACATAGTCAATCTGGTTTGTTTATTAAGTCAGTCTGGTTACTTTGGCCATATTAACAACTGAATAATACAGACCATATGGTTATCCAGAGTTCTGTTTAGTCACGTAAGTCCAAGATGATATCAATTCTGTTTCAGTTGTTTTCATTGTTCATTAGATAATGTTTTGAATGCACAACTTAGAATTCATTGTATATAAGGGTGATGCCTAAATATTTTTTATGCCATAAACCAATGTTTTTTTTTCAAATATTGGGGGAACTGCTTAATGTGCTCCCTTTTAGGCTGTCAGAAATGTGTATTAGAACAAACAAATAACTACTCACACAGCAAGGATTCTTAGCTGCAAGCAATAGAAGCTAATTCTGCCAGGCTTAAGGAGGAAAGAATTTATGATGAGAGTTGTGTGGGGTTCACAGAATCTCAAGGAGGGCTGGATTCTTAGAGCCAAGTTATTGAGAACATAGTTCAAATCTGTGATGTGATGAAGACCCCAGAGCCCCTGCAGCCCCTTTAAGGAGTAGATACCATAGCTTAATCACGAAGATCACCAGTGCTGCGGCGGGGAGGTCCAAGAACTGACACGTGGTTAGAAGCAGATACAGCCTCTGCTGATGCTGGGCAGTCCTTGCTTCATAATGCTCTTCCGGTTCAAAGACTGGTGTGAACTTACCATTCGTGAAGCAAAGTTCAGGGGCTTGTTTCCTCACTACAAGGAAGAATGGCGAAGTGAGCTTCCAGGGCTGGAGGTAGGCAGAGGTTCCTACTGAGCTCCGTAAAGTACAGGATTTTCCAAATATAGGAATAAGATTTGGTTATTAGGATCCTAAAAGAGAGAGACAACTCCCATTTATTATCCCCATCAGTTCATAAGACAAAAATAAAACATTTGGTTCTAAAAGGTAAAAGGGGACAAATTATAGTGCATAGAATAGCTTATGAATGGAATAAAGTTTTTTTAATAGATAAGTCACCGTATTGTCTTTATTGTTTTCTTATCTTTGTTGTTGTTTAATTGCTAAATCATGTCTGACTCTTTGCGATCCCATGGACTATGCAATCCCATGGACTATAACCCACCAGTCTCCTTTGTTCATGGAATTCTCCAGGTAAGAACACTGGAATGTGTTACCATTCCCTTCTCCAGGGGATCTTCCCGACCCAGGGACTGAACCTGGGTCTCCTGCATTCAGTTTAGTTCAGTCACTCAGTTGTGTCCAACTCTTTGCGACCCCATGAATCGCAGCACATCAGGCCTCCCTGTCCATCACCAACTCCTGGAGTTCACTCAAACTCATGTCCATTGAATCGGTGATGCCATCCAACCATCTCATTCTCTGTTGTCCCCTTCTCCTCCTGTCCCCAATCCCTCTCAGCATCAGGGTCTTTTCCAATGAGTCAACTCTTCGCATGTCGTGGCCAAAGTATTGGAGTTTCAGCTTCAGCATCAGTCCTTCCAATGAACATCCAGGACTGATCTCCTTTAGGATGGACTGGTTGGATCTCCTTGCAGTCCAAGGGACTCTCAAGAGTCTTCTCCAACATCACAGTTCAAAAGTACCAATTCTTTGGCGCTCAGCTTTCTTTACAGTCCAACTCTCACAACCATACATGACTGCTGGAAAAACCATAGCCTTGATGAGAAGGACCTTTGTTGGCAAAGTAATGTCTCTGTTTCTTAATGTGCTGTCTAGGCTGGTCATAGCTTTTCTTCCAAGGAGCAAGAGTCTTTTAATTTCATGGCTGCAATCACCATCTGCAGTAGATTTGGAGCCCCCCAAAATAAAGTCTTTCACTGTTTCCAGTGTTTCCCCATCTATTTGCCATGAAGTGATGGGACCAGATGCCATGATCTTAGTTTTCTGAATGTTGAGTTTTAAATCAACTTTTTCACTCTCTTCTTTCACTTTCATCAAGAGGTTCTTTAGTTCCTCTTCACTTTCTGCCATAAGAAAGTGGTGTCATCTGCGTATCTGAGGTTATTGAGGTTTCTCCTGGCAATCTTGATTCCAGCTTGTGCTTTATCCAGCCTGGCATTTTGCATAATGTACTCTGCATATAAGTTAAATAAGCAGGTTGACAATATACAGCCTTGACGAACTCCTTTTCCTATTTGGAACCAGTCGGTTGTTCCATGTCCAATTCTAACTGTTGCTTCCTGACCTGCATACAGATTTCTCAGGAGGCAGGTCGGGTGGTCTGGTATTTACATACCTTGAAGAATTTTCCACAGTTCGTTGTGATCTACACAGTCAAAGGCTTTGTCATAGTCAATAGAAAAGAAATAGATGTTTTTCTAGACCTCTCTTGCTTTCTTGATGATCCAACAGATGTTGGCAATTTGATCTCTGGTTCCTCTGCCTTTTCTAAATCCAGCTTGAACATCTGGAAGTTCATGGTTCATGTGTTGTTGAAGGCTGGCTTGGAGAATTTTGAGCATTACTTTGCTAGTGTGTGAGATGACTGCACTGGCACTCCTGGATTGGCACTCCTGCATTGGCAGGCAGGTTCTTTACCAGTGAGCCACCTGGGAAGCCCAATGGGAAAATTTTGTCTTGAGGCAGCTTGATCCACAGAACTCATGTATGTAGACGACATAGGCTTTGTTAATAAACTTGGTCTTTGCATTGCAGCTCTACCACTTACTTAGCAGTTGTATAATCTTAGGTAAGTTAGATCTGAGATTCAAGGTCATCCTTTGTAAAATGCAGATAATAGTTCCAAACTTTGAGATTGCTGGGGGATTATACATATAATGTATGTAAATGTTTAACAGGACCTGGAAGGGCCCAGAAGTAGATACTCCTCTTCTGTTCTCCCCATTTTGTGCTGGGAGGAGTCAGCATCCTGCACTAGAACCTGGACCTGTTAGCCCTTCCAGGCATGGACCGAGCTAGGGCTGTTTGCTGTTGAGATCGTAGCACAATGCCCACGTTAAAAGTGCTCAGTGACTGCTTCCCAAATAGACAAGTAGCTCTTACTTAAATCATTACTAATTATGTGAAGTAATAATGCAAGACACATGACATCATTCTTGGCACAGAGCAGGTATTAAGTATAAATTTGAGTTCACGACTTCCATTTCCAGTAATAATCAATGAGTTTCTTAGGACCAATCCTCCTCCTAGAATTTTTTTCAATGCGGTAAAATACATATCATGTAAAACTTACCATCTAAAGCATTTTTAAATGTATATATATTTCAGTGGTATTAAGTATATTCACGTCATTGTATAATCATCACCATCATCCATTTCCAGAATTCTTTTTTTCTAACTTTAAAATTCTATTGTTTTTAGGGATGTCCCTGGTGGTCCAGTGGTTAAGACTCTGCGCTGCCAATGCAGGGGACACAGGTTCAATCCCTGGTTGGGGAACTAAGACCTTGCATGCATGTGGCACAGTGAAAAAGTACTATTATATTTTAGAGAAATTTTAGGTTTATAATAAACTTGAAAGGAAGGTGCAGAGATTTCTTGTAAACTTCCTGCCCACATACATGCATAGTCTCTCCCATTATCAGCATCACTCACCAGAATGGTACATTTCTTACCAAGGATGAAGCTACATTACCTCCAAAGCTCTTAGGGTTTACCTTAGGATTCACTCTTGTGTTGTATATTCTATGGGTTTGGACAAATATATCACTACATATATCCACCATTATACTATACAGAGTGTTTTCACTACCCTAAGAAGTCCTCTGTGCTCTGCTTATCATCTCTTCCCTTCACCCACCTCTGCCCCTCACCCGCTCTGCAACCACAGACCTTTTTACTGTCTCCAGTGTTTTGGCTTTTCGAGAATGTCATGTAGTTTGAATAACACAGTGTGTTGCTTTCTTAGATTGGCTTCTTTCACTTAGTAACGTGTATTTAAGATTTCTCTGTGTCTTTTTATGTCTCAATTAACTCATATCTTTTTAGCATTAAGTAATATTCCAATATCTAGACACATCACAGTTTATCCATTTATCTACCGAGGGTATCTTGGTTGCTTCCCAGTTTTCACAATTATGAATAAACTTCTATAAATATCAACGTGCATGGTTTTATGTGAATGTAAGTTTTCAGCTACTTGAGGTAAATACCAAGGAGCATGATTGCTGGACCATGTGTAAGAGTATGTTCAGTTTTATAAGAAACCTCCAAACATTCCACCCAAGTGGCTGTGCCATTAGCAATAAATGAGAGTTCCTTTTACTTCACATCTTTGCCATTTGGTGTTTTCAGTGTTGTGGATTTCAGCTATTCTAATAGGTGTGTGGTGGTGTCTAGCTTTAATTTGCATTTCCCTGATGACATGTGTGGAGCATCTTTTCATATGCTTATTTGTCATCTTCTTCACTGAGACGTCTGTTAAGGTGTTTGATTCATTTTTAAATTGGTTTGTCTGTTCTCTTATTATTGAGCTTTAAGAATTTTTTGTGTAATTGCCTTTATCAGATGTGTCTTTTGCAAATATTTTCTCCCTGCTATGTCTTGTCTTCTGTTCTTGATATTGTCTTTCATAGACCAAAAGTTTTACAATTTAACAGACCAAAAGTTTTACAATTTAACTAAGTTAAGCTTATCAATTATTCCATTGAGCATGTCTTTGGTGTTGAATCTAAAAAGATATCACCATACACAAGATCATATAGGTTTTCTCCTATATTTTTTCTAGGAGTTTTATATTTTTGCATTTTACATTTAGGTCTCTCTGCTATCCATTTTTGAGTTAATTTTTGTGAAGGGTATAAGGTGTGTGTCTAGATCCATTGTTTTGCATGTGGATGTCCAGTTGTTTTAGCACCATTTGTTGAAGAGACTATTTTGGCTCCATTATATTGCCTTTCCTCCTTGGTCAAATATAAGTTGACCATTATGGGGATCTATTTCTGAGCCCTCTACTCTGTGCTGTTGATCTATTTGTCTATTATTTCATCAATGTCACTCACTCTCTCTCTCTTTTTTTTTTTTTTACTGTAGCTTTATAGCAAGGGTAGAGAAAGTTCTCTCCAATTTAATTTTTCTCCTTCAGTTTTGTATTAGCTATTCTGGGTCTTCTGCCTCTCCATATAAACTTTAGAATTAGTTTGTCAATATCCATAAAATAATCTGCTGGGATTTTGATTGCAAATCACACTGGATCCATAAATCAAGTTGGGAAGATCTGACATCCTGACAATATTAAGTATTCCTATCCATGAACATGGAATATTTCTCCATTTATTTTGTTATCTTTTAATTTTTCATAAAAACACTACAGTACCGTATTTCCTCATATAGATCTTACAAATATTTTGTTAGGTTTATACTTAAGTGATGTAATTCCAGTGGAGCTATTTCAAATCCTGAAAGATGATTCTGTGAAAGTGCTGCACTCAATAGGCCAGCACATTTGGAAAACTCAGCAGAGGCCATAGGACTGGGAAAGGTCAGTTTTCATTCCAATCCCTAAGAAAGTCAATGCCAAAGAATGCTCAAACTATTGCACTCATCTCACACGCTAGCAAAGTAATGCACAAAATTCTCCAAGCCAGGCTTAAACAATACGTGAACCATGAACTTCCAGATGTTCAAGTTGGTTTTAGAAAAGGCAGAAGAACCAGAGATCAAATTGCCAACGTCTTCTGGATCACTGAAAAAGCAAGAGAGTTCCAAAAATCATCTATTTCTGCTTTATTGACTGCTCCAAAGCCTTTGACTATATGGATTGCAATGAACTGTGGAAAATTCTGAAAGAGATGGGAATACCAGACCACCTGACCTGCCTCTTGAGAAATCTGTGCAGGTCAGGAAGCAACAGTTAGAACTGGACATGGAACAACAGACTGGTTCCAAATAGGAAAAGGAGTTTGTCAAGGCTGTATATTGTCACCCTGCTTATTTAACTTATATGCAGAGTACATCATGAGAAACACTGGGCTGGATGAAGCACAAGCTGGAATAAAGATTTCCAGGAGAAATATCAATAACCTCAGATATGCAGATGGCACCACCCTTATGGCAGAAAGTAAAGAAGAACTAAAGAACCTCTTGATGAAATTGAAAGAGGAGAGTGAAAAAGTTGGCTTAAAGCTCAACATTCAGAAAACTAAGATCACGGCATCTGGTCCCATCACTTCATGGCAAATAGATGGAGAAACAGTGGAAACGGTGGCAGACTTTATTTTGGGGGGCTACAAAATCTACTGCAGATGGAAACTGCAGCCATGAAATAAAAAGACTCTTGCTCCTTGGAAGAAAGGCTATGACCAACCTAGACAGCATATTAAAAAGCTGAGACATTACTTTGCCAACAAAGGTCCATCTCATCAAGGCTGTTTTTTCCAGTAGTCATGTATGGATGTGAGAGTTGAACTATAAAGAAAGATGAACACCAAAGAATTGATGCTTTTGAACTGTGTTGTTGGAGAAGACTCTTGAGAGTCCCTTGGACTGCAAAGAGATTCAACCAGTCCATCCTAAAGGAAATTGGTCCTGAGTGCTCATTGGAAGGACTGATGTTGAAGTTGAAACTCCAAACTTTGGCCACCTGATGCCAAGAACTGACTCATTTGAAAAGACCCTGATGCTGGGAAAGATTGAAGGCAAGAGGAGAAGGGGACAACAGAGGATGAGATGGTTAGATGGTGTCACCAAGTCAATGGACATGAGTTTGAGTAAACTCCGGGAGTTGGTGATGGACAGGGAGACCTGGCGTGCTGCAGTCCATGGGGTTGCAAAGAGTTGGACACGACTGAGTGACTGAACTGAACTGATTTAACTTTTAGGGATAATAATGTACATAGTATCATATTTTTAATTTCAAATTCTACTTGTTCATTGTGCTGTGTAGGAAAGCAATTGACTTTTGTATGATAATCTTGCAACTTGCAACATTGCCATAATCACTTATTAGTTCCAGGAGTTTTTTGTTTGTTGGATTTGTTCATTATTTGGGGATTCCCATATGGACAACCATGTCATCTGCAAATGAGGACAGTTTTATATCTTTCTTTCCAGTCTGTGTACCTTTTGTTTCCTTTTCTTATCTTACTGAGTTAGCAATTACTTCCAGTATGATGTTGAAAAGTAATAATGAGAGGCAATATCCTCACCTTCTACATAATCTTAATGGGAAAGCTTCAGGTCTCTCATCACTAAGCATGATGTTAGTTGTAGATAGCCTCAGTCAGTTTGAGGTTTCCCTCTGTTCCTGGTTTACTGAGAGTTTTTATATGATGGATGTTGGCTTTCCAGAACTTTTTTATCCAGCAAAACTAGAGTTATTTGCACATTGAACATCAACTCCCCATTCCTTCTCCCCCTAGCTGCTGACAATCACCATTCTGCTTTCTGTAGAAAGTGTGAATCTGAATATTCTAAGTGCTTCATATAAATGGAATCACACAGTTTTTGTCCTTTTTGACTGATTTATTTCACTTGGCACAATGTCTTCAAGATTCATCCATTTTGTAGCATATGTCACAGTATCTTTCCTCTTTAAAACTGAACAACATTCCATTCTATGTACAAACCACATTTTGTTTAGCTATTCATTATGTCAGTGAGCACCTGGGTTGCTTCTACCTTCTGGCTGTTATGAATAATGCTGCTAGACATGAAGAAATGCAGATATCTCTTTGAGACCCTGCTTTCAATTATTTTGGATATATACCCAGAAGTAGAATTCTGGATCATGTGATAGTTCTATTTTTAGGTTTTTGAAGAGTCGCCATAATTTTTTACACTATAGCTGCACAATTTTGCGTTCCTACTAAACAGTGTCCAAGGTTCCAATTTCTTCAGATCCTTGCCACCTTGTTATTTTGCTTTTTGATAGCAGGCATTCTAATGGGCATGAAATGGTACAGTAGTCCCCTCCCCTTATGTGCGATGTTGCTTTCTGAGGCTTCATTTACCTGAGGACAACCAGGTTGGAAAAAGTCAAATGAAAAATTCCAGAAATAAACAATTTCTAAATTTTAAATTTCGCGCTATTCTGAACAGCATGATGACATCTTGTGCTGTCCTTCTCAGTCCCACCCTGGACGTGAATCATCTCTTTGTCCAGTGTATTCCGCCCTTAATCACTTAACTGTTGTCTTGGTTTTCAAATCAATAGTCAAGGTATTCCATTACTTAACAGTGGCTCCGAAGTGAATAGTGGTGCTTGCAATTCAGATATGCCAAAGAGAAGCTGCAAAGTGCTTTTTTTAAGTGAAAAGGTGAACATTCTTGACTTACAAGGAAAGATAAAGAATTACATGCGGAAGTTGCTATGATCTATGGCAAAGGCACATATTCTATTTGTGAAATTGTAAAGAAGGAAAAAGAAATTCATGCTAGTTTTTCTGTTGCAACTCATACTGCAAAAGTTATGGCCAGAGTATGTGATAAGTGCCTAGTTAAGATGGAAAAGTCATTAACTTTGTATAAGATATTGAGGGGAGGGGAGACCACATTCACATTTTTTTATTGTTAAAATTGTTTATATTGTTATAATTGTTTTATTTGTTAATAATGACTGTTAACGTCTTTCTTTAACAGTAATTATGTATTTATTTTTGGCTGTGCTGTGTCTTGATTGCTGTGTGTGGAATTTCTCTAGTTGCAGAGAGCAGAGACTACTACTCTCTAACTGCAGTTTGAAGGCTTCTTATTGCGGCCGCTTCCCTCTTTGTGGAGCGCAGGCTCCAGGGCTCATGGGCTTCAGTAGTTGTGGTGAGTGGGCTTAGTTACCCCATAGCATGTAGAATCTTCCCAGACCAGAGATCAAATTTGTGTCCCCTGCATTGGCAACAGATTGTTAAGCACTGGACCACGAGGAAAGTCCTATTGTTAATCTCTTACTGCACCTAATTTATAAATTAAACTTTGTCATAGGTAAGTAAGTATAGGGTAAAACAATATTTAGAGAGTTTGGTACTATCCACAGTTTGAGGCATTCACTGACGCTCTTGGAATGTATTCCTTGTGAATAAGAGAAGACTGCTGTAGCTTATTCCTCTTTGAATTTTAAATGCCAGATTAAAAATAACCTTCTTAAAGGCATAAAAAAGCAGTCACTCATAAAAAGTCTTTACTAAGTCAAAATCTAAGACAAGTTTAAACTCAGGGAGAACTTCAAGTCACTTTCACCCAGATTATTTTTATTGATTCAGAAGAAACAAGACGTTAAAAATGAGCCTCAGTTCTGATAGCTTTGCATTCCAGTGGGGACCAAATTCCATGTCTTCTGCTGGAGGCAGGCAGCCTGAAGGTTATCCCCACACATATAAGCCAGAGGGCTACACCCATGGGCTCAAGGTGAAAATGTCATGATCCTGGCCTCAGAGGCTAATGAAATTTAAGCTTGGAAGCCTCTCTTTAATATCAGCCTCTTCTAAGAAAGCCTTGGATATGTTTCAAATTGAGAACAAAGAAAGGTTCCCATACTCCTACCTAAAAACTGGTTGTTCTGCAGTCTTTGTAGCAAGAAGCCATCAGAACTGGCTTTGAACCCCTGTTCCATAGATCAAGGACATTTGTCTCAGTGAAAGTCAGTCACTGGTGTCAGTCACTTACTCTTGAAAGTCAGCCCACCAGGGACTCCCTCCAGTGACCATGCCTCTGAATGTCAACTAAGCAACTAGAATCTTACCCAGTAACCATCTCCACAGATGATCTCAGTCCCCTTATCCCCTGAAAATCACCAGTACCAGAACTCTACCCTTATCAAAGCCCTATATAGATCATCTGTCTGCCCCGCTCAGAGAGGATGTGCCTGGTTATAGTAGGCAATAAATTTAGTGTGTGTGTACACGCACGCACGTGAGCACATACAAGCCTCTGTGCAGGCTCTCTTTCAAATGTTGAGTGGTGGTTTCATCCTTTGACAACATGATCATGTGTGTTTGTAAAATTTGCAAAAGTAAGATATTTTAAGTGTAAACAGGTAAGATTGTGGTCTCTTTTTAGTCCTGCTCCTCTGTCAAACTTCTTATTTGGGGCTTTTACTGGCTACATTGTTTATATGGCTTGAGGCTAGAGGGGTATTCATATACTAGGGATGCGTGTATGGTAAATCACTTTTTTAATGTGACTTTTATGTTTTGTGTATCTCAACGTGTGTTGTGTGCTCAGTCACATCCAACTCTTTGTGACCCCACGGGCTGTAGCCCAACAGGCTCCTTTGTCCTTGGGTTTCTCCAGGCAAGAATACTGGAGTGGGTTGCCATGCGCTTCTCCCTGGATCTTCCCAACCCAGGGATCAAAACTGCATCTCCTGCACTGCAGGCGAATTCTTTACTGCCGAGCCATCAAGGAAGCCCCATATGTTAAGAATATTGACTACATAAAACTATAATAATACTGCCAAGTGAATTTTAAAATGTAGCAATTATAATATTCAAGGGCAATCCACTCCAGTATTCTTGTCATGGACAAGAACATTTGAAGGCAAATATAGAACATTTGAAGGCAAAAGCTTGGGGAAATATATACCTTGCAAAATTATCCACTAAAGAAAGCTGGTGTAGCTACATTAATATTAGAAAAAATAGACTTTATGGCAAAACAACTACCAAAGATAGGGGGTAATTTCATATTGCTAAAAATATTCAGTTCTTTAGAGTATATAATAATTATAAATTAATGTGCACTAATTCAGCACATTATTTAAAGACATAAAGCTAACACCAGAGCACTACAAAGAGAGAAACACTGAAGTCCTATCAGAGTGGCTGGTTTTAATCCATTTCTGTCAGTAAATAAGCAAATAAACAAAAAAAACATAAAAGGTAAGAATACAGAATATTTATAGACACAGTGAGCAAACGACTTAAGGTATACAGAACACAGATATTAACTGTTTAGGAATTTTAATGAAGAATATCAATAAATTGAAAAAATTAGAACAACTCTTAGAAAAATGTTACTAAACTTACTCAAAAAGGAAGAGAAGTCAAAAGCCTGAATTTTGATGTGTGATCAAAAGTTTTTCCCAAAGAAGGTTTTTTCACAAACTGCTGTCCCAGATGGTTTATTTAGTGAGTGAAGCCATGAAAACTGATATGTTTCTACCAAACATTTAAGGAAAAAGTAAGTCCAATCTTTTGCAAGGTTAAATTTTAGAAGAGGGTATACTCCCCTATGCTTTTATGAAATTAGCAAAACTTTGAAACCAAAACTTGACAAGGAGAGAATCAGAAAAGAATATTACAGGCCAATTCACATACGAACTTGGATATAATTAAAAATGAACGAAATATATAATGAAGAAGATATTATTACCAATTGGTTTAGATCAAGAATGGACAAAAAAAAAGAATGGACAATTACTTTAATAATAGGGGGTACTTTTATATTGCTAAAAATATTCAGTTCATATTGAGTTTTCATATTGCTAAAAATATTATTAAATACCTATTTAATAATAGAATAACTATTCATATGATCATCTCAACAGTTGCAGAAAAAACATATGAGAAAATTCATTTACCAGTCATGTTGAAACTCTTATTTACATCATTTATAATCCACCCCCCAAACTTTTGAGATTAAAAGAGAATTTCATTTTGGTAAAAAATATTCTCATTTTAAAAAACCCACAAAAATTTTTAGTAAACATCATACCTAGTAATCAGACCTAATAGTTAAAAAAAGGCTTTCCCGGTAGCTCAGGGGTAAAGGCTTCCCCAGTGGGTCAGGGGTAAAGAATCTGCCTGCGAACTCAGGAGACTCATATGAGCTCAATCCCTGGGTTGAGAAGATCTCCTGGAGGAGGAAATGGCAACCCACTCCCATATTCTTGCCTGGGAAATCCCATGGACAGAGGAGCCTAGTGGGCTACAGTCCATGGGGTCATAAAAGAGTTGGATGTGATTTAGCCACTAAAACAACAACAACAAATAAAGAGATTTTCCTTTGAGATCAGAAATAATACGCTTCTATCAACACTTTGTCTAACTTTGTACTGGAGGTCCTTGTGAAAGGAGCTAAACAAATAAAAAAAATGAACAAGTTATAGAGAGTTTAAGGATTGAAAATCGTCAGCATTCACAGAGATATGAGTACCTGCACTGAAAATCCAAAAGAATCTACAGAGGAGTTGTTAATATCAATAAGAAAGATTATCAACACAGCTGAATGTAATAATCAACTTACAAAATCAGTACATGACAGGGCCTCCCTGGTGGCTCAGTGGTAAAGAATCCGCCTGCCAAAGCAGGAGACACAGATTTGACCTCTGATCTGGGAGGATCCCACATGCTGAGGAGCAGTAAGTCCTTGTACCACAACTACTGAGCCTGCGCTCTAGAGCCTGGGAGCTACAGCTACTGAAGCCTGAAAGCCCTGGAGCCCGTGCTCCACAAGAGAAGTCACGGCAAGGAGAAGCCTGCGCCCTGCAACTGGAGAGCAGCAGCAGCCACTCGTGGAACTGGAGAAAAGCCCGAGCAGCAGCGAAGACCCAGCACAGTCAGCAATAGATAAATAAATAAAAATTATGAAAAAAGTCAACACATGACAGCAGTGAAATTATAGAATGGATAAATTATACCATAGTCAGTAATAAAAGAATGGATAAATTATACTATACTCATATAATGCTTTATATACAGCAATAAAAAGGAATAAAGTATAGGCATACACATTTATGGATGTATTTTACAAATATAACATTGAACAAAAAGCAAGATTCAAAAGAATCATAATGTACATTATGATTCTATTCATATACAGTTCAAAATCAGACATAGATTATATTAATGAAAGAAACCAGTATGGTTCCACTTACATAAAAGTCTGTTGGATGCTAAACTAATCTATCGAGATACAAAGCAGGTCTGTGGCAGCCTGGGGTTAGGACTGGGGGCATTTATTGCAAGAGGACACAAGGAGACTTGAAGTGATGGAAATTCTATGTCTTGATTGGGGTCGTGATAACATAGGTACACATATGTGCAAAACTCACTAAGCTGTATTCTTTATATGGTGTATACGTGCTAAGTCACTTCAGTCATGTCCAACTTTTTGAGACACCATGGACTGTAGCTCAGGCTCCTCATCTATGGGGTTCTCCAGGCACGAATACTGGAGTAGGTTGCCATTTCCTTCTCCAATGCTGATATTGTTACACATAAATTATGCCACCATTTATATAGCAAATATTAAACTAAACACAGTGTTAAAACTACAAGGAAAAGTAAGAAAAGGGTTATCTCCAAAGTCAGGCCAGTAATTTTCTCCAGCTAGATGAATATAAAGAGGGTAGGGAGGGAAATGTCTAGTATCTTGGCAATGTTCTATTTCTTGGCCTGAGTAGTAGCTATATCAGTTTCACTTTATATAGTGTTTTTTTGTTGTTGTTAAACTGTAAATATATGTTTCCTCTACTTTGTGTGTGTGTATGTATATATTTCACAGTAAAACAAAAAATGAAACATAACTAAATTAATTTTGAAAAGGTGTTTCCTTCTTTTGCACTCACAGAGTGGAAAATCATGAGGCAGTCCTCATTACCGTTCAGTTAGGTAAACGGTACAGTGAACAGAACAGGTTACAGTGATCATGCTGATGGAAGATCTTAAGCGCATCTGTTTAAAACAACTTATAGCAAGTGCTTTGCTTAAAAAATATTTTTGTTGGGTGTAATTCCGTTCTGATGTAGGTACAGAAGTACAAGATTCGGCCCCTGCTTCAGTGCCAAGTAGAAGAGAAATTTCTCTAGGTTTTGAGGAGACACAGGGCAGATTTAACGTCCCTATGAAGTAAACTAGATGCTCTGCAGTGTGGTTGGATTCTCAGGTGTGTAGTTTTCAGATCGTGCTGCTATTGTTCATGTTGTGTTGCTACTGTCCCTGTGTGTTATTGTCCATGTTCTGTTGCTATTGTTCATGGTTTTGGTTTTGATTATTACCATGTTATTCCCAATAATTGCCATGTTTTTTCCCAGAAATGAGTTGGTGATTTTATCACTCAGGATAAGTTATAGATTGTTGTTGTTGTTCAGTAGCCAAGTCGTGTCTGACTCTTTGCAACCCTATGGACTGCAGCACGTCAGGCCTGCCTGTCCCTCACCACCTCCTGGAGTTTGCCCAAGTTCATATCCATTGAATCAGTGATGCCATCCAACCGTTTCATCCTCTGATGCCCTCTTCTTCTGCTGTCAATCTTTCCTAGCATCAGGGTCTTCGCCAATGAGTCTGCTCCTCACATCAGGCCAAAGTATTCAGCTTCAGCATTAGTCCTTTCAGGGGTTTGTTCTCCTTGCTTATGCCATGGTAATAAAAAATGGCAAAATCTCAGAAGATTGATGGAATGCATGTTTATTTTTCGGTCATGCCAAGTCTCCTTTTGGTCTGGACAGCCCTGTGGACAGATGTTCACCACATGGTACAAGGTTAGGTTGTTGGGCTGGGTCAATCTCAGGGCACCACCATGTCAGCAGGCGCCTCCAGGACCACCACATGGGGAAAGAAGGCCTGGACCCTCAAGCAAGAGCGACTAGTTGGTTCCACATGCAAGTGACGCATGCCGCACATTTCATGGGCTGAAGCAAATCACGCGTTTATTCCTATGTTCCAGGGAGGGTGGGGGTGGAGCGCACAGGTAAGTATAATTCTCCTACGTGGCCAGAAAGAGTGGTGCTTTGGTGTGTTAGCAGTATAATGCCCACCTCCAATACACAGCAGAATTAAACTCAAATAAATTTGTATTTTGTAAAAGTGAATGGAGTCCTAGTTAAATGGCAAACATAATGATAATATCTTCCTTTTGTTTAATACTTTGAAATTCATGAAGTACTTTCTTAACACATTTTTTATTCATTTATTCAGCTGACTTTAAAGCACCAGTTGTGGGCAAGGCGCTTTGCTAAATACGGAACATGTGAATAAGATGTAGACTCTGCCCTTTAGCATGGTGATGCCATGTGGTAGCCGCAGCATAAAAGCCTGGATGGGCACAATGATGGCTGGGAGGAGAGTGCTCAGACCACCAGGGAAGGAATGAAGAAGACTTCTTACATGAAGTGACACTAAAGCCAGGATTTCAAAGGTAAGAAGAATTTTATAAGCAGAAGAAATGGGGAGACGGGAAAGACAATGCAGGGAATGAGAAAAGCAAGTAAAAAGGTACAGAGAGTTATCACTGAGGCTGTCCCAAACCCCCAGGAATTAGGTATTTGCCACTTTTGAAATTTTATAGATAAGGAAACTTATCACAAAGAAGGAAATGACTTTCTTAGCTCTCAAACTTACTATAAGACAGAATAGAACTTAAGTCATTTAACTCCAAATCCTTTGTTCTAGACACACATTATTATTATCTATATAAAAGACACATTTTAGGCTAATGGCCATACATAATTCACTCAGCATATTTTATACATATTAATGGCTGGCATACAATCAATATCCAGTGACAGATGGTAATTGTAAAGCTGTAGATGATGCTGCATACTATGCACCAGGTATTTCTGCTCTATATGGGCATCTCTTTTTATTAAATTGAGATATAATTGATATGTAACTATATTAGTTTCAGGTATGCAATGTAATGAGTCAAACTTGTACATACTGAACATACCTAGCACCTTGCCATTATAAGTCTAGTCAGTATTCGTCACCACACATAGCTAAAAAACTTATTTCTTGTGATTACTTTGAAAATTTACTTTTTTAACAACTTTCAAATATACAGTACAGTATTTATTAACTACAGTTGCCATGCTGTACATTACATCTCCCTGACATTTATTTTATATAACTGGCAATTCGTACTTCCATATGTCCCTTCTTTATCATCATATGTGTGATTTCAAGTAAGTATCTGATACATCATAGGTTCTTTATAAACATTTGTGGAAGGAAGGGAGGGGGCGGGGGGAAGGAAGGAAGGAAGGATGGAAGGAATCTCTAAGCCCTTATCCTTAAACTAACGGGAAAAATGTCCTTAATCTACTTGAACACTAATATATTCCTCACGTTGCATGCACAGACCTTCCAGTCCATCATATGTTTTTGTGTGAGACATTATGAGACACTATGACTTAGAGCAATGAGAACACAGAAGCATGGGTCACAGGGAAAGAGCCCAATGCAGGGCTTAACTATTCCCTATGCGTGCATTGAATGGCTGGCTGAATGGCAAAATCATATTTGTCATTATTCATCTGAAATAACACATCTGTGTGGTTTAAACCTTCAGAGACTAGAGATTTATTATACATCAGCGATTACTTCAAACATTGGAGATTAATGAGGCATGAGAGATTACTTCAGACTTTAGTGATCTCAGGAGTTTAGTAAACATAGCAAACTCTCCAGTCGGTACTGAAAGGTCTGATGGGGCCACAGCAGGGCTTATTTATAGAAACTCTGGTTCTGCACCAGTGATGCATCTGTCCTTTTTGCTGTAAGAGAAGATTCAAAAGATGGTCTAGGGTGATTGCGCATCAGTACTTATTTCAGTGGTATATCAAAATGTGCCAGGAGTCACCTTCAGGATTAACCATCTCCATGTGGCTATTCATACAGCCTTGTAGCCCAAAACACAGAAGCTAAAGGCCACCCATCAGTCAGCGAGGAGCTTTAATAACTTCTTTTTGTTGTTTTAGTTGCTAAATCATGTCCGACTCTTTTGTGACCCCATAGATTGTAGCCCGCCAGGCTCCTCTGTCCATGGAATTTTCAAGGCAAGAATACTGAAGAGGGTTGTCATTTTCTTCTCCAGAAGATCTTCCCGACCCAGGGATTAAACTTGTGTCTCTTGCGTGGCAGGTGGATTCTTTACCCTGGGCCACCAGTGGTGTGAATACTAGGGAACGGCTACTAGAGAAACAAAGGTAAGGCATATCCTTTGCTCTTAAGAAGGATGCAAACCAGTTGGGGTCATATAAGGAAATAATGAAAGAAATAATTGAGTGCCAAATACTTGGGCAATAGATGTACAAGAAAGGAGAGATCACCAGGTACCAGGAAGACTTAATAGACAGAACAGAACTTGAAATTGCATCATTTTGGAAGTCACTCCTGCCTGCAGACTCCCAGGATCCAGACACACAGCATTCCACCTCATGTGAAATACACACATGTACCTCCTGTGACATATAAGAAATTACAGGCGTCATGAAGTTATTCATGGGCTGCTCACACTGCCTAGAATATTTTCCCCCTACTTTTCTGCCTGGCTGAATCCCTCTTCAAGGTCTCGTTCAAAGCTGACTTCCTTCCCCGGAGGCTTCTCCATCTCCTTTGGCACGTGGGCAAGAGTCAGCCACTCCTTCTTTTGCGCTCCCACGGCCCTCTGTACAGGTGTGGGTGCTCTGATGCAGCACTCACCACACCACACTGTAACGGATTGTTTACCCATCTGCTTCCCCTCTCCATGCTGTGGGCCAAGGCGTGAGCCCTCCAAAATACTGCTTCTGTGGGTGGATTAATGAATTAACTGGAGGAGAGTTTTCAAATTGGAGGCCAGTGGGACGTCTGGTAAGATGGGTCCAGACTTTGGCGGACCTTTTAAATACAAGCCAGATGAAGGAAGGAAGGAAGAAAGGAAGGAAGGGAGGGAGGGAGGGAGGAAGGGAGGGAGGAAAAGATATGTATAAGTAAGTTAAGGGAAAAGATTGGAGCTGGATAATTTTTTTAATTAATTTATTTTTTACTGAAGGATAATTGCTTTACAGAATTTTGCTGTTTTTCTGTCAAATCTCAGCATAAATCAGCCATAGGTATACACACACCTGTCCCTTTTGAAACTCCCTCCCATCTCTCTCCCCATCCCCACCCCTCTAGGTTGATACAGAGCCCCTGTTTGAGTTTCCTGAGCCATACAGCAAACTCCCATTGGCTACCTATTTTACATATGGTAATGTAAGTTTCTATGTTACTCTTTCCATACATCTCACCCTCTCCTCCCCTCTCTCCAAGTCCATAAGTCTATTCTCTATTACTGTTTCTCCACTGTTGCCCTGTAAATAAATTTTTCAGTATGATTTTTCTAGATTCTATATATATGTGTTAGAATACTGTATTTATCTTTCTCTTTCTGACTCACTTCACTCTGTATAATAGGTTCTAGGTTCATCCACCTCATCAGAACTGATTCAAATGCATTCCTTTTTATGGCTGAGTAATATTCCATTGTGTATATGTACCACAACTTCTTTATTCATCTGTCTATGGACATCTAGGTTGCTTCCATGTTCTAGGTATTGTAAATAGTGCTGCAATGAACAATGGGATACATGTGTCTCTTTCAATTTTGGTTTCCTCAGGGTACATGCCCAAGTGTGGGATTGCTGGGTCATATGGTGTTTTTATTCCTAGTTTTGTAAGGAATCTCCATACCGTCTTCCATAGCAGCTGAATCAATTTACATTCCCACAAACAGTGCAAGAGCATTCCCTTTTCTCCACACCCTCTCCGGCATAGACATTTTGATGACGGCCATTCTGACTGGTGTGAGGTGATCTCTCATTGCAGTTGTGGTTTGCACTTCTCTAATAATGAGCGATGTTGAGCATCTTTTCATGTGTTTGTTAGCCATCTGTATGTCTTCTTTGGACAAATGTCTGTTTAGGTCTTTTCCCCACTTTTTGATTGGGTTGTTTATTTTTCTGGTAGTGAATTGTATGAGCTGCTTGTATATTTTGGAAATTAATCCTTTGTCAGTTGTTTCATTTGCTATTATTTTCTCCCATTCTGAGGGTTGTCTTTTCACCTTGCTTATAGTTTCCTTTGCTGTGCAAAAGCTTTTAAGTTTAATCAGGTGTCACTTGTTTACTTTTGTTTTTATTTCCATTACTCTAAGAGGCCTGACATGCTGTGATTCATGGGGTCACAAAGAGTCAGACACGACTGAGAGACTGAACTGAACTGAACTGAACTGAAGAGGTGGGTAGGTCATAGAGTATCTTGCTTTGATTAAAGCCATCGAGTATTCCACTTATGTTTTCCTCTAAGAGTTTTATAGTTTCTGGTCTCAAATTTAGGTCTTTAATCCATTTTGAGTTTATTTTTATGTATGGTGTTAGAAAGTGTTATAATTTCATTCTTTTGCATGTAGCTGTCCAGTTTTCCCAGCACTATTTATTGAAGAGGCTATTTTTGCCCCATTGCATATTCTTGCCTCCTTTGTCAAAAATAAGGCACCCATAGGTGCATGGGCTTATTTCTGGGCTTTCTATCTTGTTCCATTGGTCTATAATTCTGTTTTTGTGCCAGTGCTATACTATCTTGATGACTAGCTTTGTGGTATAATCTGAAACCAGGAAGGTTGATTCCTCCAGCTCCATTCTTCTTTCTCAAGACTGCTTTGGCTATTTGGGGTCTTTTGTGTTTCCGTATGAATTGTGAATTTTTTTGTTCTAGTTCTGTGAAAAATGCCATTGGTAATTTGATAGGGATCGCATTGAATCTGTAGATTGCTCTTGGCAGGATAGTCATTTTCACGATATTGATTCTTCCTACACAGGAACATGGAATATCCCTCCATCTATTTATGTCATCTTTGATTTCTTTCATTAGTGTCTTTCTATGTAAAATTCTTTTGTCCCCTTAGGTAGGTTTGCTCCTAGATATTTAATTCTTTTTGTTGCAATGGTGAATGGGATTGATTCCTTAATTTCTCTTTCTGATTTTTCATTGTTAGTATATAGAAATGCAAGTGATTTCTGTGTATTGATTTTGTATCCTGCAACTTTGCTAAATTTACTGATTAGCTCTAGTAATTTTCTGATAATATTTTTAGGGTTTTCTATGTACAGTGTCATGTCATCTGCAAACAGTGAGAGCTTTACTTCTTCTTTTCCAGTCTGGATTCCTTTTATTTCTTTTTCTTCTCTGATTGGTGTAGCTAGGACTTCCAGAACTATGTTGAATAACAGTAGTGAACTTGGGCATCCTTGTCTTGTTCCTGATCTTAGGGGGAATGCTTTCAGCTTTTCACCACTGAGAATGTTTGCTGTAGGCTTATCATATATGACCTTTACTATGTTGAGGTAGGTTCCTTCTATGCCCATTTTTTGAAAAGTTTTAATCATAAATGGGTGCTGAATTTTGTCAAAGGCTTTTTCTACTTCTATTGAGATGATCATATGGTTTTTATCTTTCAATTTGTTAATATGGTATATCACACTGATTGATTTCCATATATTGAAGAATACTTGCATCCCTGGAATAAACCCAGCTTGATCATGGTGTATCAGCTTTTTGATGTGTTGCTGAATTCTGTTTGCTAAAATTTTGTTGATGACTTTTGCATCTATGTTCATCAGTGATATTGGCCTGTAGTTTTCTTTTTTTGTGTTGTCTTTTTCTGTTTTTTTGTATAAGGGTGATGGGCCTCATAGAATGAGTTTGGAAGTTCCTTCCTCTGCAATTTTTTGAAAGAGTTTTAGAAGGATAGACATTAGCTCTTCTGTAAATGTTTGATAGAATTCTCCTGTGAAGCCAAATGATCCTGGGCTTTTGTTTTTGGGGAGATTTTTGATCACAGCTTCAATTACAAGACTTGTAATTGGGTTGTTCATAATTTCTATTTCTTCCTGGTTCAGTCTTGGAAGATTGAACTTTTCTAAGAATCTGTCCATTTCTTCCAGGTTATCCATTTTATTGTCATAATGTTGTTCATAATAGTCTCTTAGAATTCTTTGTATTTCTGCATTGTCTATTGTAACCTCTCCTTTTGCACTTCTAATTTTGTTGATTTGATTCTACTCTCTTTTTTCTTGATGAGTCTGGCTAAAGGTTTGTCAATTTTGTTTATCTTCTCAAAGAACCAGCTTTTAGTTTTATTAATCTTTACTATTGTTTCTTTCATTTCTTTTTCACTTATTTCTGCTCAGATCTGTATGATTTCTTTCCTTCTACTAATTTTGGGATTTTTTCCCTTCTTTTTCCAGTTGTTTTAGGTGTAAAATTAGGTTGTCTATTTGATATTTTCTTGTTTCTTGAGGTATTGTTATAAACTTCCCTCTTAGAACTGCTTTTGCTGCATCCCATAAGTTTTGAGTTGCCATGTTTTCATTGTCATTTGTTTCAAAAAATTTTTTATTTCCCCTTTTGATTTCTTCAGTAACAAGTTGGTTATTTAGAAACATGTTGTTTAGTCTCTATGTGTTGGTGTTTTTTACACTTTTTTTCTTGTAATTGATATCTTGTCTCATAGCACTGTGGTCAGAGAAGATGCTTGATACAATTTAAATTTTCTTAAATTGACTGAGGTTCAATCTGTGACCCAAGATGTGGTCTATCCTGGAGAATGTTCTGTGTGCACTTGAGAAAAAGGTGTATTTGGATGGAATGGCCTGAAGATATCAATGAGATCCATCTCATCTAATGTATCATTTAAGAGTTATGTTTCCTTATTAATTTTATGTTTTGATGATCTGTCCATTGGTGTGAGTGGGGTTTTAAAGTCTCCTACTATTATTGTGTTACTGTGAATTCTCCTTTTGTCTGTTTGTGTTTGTCTTATGTATTGAATTGCTCCTATGTTTGGTGCACAGATATTTACAATTGTTATATCTTCCTCCTGGACTGATCCCTTGATCATTATGTAATGTCCTTCCTTATCTCTTGTAATCTTCTTTACTTTAGGGTCTATTTTGTCTGATATGAGGATTGCTACTCCAGCTTTCTCTTGATTCCTGTTTGCATGGAATATATTTTCCGTTCTCTCACTTTCAACCTATATATTTCTTGAGTTCTGAAGTGGGTTTCTTATAGACAGCATATATATAAGTCTTGTTTTTGTATCCATTCAACCAATCCGTCTGTGTCTTTTTGTTGGAGCACATAGCGCATTTACATTTAAAGTAATTATTGATATATATGTTCCTATTGCAATTTTCTTAATTGTTTGCAGCTGATTTTGTAGATATTTTTACTTCTCTTGTATTTCTTGACTATACAAGTCCCTTTAAAATTTGTTGTAAAGCTGGTTTTGTGGTCTCTTAACTTTTACTTGTCTGAAAAGCTTTTAATTTCTCCATTGATTTTGAATGAGATCCTTGCTGGGTACAGTAATCCTGGTTGTAGATTTTTCCCTTTCAGTACTTTAAATATATCCTGCCATTCCCTTCTGGCCTGCAGAGTTTCTGCTGAAAGATCAGGTGTTAAGCGTATGGGGTTTCCCTTGTATGTTACCTGTTGCTTTCCCTTGCTGCTTTTAATATTCTTTCTTTGTGTTTAGTCTTTGTTAGTTTGATTAGTGTGTGTCTTGGCATGTTTCTCCTCGAGTTTATCCTGTATGGGACTCTTTGTGCCTCTTGGACTCTATTGACTATTTCCTTTTCCATGTTGGTGAAATTTTCAACTATAATCTCTTTAAAAGTTTTCTTATATCCTTTCTTTTTCTCTTCTTCTTCTGGGACCCCTATAATCCAAATGTTGGTGTGTTTGATATGGTCCCAGAGGTCTCTGAGACTGTCCTCAGCTCTTTTCATTCTTTTTACTTTATTCTGCTCTTCAGAAGTTATTTCCACCATTTTATCTTTCAGCTCACTGATTCATTCTTCTGCTTCAGATATTCTGCTATTGATTTATTCTAAAGTATTTTAAATTTCAGTAATTGTGTTGCTTTTCCCTGTATGTTTATTCTTTAATTCTTCTATGTCTTTCTTAATTGATTGTTGCATTTTCTCCATTTTGTTTTCAAGGTTTTTGATCATGTTTACCATCATTATACTGAATTCTTTTTCGGATAGCTTGCCTATTTCCTCTTCATTTGTTTAGACATCTGTGTTTCTAGTTTGTTCCTTTATTTGTGCAGTATTTCTCTGCCTTTTAATTTTTTTTTTTAAGTTACTGTGTTTGAGGTCTCCTTTCCCAGGCTACAAGGAAAGTTGAATTCTTTCCTTTAAGAAGGTTGAATTCCTTCTTCCTTTTGGCTTCTTGCCTCCTAGCATTGGTCCAGTGGTTTGGGTTAGCTTCACATAGGGTGAGATTTGTGCTGAGTTTTTGTTTGTTTGTTTTTCCTTTGATGAGCAAGGCTGAGTGAAGTGGTTCTCCTGTCTGCTGATGATTGGGTTTGTATTTGTCTGAAGATGTTTTGTTTGTTGTTTAGATGAGGCATCCTACACAGGGTGCTACTGGTGGCTGGGTGATACAGGGTCTTGTATTCAAGTGGTTTCTTTTGTGTGAGTTCTCACTATTTGATACTCTTTAGAGTTAGTTCTCCGGCAGTCTAGGGTCTTGGAGTCAGTGCTCCTACTCCAAAGGCTCAGGGCTTGATCTCTGATCAGGAACAAAGAGTCCACAAGTGGTTTGCTATGGCCTTAAGTGAGATTAAAACAAGTATCCCAAAATGCAAAACCAAAGATGAACCCCAGACAAATGGCAGTTACAAAATCAGGCAAATAATAATTAAAATAATGGAATATACACATAAACATATACACCCATGAGCAAAGTGAAAAGAGTCCAGTGAAAATAAAGTACAGTAGACTGCCCTGGTGAACAAAGGAAATAAAAAATTTTATTTACCACTTAAGAACAAAGCTAATTTAAGCACAAACTGGAAAAACAAAATTAAAGCAAGGTGCCAAATGAGGAATAAAGCAATGAAAACAAAACTAACAAATATGTTGAGAGGAAAAGAAAGAAAGAATAGATATGCAAAGTTAAATAGAGGTAGATGAAAAAGATTTATATACATTAAAGATTAACTGCAAGGGGAAAAGAACAGTAGGAAAGGCAGTCAAAAGAATAAATGTAGAAAAATATAATAGGTTAAAAAATTAAAAATTAAAATTATAAAAAAGAGAAAAAAAATAGAAGAGGAAAGAAAAAAGGGAAAAATAAAGGAAAACACAGAACTGTCAAAACCCAATGTAGAGGCAGAGGTTTAAAACAACAATAGAAAGTGTGACTGAATATACACATATACACATACACGCATAAACAAAATCAAAACAGTCCAACAAAAATAAAGTACAGTAGACTGACCCAGCAAACAAACAAAACCAAAAATTATCTACAAGAACAAAACTAATTAAAGCACAAACTGGAAAACAAAACTAAATCAAGGTGCCAATTGGGGAATAAAGCAATGAAAATAAGACTAACAAATATGTTAAGAGCAAAGGAGAGAAAGAAAAGAAAGAATAGATATGTAAAGTTAAATCAGATCAGATCAGATCAGTCGCTCAGTCGTGTCTGACTCTTTGCGACCCCATGAATCTCAGCACACCAGGCCTCCCTGTCCATCACCAACTCCTGGAGTTCACTGAGACTCACGTCCATTGAGTCAGTGATGCCATCCAGCCATCTCATCCTCTGTCGTCCCCTTTTTCTCCTGCCCCCAATCCCTCCCAGCATCAGAGTCTTTGCCAATGAGTCAACTCTTCGCATGAGGTGGCCAAAGTACTGGAGTTTCAACTTTAGCATCATTCCTTCCAGAGAAATCCCAGAGCTGATCTCTTTCAGAATGGACTGGTTGGATCTCCTTGCAGTCCAAGGTACTCTCAAGAGTCTTCTCCAACACCACAGTTCAAAAGCATCAATTCTTCCGCGCTCAGCCTTCTTCACATACATAAAGAAGATTTATATATGTTAAAGATTAACTGCAAGGGGAAAAGAACAGTAGGAAAAGTGAACAAAGGAATAAATGCAGAAAAAATAATAATAGGTTAAAATTTTTTTTAATTAAAAAAAGAGATAAAAAGAAAAAAGAGGAAATCTCCAT
Organism: Bos taurus; assembly: GCF_002263795.3. Classification (NCBI taxonomy): domain Eukaryota; kingdom Metazoa; phylum Chordata; class Mammalia; order Artiodactyla; family Bovidae; genus Bos; species Bos taurus. Next base: position 1,617,799 of record NC_037356.1, read on the forward strand.
AGAACTGCAAAAGCCAATGTAGAGGCAGAGGTTTATGACAACAATAAAAATTGTGACTGAGAAAAAAAAACCTCAAAAGCTTAATTGGATTTCTTAGTGCCAATAAAATCAACAAGTACAACAGAGGGGAGACAAAAGGGAAAAAAAGAGAAAAATAATCCAAAGGAATCTACGGAACAAGTCAAAACATGAGTCATAAATGTTTTTCTTGAGTCACTGCTGTCAGAGTCCTTTCCCTTGCTGGGAGTCACAGTCCATCTCACCTCCCTAGGATGCCCTCCAACACTGAACTGGTCTCTGGACCTGCTGTGGGGGTGGCTCAGATTCTAATCTGGTCCTACTCCTGTGTGTTCTTACCTCCAATGTCCACAGCTATCAGAGCTAGTGAGTTTTCTTTTGTCAGAGCTCTCAATAGACTTTTATTTATTCCATAAACACAGAGTGCCTAGTTGATCATGTGAATTTAATCTGTAAATTGTACAGCTGGTGCAAAGGTTTTGGTTCTTCTTCCTTAGCCACACTGCCCCTGAGTTTCAATTGTGGATTTATTTCCACCTCTGCATGTAGGTCATCCACTAGGGTTTGCTCCTGAGGCAGCTCTGGAGAACTGGGTCTGCCCCAGTGAAGGAGGTGGTGCAGCTGCTTGGGTCACAGGGGTTCTGGCAGCACCAGGTACTCAGAGGGGTTGGCAGTGGCAGGAAATACAGTGCTCTAGAAGAGTATGGCAACCAGTATTGGCCAATATACTCCAGTATTCTTGCCTGGAGAACCCTCTCTCTGACAGAGATGCTTGGCAGGCCACATCCACAGGGTTGCAAAGAGTCAGAGATCACCAAGGTCGGAGACCACCCTGCGCGCATAGACGCAAGACTTTTTTTTTTGGCCTGTGGCAGCTCTGACCCAGTGAGGGTTGAGTGTGAAGGTGGCACAGCTGCTTGGCTTGTGGGGACCCTGGAGGCACCAAGTGTGCAGGCACACGGACTGCCTCCATCACAGGAGCTATGGCCCAATTAGTCTTTTTTCCAGCCTCTTGTAGTTGGCGATCAGAAGGCCTCTTTGGCTAGTCTTTCTCCATAGCTCCACTCGTTCAGGCACTTAGAGGGCTCCTTTGCCTAGGGTCCTTCTCTGTAGTTTAGTGTGTCAGGCACATAGAGGGGCCCCCTGGCTGGGGTCCTATTCTGTAGTTCAGTGCATCAGGCGCTTGATGGGCCAGCCCCTCTATTGTCCAGCTGCTGATGCTGGTCTGTGGTGGGAGAGAGGCCATGGTGATGGCTCCACCCACTACATGTGACTCAGCAGTATCACTTTGCTTCCATGGCTGCCTGGCTTTCCTCCACCCGCATTTCCCACCATGATCTCCTCCCTCATATCCCCTGGATCCGTCTCTCTGCAGTCAACACCAGCCCTTGCTTTGGGATTGCCCCACAATCCCTAAACTCCAGCTCCCAGCCACTGTGCCTTCCACGGGACCTGTGTCCCTGTCTGGGGTATGTATGGCTGTGGCAAGGACTGTCTGATTCTCATTCCATTTAGGCTGCCACAGGTCAGCTGTTTCACTCTCAGCCTTAAATATTTCTCCTCTGACTCAAACAATTGCCCTGATGTGGGGATCAGACCCCTGCTTCAGTTCCCCCACCTGCCGAGGGCAGGTCCAGTCTTACTAACACTCCTGTTTTTCCCCCTAGTTCCTTTGTCCTACCGAGTTTTGCGTGGGTCTATATATTCTTTTCTGCTGGTCATAGAATAGCCCTTCAGCAGTGAGAAGTTTTTAGAATGCAAGGAGGAGCCAGATTACAACCTTTAGAAAATTTAGAGACTTTGAATCTAAATTTTTCTGATTATCAAAAATGTGGGCTCATTTTCTTCAAATATTAAAAGCAGATGTAGCAGAGTGGGGGCGGGAGGAAGAAGGAGAGGAAAGCTGAATGGGAGAATGGAGACAGGCAAGACGACTCCCAACGGCCTTCAAATTCTGGGCACCTACGAGTGGACACGAATCACAGCGATTGATGAAACTGTCATACTTGGCCGGGAGTCAGGGAGGGAGCTTAAGACTGATTACAAATAATAATACAGAGTTGCAGAGACACCCTAAAAAGATTGAAAGAAGTTGTCAAAAGTCATACCACTTAAATATATGTATCTCACTGCCAGACCATGCCATCTGTAGTTAATCTGTCAGTTAATGTATTTATCTTATCTATTTTCTCCTTTTCTTTTTATAATTTTGAGAATAAACTCTAGAAATGCTATAAACTGACAACTATATTATTTTTGTTATACTTCCTTCATTCATTAATATTTGTATATATTTTGAATCATCTTAGAAATAATAGAGTTATATTGCATTGCTTTTGTGTTTTATAGTCTTCTTTTGACTTAGAATCGTTTTAATGCACAAAAAAATGGAAGTGGCCAGGGCCTCTATTGTTTTCTAAGTAATCATTAAGGTTTGTTAAGTTGCTGTGATAAAAGTGGTGGAAAAGGGCACCTCAGGCTAGGAAGGAATGGCATTTTCAAAGGACGCCAAGAGAATTTCTGCTCCTTGAAAGTGATAAAAAAGAAATAAAGTGTCAACTACAAATTGGCACTTGCCATTGGCACTTACCATCTACCCACAAGGATTAAACTTGAGCTCCTGCAGCTGCTGACTTTCAGTACCCGATGAAAGTTCAGGGTGGAGAGCAGAAATGGGGCACTCTGTGCTCCGGGGAGAGAGGGAACCGGCAGGACAGGTCTTCATATAGTTAGATGTTTTCAGGAGATGATTTTATAAGCCCAATCCTTGTATCTCCTCATATCTAGAAAAGCACTAAAATCCTGCATGGTGATTTTCATGACTAGTAGTAACCTTCATGAGACTAGCAGAAATCTTTTGTAACAACAACAACAACAACAATATATATATATATATATATATATATATATATATATATATATATATGGAGTGGTTCCTCAGAGCTATCTGAGGTGCTGTCTACCAGGATGCAGTCTTCATTTTGCCCCAAATAAAACAAATCACAGCTCTCACGTGGGTACTTTTTTAAGTTGGGGAAAGAAAGGAGAGAGAGGGAGAGAGGGAAAAAGATAGATGCAGGTTATTTGTGTTTAATTATCTTCAATAAGACAGGTCACAAGTGCTTATTGAGAATCTATTATTTATTCGCCTAGGAACTTGGGAAATAAAAAGAAATTTAAAAGTATGGTTTTCTGTTCCCAAGTTCCCAATCTAACCGTGGCATCAAGATTTCTGTCTAGGAAATAATTATGAAATAAAGTACACAAATCCTGGACACTCCCTCAGGAGGTTGTTTTCCTGGTTCTTTCCTTTTATGGTCAGGAAGGACAGTTTGTAATAATGTCTGTAATTTTTTAAAGCCCAAACTATATCTTCCAGGCTTCTGATGCTAAATGCGTCCCATTTCCCAAACAACGTGTAAAACTAAGCAAATGCCATGGCCATTGTCCCTTTCAGGGAAAAAAAGTTTCCTTGTCCCCAAAGCTACCTGAATTAGTGTCATGTGACCCTGTTACTTGGCCAAAATGGACTGAACCAGAAATCAGGGTCAAAAGTAATTGTCAAGAGCTGAGCACAGGAATGAGAACTAAATATTTAATGCGTCTGTGAGTCAAGCGCTACACTGAGGCCTCCACTGGATTGTTTTATTTAATCTTCACAAGTCCTATGAGATTGGCTGAAATATTATCAAATTCATCTTAATAATAATACACATAGTTACAGAGATACCCTGACAGGATTCAGAATGTTGTCAATAACCATCCAGCTTTGACTACATGTCTCATGAGCAGCCCACATCATCACAGAGGCATAGTAACTGGCCCAATGTCACAGGCTGGTAAGTGGGGCTTCTGGGCTTGAACTCAGTCTCTTTCTGTTTGCCTGATGCTGGAGACATGACTCCTCACCCGTAGCCCAAGTGCTCAGCTGAGTCTGCTCAGCAGGGGCACTCCATATTGGATGACTCTACTCAATCCAATCCTCTCTCACTGGAGGGTGTGTTGAATGTGACATTTTTAGGGAGAGAATATGGAAGCAACAGAAATATAAAAGAAGTAAAAATAGAGAGAAAAGGCTTAGGAGACTGGGCATTAGCCAAAACCAGGAAGATTGAGATGATGACTATGTCATTAGTGCTAAAGCAAGGTCACAGAAATGCTGGACACACTGCTGCTGCTGCTGCTGCTGCTAAGTTGCGTCAGTCGTGTCTGACTCTTCGAGACCCCATGGATTGCATCCTACCAGGCTCCTCTGTCCATGAGATTCTCCAGGCAAGAGTACTGGAGTGGGTTGCCATTGTCTTCTCCTAATTGACCCTAAAATAAGTTCATTTGTATCATTTTTTTAATTTGTCTTTCTATATACTTCACCTAGTATGACAATTTCCAAGTCCATCCATATAGATGAAATGCCATTATATCATTTTAAATGGCTGAGTAATATTCCCCTGTATAAATACCATGTCTTCTTTATCCATTCATCTGTTGATGGACATTTAGGTTGCTTCCATATCTTGGTTACTGTAAAGAGTGCTGCAATGGTCATTGTGGTGCATGTATCTTTTCAAATCATGTTTTTCTCCAGATACATGCCCAGGAGTGGGATTCCTGAGTCATATGGTAGCTCTAGAGAACAAATTTATGGTTACCAGTGGGGATGGGTGGGGGATAGGATAGATCAGGAGTTTCGGATGGGCATGTACTCACTGCTTTGTTTAAAACATATAACCAACAAGTACCTACTATATAGCACAGGGAACTCAGCTCGATATTCTGTAATAGCCTAAAGGTGATAAGAATTTGAAAAAGAATAGAGCGTGTATATGTATAACTGGATCACTTTACTGTATATCTGAAACTAACACAACATTTTTAGTCAACTATGCTCCAATATAAAACAAAAATTAAAAAAGGAAAATTAAACAAATTGTTGTTGTTTGGTTGCTAAGTTGTGACTGACTCTTGGTGACCCCATGGACTGCAGCACACCAGGCTTCCCTGTCCTTCACTATCTGCCTGAGTTTGCTCAAACTCATGTCCATTGATTTAGTGATGCCTTCCAACCATCTCATTCTCTGTCTCCCCCTTCTTCTCCTGCCTTCAATCTTTCCCAGCATCAGGATCTTTTCCAATGAGTTGGCTCTTCCCATCAGGTGGCCAAAGTATTGGAGCTTCAGCTTCAGCATCAGTCCTTCTAACGAATATTCAGGACTGGTCTCCTTTAGGATGGACTGGTTGGATCTCCTTGCAGCCCAAGGGACTCTCAAGAGTCTTCTCCAACACCACAGTTCAAAAGCATCAATTCTTCGTCGCTCAGCTTTCTTTACGGTCCAACTCTCACATCCAAACATGACCACTGGAAAAACCATAGCTTTGACGAGATGGACCTTTGTTGGAAAAGTGATGTCTGCTCTTTAATACACTGTCTAGGTTTGTCAGTTTTTCTTCCATAGTTAAAAAAAAAGGCACCAAAAGATAGTCAGCATTCTAGCTTTTGTTAGACCTGATGGTGCGACATTAACTCAAAGAAGTCACTCCGCACATCTCCGCCCTTGCCCCTGAGCACAGGAGTGACACAGAAATGGTCTCCTGCTTGGGCAGCACTAAGCTTCCTAAGAAAGGTAACTGGCACCTAAAACACATGGAGTCCTCTTTAACTAATGATGCAGACGACCAGCACTTCAAGAGAATTTAAGAACTAATTGGACCATGAATTGAGACCTGTTAAAAGCTTCCTTAAAGCAGTTTCTGAGCCTGAGTCTGAGGGTGTTGCTAGTTTTTCGACCCTTCAGCTCCTTGAAACTCTCTCCCAGCATTAAATCAGGCCACCGTAGAGTGAAGATTTAATATTATAGTTTTTGCTCTAATGGAGAGAGTCATGTAAAGGACTATAATTTGAAATAAAAAATTCATTTTGTTTCACTGGGAGGAAAAGTTCATTTTTTCCAGGCGAATAACTTATGCTTCCCCTAATTATAAAGAGAAATTTAATAACAGAACGAGTTTTCTGCCTTTTCATAGCTGCCAGGAAACTCACAGTATAAAGCACAAAGGCAGTAACTGGTGGATCTCAGAAGCTGGAAAATTTATATAGCTGCTGTTTCAAGTACCTTTTATTCTTACTTAAAAAAAATGACCTGTTTTATATGCCTTACTATAATAAGTTATCCTTGGACATTTTTAAAGTGTTAGGTTGAACCATCTGAAGTTGCCAATAGTCAATCAATTTTAGCTTTCAGAAGGAGCAATCCCAATCCCAATATAAATCAGAAGTAAATATTTCTCATGTACGTGCACAGGGTAAATGGCAGTGGGACGATATATGCTTTTTATTTTTATTCCCTGCTTTTTGTCTTTGCTACATTTTCTATTGCTTCTACTTTACTCAACAACATTGTTGTTTCTCTTTACTTCTGTCATAGATTGTGCCTTAATACCCTGTGCCTACGGTCCTGCATTTGTTACCCTGCACTTACTATCCACATTGACTGCCCTGCACTTATTACTTCGTGTTGCACTTTTTTAAAAGAAAAAAGCCTATGTACCTCTTCTGTGAATTTCTTGAGAGTTAATACACTGTGTCTTATTTACCTTATAATCACTGTACCTGTACCTGGCACATAGGAGGGATTCAACAAATGTTTTACCAGTTGAATGAATAAATGTATCCATGTCTGGCTTAACTAAATTAGAACACAATTCATATATAGTTTTTTCAAGTAATTGATTTTTTTCTAAAAATAACTGAATAAAATTTCATAATGACTTCTCGTATTTTACGTCTTCTATTAATGTGCTAACCTTTGGATGACATACATTCTTATATTATATTCAGGTGACATTTACATTTCTTTTCAGCTTATTCTGACCCAGTAGTAGCTTTTAGCATTGCCTGACTATAGCTCTAAGATCATACTTGAGTGTTTTCCAGATTTCTTGAATTGAATAGAGGCCATGTTCAATGGATGTCCTTGACTCCTGTCCTTCTTGGCTTTGGGTTGTTTCTTTTAATGAACCTAGGATCTATCCTAATTCTACAGTAGATAACCTTGAGGGTATTGTGACTCAGAGCTTTCCTCTGTGTTTTACATTAGTCAGCTTGTATAGTTTACAGCTTCTCTTTAAGAATGACCAGTTTCAGATCATAATGAGGCCCTGGGTCTGAAATGTATCAATATCTCCACTATCCCATGTACATGGAGGTGATAGGCTGTGATAAAATCTGATGCTTCTCAAAATTTAATGTGCATGCAAGTTATCTGAGAAATATGGATTCTGACTCAGTTGCTCTGGAGGGGGAATGAGGTTCTGCTTTCTAACAAAGTGCTGTTGGTCTGAGCCCACAGTTTGAATAGGCAGACTATAAACCCTTTTGTATACTCCTTGGTATACATAAGGAGAAGGAAATGGCAACCCACTCCAGTACTCTTGCCTGGAGAATCCCATGGATGGAGGAGCCTGGTGGGCTACAGTCCACGGGGTCTCAAAGAGTCGGACATGACTGAGCAAATCCTTAGTCCTTAGTATACATAAGAACTCCAACTCGGAGTTGGAAGAAGGCTCACATCTAGTAAATACAAAAGTTCCATACACCAGTGGCATTACATCTAAGCTCTGCTCCAGTTTAGCCAAAGTTTTGGGGGGTCCTTCATTCCCCCATCCTTCTAAATGCCCTCTGCATCTCAGCAGCTGAGGGTCCTCACTGTGGCTTTCCACCTGCACATCCATAGCCTTTCTTTATGCAAACAGTCCAGTCAATCCAAGTTCCCACTTGAAGCTGATCTGAAGAACTGACGCTCAATAACGTGTCAGTACACAACACTGGTGATTTCAGCTTGAAAACCAACGTCTTTGGTTTGCACCCTTGCTCTGCCTTCACCAGTTATGAATCTCAGCAAGTCATTTAGTGCCTGTGGTAGGTCAAATAACACCTCCCAAAGACGTCCACTTCCTGACCCCTGGAACACTTGACTTTTACCTTGAAGGGCAAAAGGGATTTGGCAGAGGTGATTACATTAGGATCTTGAGATAGGGAGATGACACTGATGATCTCGGTGTGCCCAGTGTAATCACAGGAACCCTTTGTGAGAGTGTGGCTTGAAAATAAAGTGGGAGAAGGCAATGTGGAGATGGAAACAGAGATGGGAGTGGTGCAGCCATAAGCCGAGAAGTCTCTAGAACCTGGAAGGGAAAAGGGAAAGACTCCCTTGGAGCCTCCAGAAAGAACCAGCCCTTCGGATTGATTTTAGTCTCATAAAGCTAATTTTAGATTTCTGGCCTCCAGAATTGTAGGAAAACAAATTGCATTGTTTTAAGCCCCTAGTTGTCGTTTAGTCACTAAGTCATGTCTGACTCTTTGCAAGTAGCCCACAAGGCTCCTCTGTCCATGAGGTTCTGCAGGTAAAGATTGCAGTGGGTTGCCATTTCCTGCTCCAGGGAATCTTCCTGACCCAGGGATCAAATTTGCATCTCCTACATTGGCAGGTGAATTCTTTACCATGGAGCCACCAAGGAACCCTTTGAGGCACTAGACCTGTGGTAATTTCTAAGAGCAGCATTGGGAACTTAATACAGTTTCTGTTTCTTAGTTTGTAAGATGAGGCTATTGATAGCAAGTCTAATAGAAGCGCTGGTGTGAGTTTTTAGAAGGATGCCTTCCTAACTGAGGACACCTGAACCGAATGCTCCTTGTTGATGGAAGCAGTACTCTGAGAAGAGGGTAACAGATTTAAAAGAAAAAATAAATCTCAGTTGAGACTTTATTTTGTGTCAGGCACTAAGTTTCTGTTCTGAAAGAACTCACAATGAGCTGGGCATAGACATAGAGCCATCACAGGAACATGGGTAAAGTTTCTAAAATACTAGAAGAGTCTTTTAGTAGGAGCAAGCATAGCCAGTGTTACAGTGTTATTGCCTTCCTTGGTGGCTCAGCAGTGAAAAAAAAAATCAGCCTGCAATACAGGAGACTTGGGTTCAGTCCCTCAGTCCAGAAGATCCTCTGGAGGAAGGCGTGGCAACCCATCCTGGTATTCTTGCCTGGGAAATCCCACGGACAGAGGGCTACCTTCCATAGAGTTGCAAAGAGTTGGAATGACTGAAGCAACTTAGCACGCAAGCATACGTGGTGCTACTAACAACTTTAAAGCGCCTGTTGCTATGCCTTGTACCTTTCCTTAAAGATGCCTGTCCATCATAGTGTTATATGAGCCTGTAGGGGACAGCTAATTCTGCTTGAGGATGGTGCAGTATCTACTTTTATGTATCAATTTGATCCAACCATAGGGTGCTCAGATAGATGTTTGGATGGCATCACTGACTCAATGGGCATGAGTTTCAGTAAACTCCAGGAGTTGGTGATGGACAGGGAGGCCTGGCTTGCTGCAGTCCATGGGGTCGTGAAGAGTCAGACACGACTGAGTGACTGAACTGAAGTGAACTGAAGTATTTTGAATGTGTCCACGAAGATGTTTTAGGATGAGTTTAACACTTCAATTAATAGATTGAGTAAAGCAGATTGCCCTCACTAATGTGGATGGACCCTATCCAAATTAACTGAAGGCTAGAATAGAACAAAAAAGGGGACCTTCCCCAGGATAAGGCAGAATTCCTCCTCTTTGACAGCTTTGAGCTGGAACATTGATCTTTTTTCTCGCCCTCTTGCTCTGTCTGAGACATTGATTCAAGCCTGCTGGCCTTTAGGCTAGAACTACACCATCATCTCTCCGGGTCTCCAGCTACTGACTGTAAACCTTGAACTCATCAGTCTCCATAGTTGTATGAACTGATTTCTCATAATCAGTCAATCTCTCTCTATCTCTGTCTCTATATACACATCCTATTGGTCCTTTTTTTTTTTTTTCTGGAAACTCTAATACAGATGCATATCTGGAAAGGCTTCACAGAGGAGGTCACTTTTTTCAGAGAGATGTTGATGCCATAGGTGGTCTATTTCTAAATATTAACTTCATAATTATAAATTGTCAACTCCTCTTCCATTCATCCATATCAATATGCATTTAGGGTTGAGATGAATTTAGTGAATGCTTCCTGTGTTCCAGGCATTCAGGTAGGCACAGAGTTTGGGTCAAAGAAGACCTCAGCACTGTCCCTACGGTGAGGGAGTGAGGCTTGAAGGCTAAACATGGCAAGGCAGTATTGTGTGTACACATGGTCTTTGAAAGTGGCAGTCCCATTCTTACAAAGAAAAACATGCTGCCCAGTTAAGGTTGCCAGGTAACATACTGCATGGTTCATGCAATCATTTGTTATTCATCCGAATTTCAGGTTTAGCTGGGCATCGTGCATTTTTAATTGCTGTATCTGGCAACTCAATGTCCAGTTCTCCCCCTATATGCAGAGTAGTGCAGAGATTGGGAAAACATAGCTTTCCTTTGGGCTTAGAAAGATGATGCCCTTCTCTTCTCTTCTAGATTGCTGCATTCAGCCCTGCCCCCTCTGCCTGGTACTTTCACCGCAGACATTGTCCTTCACACTTGCTGACAGAGCAAATTCCCGTCTATGATCTTTCAGCAATGGCGGCTGGAAGTCCCACGGGACATGGAAGTGCCCGGCACTCTGCCGCTGGGAGTGGAGAGGCCCTGCCTGCCCTGACTGTAATTCTGCTTTCCCCAAAGCCCTGCCTGCCTGCACCTCGCTGCTGAAGGCACTTTTAGTTAGTTAAGGTCAGGGCCAGGCTGGGAAAGATGCAATCGCTCCTCAGCAGAGGTGGAAAGCAGGGGATCTGGAATCACCCAGCCGGCATTTGAATCCTTACGCTGTCACTTCTTGCTCTATGAACCTGCGCAGGTGACTTAACCTTCCTAAGCCTCGGTTTCTTCAGTGACAACGTGGGGACCACCTCTCTGCTGTGAGGATAAAACACACTGATGTCCATAAGGACCATGCCTGGTATGTAAGGCATCCATGTGTGTGCTCAGTCATGTTTGACTCTATGCAGCCTCATGGACTGTAGCCCGCCAAGGTCCCCTGTCCATGGAATTTTCCAGGCAAGAATCCTGGAAAAGTTTGCCACTTCCTACTCCAGGGGATCTTTCTGACCCAGGGGTCAGACCGTGTCTCTTGGGTCTCCTGCACTGGCAGGCAATTCTTTACCACTAGCACCATCTGGGAAGGATGTGTGCTCAGTAAATTACTAACGCTCTTTTACATCTAGTTTGCTGCTGCTAAGTCGCTTCAGTTGTGTCCGACTCTGTGTGACCCCATAGACGGCAGCCCACCAGGCTCCTCTGTTCTTGGGATTCTCCAGGCAAGAACACTGGAGTGGGTTGCTATTTCCTTCTCCAATGCATGAAAGTGAAAAGTGAAAGTGAAGTCGCTCAGTCATGTCCAACCCTCAGCGACCCCATGGACTGCAACCTTCTAGGCTCCTCAGTCCGTGGGATTTTCGAGGCAAGAGTACTGGAGTGGGGTGCCATTGCCTTCTCCAACATCTAGTTTAGTACTAGTTTTTTTTCTGTTTGTTTCAAATATGCTAATGCAAACATTTTTTTGCACTTCTTTAAGTTTTGAGTTTGTTTCTTTGAATAAATGTTTAAGAGTGGGATTATTAGGTCATATTGGAGTGTAGACACTGAGCAGAGACTATGGAGCAGACCACGTGGGATCAAGTCCCAGCTGTCTTACTTCCTGGCTGTGTGAGTTGAGACAGGTTCCTTCACTTCTCTGTGCTATGGTGTTGAGAACCTAAACTAATGTCAGTTGTTATTTTGACTATATGATGGATCTTAGTACATATGGGTAGGTTATCTTCAAAAATGACAATAGTCTGATGACCTATATTAACTATCCCACCAGCTTTAGAGCAAACCTTATTCTTCTTTGTGTCTATCGTTTTATTAAAAATATTTCCACGTTCTTTCTCTGCTTTCTTTCTCTTATTTTTTTTTTATTGTACATTTTACTTGTTTTTCACTGGATCTGTCTTCTCTACCATAAAATTTTCCATTGCTTCAAGGGTAAAAGATTATACTCCATTTAATTCATCTAAATGACTCATTTGGCACTTTGGAAAGCAAATGGGGAAGGTCTTTGGGGAACAGGAAGCCTTTCTTTAAGGTTTATTATTTATGTGTCTTGTGTTCTGGCCGTGCTGGGCTCTGCGGCTGCTCAGAGGCCTCCTCTGGCCGTGGTGTGTGTTCTCCTGCCACACAGCACAGCTCTAGGCTCAGCAGCTGCACCACAAGGGCTCAGCAGTTGCAGTGCATAGGCTTAGCTGCCCCGTAGCATGTGGGGTCTCCCCAGAACAGGGGTCGAAACCGAGTCCCCTGCGTTGGTAGGCAGATTCTCAACCACTGGATCACCAGGGAAGCCCAGGAAGCCTCTTTAGTGTAAAGGATGTAGCACCAGTCATGAGAAATTTGATGGGAAAAGCAGAAACCAGGGATTCTGATCACAATTGACTTTGAATTTGAGGTAAATTGTTCACATAGCAGAATAGGAGAAAAGTGGGAAAAAATGTCAGATTCAGAATCAAAACATCCTTTTGTTAACTGTATGATCTTTGGCAGGTGGACCAAATGTCTTCTAGTCTAGAGCAAGTCATTCTTAGATAATGTTTTAAAAATTTGCCTACAAACCCATATACTGTCATCTAATCAAGCACTGTGTAGCGAAAACACTTAAAAATCAAGGAAAGAAGGTATTCTCGTAATTTGGGTGATATGGGTGTAAGAGAATAGAAATGATATTGATTGTTCAGTGACGTGTATTCCTACCCCTGGCACTAGGGTACCTGCCCTCCTAGGGAGGAGGCATTTTCATTTCTGTGATGAACAGAAATGCATGTCACGATTTTTCCAGGGCTAGTTGAATCCCACTTTTCCTAACCCACAAGCGCTGTGAAAGTAGGCAGGCCTGGGTCTCAGGGTTTGTCCTGACGACATGGACGTGGCAGGAATGACTGCGGAGCTTCTGTGGAGCTCGTCTCCCGTCACGCCACCCCAGACGTTGCCACCAGATGCTGGGTGACCTTCCACAGGTCCCCCCGCCCACCTTGGCAACATCAGACACGGAGGCATGCTTCTCATTGGTTTATTTCTCCTCAAACCCAGTCAGAAGAGCAAGGGTCTGATTTTCATTGGCTCACAGTTTTTATCTGTTCAGGAAGACAGGGTTAATGAAGCATACCGTCTCCTGGATGACTTAAGGTACCTGAATCTTAACAGAGTTTTAAGCCCAAACATACTTACTGCCTGAATTTTAAACATATTCACATGCATTTTATTTCTCTTTTCAGAGGTAATGTATAAAATAATGTCAGGAATAGAAAAATTCCCAAACATAGAGTGCTATCTGTTTTGCCTTTTCACATTCTTCAAGGTTCAGTTCAGTTCAGTTGCTCACTCATGTCCGACTCTTTTTGACCCCATGAATTGCAGCACACCAGGCCTCCCTGTCCATCACCAACTCCCAGAGTTCACTCAAACTCATGTGCATTGAGTTGGTGATGCCATCCAACCATCTCATCCTCTGTCGTCCCCTTCTCCTCCTGCCCCCAATCCCTCCCAGCATCAGAGTCTTTTCCAATGAGTCAACTCTTCGCATCAGGTGGCCAAAGTATTGGAGTTTCAGCTTTAGCATCAGTCCTTCCAATGAACACCCAGGACTGATCTCCTTTAGAATGGACTGGTTGGATCTCCTTGCAGTCCAAGGGACTCTCAAGAGTCTTCCCCAACACCACAGTTTAAAAGCATCAATTCTTGGGTGCTCAGCTTTCTTCACAGTCCAACTCTCACATCCATACATGACCACAGGAAAAACCACAGCCTTGACTAGACGGACCTTTGTTGGCAAAGTAATGTCTCTGCTTTTTAATATGCTATCTAGGTTGGTCATAACTTTCCTTCTAAGGAGTAAGCGTATTTTAATTTCATGGCTGTAATCACCATCTGCAGTGATTTTGGAGCCCCCAAAAATAAAGTCTGATACTGTTTCCACTGTTTCCCCATCTATTTCTCATGAAGTGACGGGACCAGATACCATGGTCTTCGTTTTCTGAATGTTGAGCTTTAAGCCAACTTTTTCACTCTCCTCTTTCACTTTCATCAAGAGCCTTTTTAGTTCCTCTTCACTTTCTGCCATAAGGGTGGTGTCATTTGTGTATCTGAGGTTATTGATATTTCTCCCGGCAATCTTGATTCCAGCTTGTGCTTTTCCAGCCCAGCGTTTCTCATGATGTACTCTGCATATAAGTTCAATAAGCAGGCTGACAATATACAGTCTTAATGTACTCCTTTTCCTATTTGAAACCAATCTGTTGTTCCATGTCCAGTTCTAACCTTTGCTTCTTGACCTGCATATAGGTTTCTCAAGAGGCAGGTCAGGTGGTCTGGTATTCCCATCTCTTTCAGAATTTTCCACAGTTTATTGTGATCCACACAGTCAAAGGCTTGAGGGTTAGATAACTACAAATGAAATTTAAAGAAATACTCTAAATAAGTATGCTAGCTCTCTAAGATTCAATTTTCTCACTATAACACAGGGTTAATAGTAATCCCTATCCCTACCTGCCAGAGTTGTTATGTCTTAAGAGATATAATGTGTATAAAATAATTTTATAAGCCACTAAACTGTTTATAAACATTAGTTAGTATTTTTATTAGTTTCAAAATCTAAGCATAATTGTACTCAATACTAACATAACCAAAGACAAAGAAACCGTAAAGGATGAGAACACACGATTCACTAATGTTCACTGAATGCACATAAATTAGTTAATTTAATTATTCATTCTGCTGCTGCTGCTGCTAAGTCACTTCAGTCATGTCCAACTCTGTGCGACCCCACAGACGGCAGCCCACCAGGCTCTCCCATCCCTGGGATTCTAATTTCTTTTTAATTAATCAATTTCTTTTTTATCAGTATTAATTCCATTCCTATGTTTTCCTTAAGCCCTGTTTTGTGGTTCTCTTTCTCTAATTCCTTGGGTTGAGCACCTAACTGATCTATTTTCATTCATTATTATTATTTTGTTGTTGGAGTAGAGTTGGCTTAAAATGTCAGTTTCCAGTGTAAAACATAGTGATTCCGTTTTTTTGTGTATTACACTCTCCTTAGCGTTATTGTAAAGTACTGGCTACACCCCTGTGCTGCACGTTACATGCCTGTGTGTCACTGACTTTGCACCTGGTGGTCTTTACCTCTGTCCCTACTTTGCCGCTCTCCCCAGTCTTCTCCCAACTGGTAACCCCTAGTTTGTTCTCTGTGTCTATAGTTTTGTTATATTCATTCATTTGTTTTATTTTTTACATTCCACATATAAGTGAAGACACAGTATTTGTCTTTCTCTGTCTGACTCATTTCACTTAGCATAATGCCCTCCAGGTCTACCCATGTTGATGAAAACGGCAAAATTTCATTCTTTGTTACCTTTGAGTAATATTCCATTGTTTGTGTATGTGTGTGGCTGTGTATCTCATCTTCTTTATCCGTTCATCTGTTGATAGACACTTAGGTTGCCTCCATATCTTGACTATTATAAAAAGTGCTGCCATAAACATTGGGGTGTATATATCTTTTAGAATTAGTGGTTTTGTTTTCTTAGGGTATACACTCAGGAGTGGATTTGCTGGATCATATGGCACTTCTATTTTTAATTTTTTGAGGAACCCGTGTATTGTTTTCCAGAGTGATTGTACCAATTTACATTCCTGCCAACACCGTAGGCTTCCCTAGTGGCTCAAATGGTAAAGAATCTGCCTGCAGCACGGGAGATCTGGGTTAGATTCCTGGTTTGGGAAGATCCCCTGGAGAAGGAAATGGCAACCCACTCCAGTATCCTTGCCAGGAAAATTCCATGGATGGAGGAGCCTGGCAGGCTACAATCCACGTGGTTGCAAAGAGTCAGACATGACTGAGTGACCTCACTCACCAACACTGAACTACATTTCTATTTTCTGTTTCTATTTATCTTGTTTTAGTCTCTTCCCTTGTGGTTTAATTGATAAACATAATATCAAATATGCTTGTATTCCTTTCTCTTTAGTTATTGCATATCTATTATAGGTTTCCATGTGTGGTTTTGATGGAGTTCATACAAATTGACCTATTACTGTATCTGCTGAGTTGGTTCAGTCGTGTCTGACTCTGTGCAACCCTATAGACGGCAGCTCACCAGGCTCCCCCATCCCTGGGATTCTCCAGGCAAGAACACTGGAGTGGGTTGCCATTTCCTTCTCCAATGCACGAAAGTGAAAAGTGAAAGGGAAGTCGCTCAGTCGTGTCTGACTCTTAGCGACCCCATGGACTGCAGCCCACCAGGCTCCTCTGTCCATGGGATTTTCCAGGCAAGAGTACTAGAGTGGGGGGCCATCACCTTCTCCGATTACTGTATCTACTACTTGTATAAAACTGATAGTTATTTAAGTTCAAACAAGTTCTAAAGGCCCTACATTTCATTCCTCAACCACACTTTGTGTTTTGTCACTATATTTTATATCTTCATGTCTATCCTTTAGCTGTTTATTGTTATTTTAGTTGATTTTACAATTTTTGTCTTTTAACCTTTGTATTAGCTTATTTAGGTGGTTGATCCAATGCCTTTAGTATATATTTGCCTTTATCTGGGGGAGTTTTTCCTTCCTATAATTTCTTATTTCTTATTGTAGACTCTTATTTTTCACTTTTTTTCACTCAGAGAAGACCCTTTATTGTGTCTTTTAGTGTCAGTAAAGCATTGGTGAACTCTTAGTTTTTGCTTATTTAAGAAGTCTTTTATCTCTCCTTTAATTAAGAATACTAGCATTTCTGGGTAGAGTATCCTAGATTGTAGGTCTTTTGCCTTTTAGCATCCTAAACATATCATACCACTCCCTACTGGCCTGCAACTTTTCTGCTTTTGGGGGTTCCCTTGTATGATTCTTCATTTTTCTCTTTTAACCTTTGGAATTCTTTCTTTATCTCTAACTTTGCAATGTTTATTATGCTGTATCTTGGTGTGGGTCTCTTCGTGTTCATCTTGTTTGGAACTCTGTGCTTCCTGGACTTGAATATCTGTTTCCTTCTTCAGATTCAGAAAGTTTTCAGACACAATTTCATCAAATACATTTTTTATTCCTCTCTCACTCTCTTTTCTTTCAGGGACCCATATAACGTGGATGTTAGTGTGCTCATTCATTATTACTTAATAATGAAAGAATTAAAAAATACCAATTTACCTCTGAGCATAAATTTGGACATATTGCAAGTGTTTGATGTGTAGTGTTATGATTGCTGTTTTCTAAGTAGTCTATAATTACAGCTTGATTTCTCCTTTGCTCTAAGTTTTGTGGAGAGTTTATTTTCAGGAAGGTGCATTCTTTTGGTTCATATTTCCATTAATAATTTCTATTTCTATTGCATGTTGACCACAGGAGATTAATGGTAAATTCTCAGTTTATTTATAGAGAGTTATTTTGTGGTTTCCTATATAATCAATTTCTGTAAATAATCCTCTGAGCACATGAAAAAGAAAAGTGCAGTATTTTAATTTTCTTAGGTGTAGAATTCTACATATACATTTATTTCATTACCTCACAATTAAAACATTTCTCTTCTCTGTATTGTTTTTTTAAATGGGTGATCCATGGATGAGCCTCAGGAGATGTATGTGCACTTTTTTTAAGGAGAAAACTCATGGGTTTTTCAAGTCCTCAAAGGAATCTGACACTCAAAACATTAAGAAAGTTTTCTCCATCTTGATCTGTCAGAGTAAGAAAGAAGAGCTAAATAACTAAATATTAATATAACTTAAAATCAACATTAACAATATTCTTTAATAAATAAAAATTATAATTATTAATATACCAGATTCCTGCAAGTGATATTGATATTTACTACTTATCCTCCCTATAAACAGTGCTAAGTGGCATTGCTTGTTTTATTCCAGGCCCTTGAATGAGATTCACAAGGAAACTTGGCTTCTATAGGACATCAGAAAAAAGGCTGAGTCCCTTTATCAAAATTTATTCTGGAACAAGTTGTTCATATGTATTCCATTTTTGTCTGTGAGGTTTGTATTCAGTCTTTTTGCAATCTCCTTGATGAATTCAGGCCTTCCCTGGTGACTCTGGCAGTAAAGAATCTGCCTGCAGTACAGGAGATTTCCTGTATGCGGGAGACACGGGCTTGATCCCTGAATCTGAAAGTTTCCCTGGAGAAGGAAATGACAATCCACTCCAGTGTTCTTGCCTGGAAAATTCCAGGGACAGAGGGGCCTGGTGGGCTATAGTCCATGGGACTGCAAGTCAGACACGACTTAGTGACTAAACCACACCACCACTCATGAATTCATTTCTTCTTTTAATACTCCTCTTCAGTTAGTGCTCTGAGGAAATAGTCCCAATTTTGCAAGCTAATCATGTCCTTAAGGGGACTCAGTTCAAAGTCATGTGCTTCCTGAAGTAAGGCAGAGAAGTAAAGGCATCAATTTCTAGAATGAGAATGACAGCCACTTAAAACCCGACAGCCAAATTACCAACTCACAGATGTACACGGAAGCAAAGTATCTGCTGACAAGTAAGTCGTGCATTTTTAAACAATGTACATGGAGAATTTAAAGTCCACCTTAAAAGAAAAATTGAAGAGGTCTTAAGAGGAATGGTGATGATTGATATTATGACCTAGGCCCTTCAGAATTCCCTATACCTAATCCTTAGAAATATTAGAAATTCTTGGGGCTGCTGTATCCAAAAGCTTTGATGCATGATACTTTCAGGGCCCATGAAAATATCTCAATTTTAATTTTCTTTAAAAGCTGAAGAAAAATGACATAATAAAATACATTATATACATATATTATACATATAATAATAATAACATATATATAATAATCAATCCAGCATGGATTATATTTGCCTTTATTCTAATATAGTCATAAATATAATTCATAAATATATATATTATATATAATATACACACATATATATTTATATCATGGGTCCCATTTATTTTTTTATAGAAGAAAAGACCCACAAAGGCCCAAGTGCCTACTTCCCATGAAAATCAAACAGGGCCATGGGATTAATGATCTGCTCAACATGGTGAATGACCAGTATCTGAGGAGATGCCTTGGTGAAGGTTTTTGATGTGTGCTTATAAACGGTTTTGAGGCTTTTCTTAGATTATATTCTCTTAGCAGAATGAAAATTGAGACTGTGTAGCCTCTTTACTTCTGTGCTTCTTTTTTCCTGTTTGCTTCACTCTAGCTCTTTCCACTCATTGGAAAACTGACGCTGAAGCTGAAGTTCCAATACTTTAGCCACCTTATGACTCATTGGAAAAGACCCTGACACTGGGAAAGATTGAAGGCGGGAGGAGAAGGGGACGACAGGATGAGATGTTTGGATGGCGTCACTGACTTGATGGACATGAGTTTGAGTAAGCTCCGGGAGTTGGTGATGGACAGGGAGGCCTGGTGTGCTGCAGTCTGTGGGGTCGCAAAGAGTCGGACATGACTGAGTGACTGAAAAGAGTTTTTTCCACAAACTTCTTTTACTTGCTGAGCTCTTGCACATAGCTCAACAGTCCCTAGCCCAACTCAGCATCAGATATACATACCAGTGATGTTGGCTTTTTGCAGATCTGAGTTCAAATTTTCTGCTACAGCAGCTTCTAGTCAGGTGTTCACCATACATCCAATCAGCTGTAGCTAATCTTTCCCCTCTCCTTCTTCCCTCCACACTCTTGCATGCCCTTCAACCCCCATATTTTGTATGGCTGGCCCTCCCTCAAGCTGTGTTGGGGCAGCTAATGACATGTCTTCTATTGTGCAGTTTTAATATAACTCAATTATACACACAGCAGAAAACAGTTACAGGAAAAATGAGCCTAGTAGTAAGTAGTGGTCTACTATAATTATGCTATTATACATTCTCATTCCCTGATTGACATTTTGCACCTACTCAGCACATGGACAGAGAAGGCAATGGCAACCCACTCTAGTACTCTTGCCTGGAAAATCCCATGGACGGAGGGGCCTGGTGGGCTACAGTCCATGGGGTCACTAGGAGTTGGACATGACTGAGCAACTTCACTTTATTTTTTCACTTTCATGCATTGGAGAAGGAAATGGCAACCCACTCCAGTGTTCTTGCCTGGAGAATCCCAGGGATGGGGGAGCCTGGTGGGCTGCCGTCTATGGGGTCACACAGAGTCGGACACAACTGAAGCGACTTAGCAGCAGCAGCAGCACATGGACGTTTCCTCCCCAGGAAAGGCCACTTGCAGCGACTATGTCTAATCTAGGCATCCATGAAGAGCCACATTTCTTAATCAAGCAGGACTCCTGCCTTGAGACTAAACCATTCTCTGAAGATTTACAGATATCCTGCTAAGTCCCATTTTTGCTGGATGAGTGACCTATATGAGTAAGTATTCATATCGCATACACTTCCTATCACTTTAGGATTGAAAAAAGCCTTCTTCATTAATGGTAATGTATTAGGGACATCTGAGTAGATATGACTTTAATAGAAATTTTCAGTGTCACACACCTTTCTACCTTTGTAGAATTTTAATACTCAAAAAGCACAGTATTGTTTCACTATAAAGAAGTATGATAGGTGCATAACAATTTGGTATTACTAAGACATATATTATCTATCTGAAATAAGATGAACAACTATGAGATACAAAATTTTCATCTGTCATATTTTCCATTTATAAGTGTCACTTGTATTTAAATTAAAGGACAGGAAAGCTTACGGTCCTTCTTGATAAGAAGAAAGCCTCAAGCAGAAAAGAACCAATCAGTGACAGTTTTTTTTTTTTTTTTCCATTTCATAAAATCTTACTTCTAGAAGTAAGTAAAATCTTACTTCTAGAAGTAGGAAAGGTTCTGTAATGGATATTGTATCAGCCATGATTAAGTTCTGAAGAGCAGAATCTCTTCAACAAGTTTAAGAGAAAGGAATTTTTGTGGTTTACTGTACCATTGGGAGGCCAAAACAGCTGCTCTCTTTTTTGAGGGCTGAACTTCCAAGGTCAACTCCCAAGATGAAAATATGGAACTGGGTCAACAGAGCAGTTGCTTCTGCATTGGTCAAGAGACTTCATGCATTTTCAGGAAGCTGATACCCTAGCTGCCTGCCCCTGGACACACTGCCTCTCTACCAATGCTACTGTCCATACCAGCCAAGGGGTGTGCCAACTTTTCTCTCTTCCCATATGGCTTGGTTATGAATCAAGTCTCATTTGACTCCACTTACGTGAAGCCCTAGCTGCAAGGAGGTCTGAGAAGTGTGGTTTTTAGCTTTCTGAATTCTGCATGTTAAAGGGGAACTGAAATGGGAGTTGAACGAGCCAATTTAGGGTACTAACCATGGGTATGTGGTTGTATAATATCGAAAACTGGAGTAAAGTTGAAGGTGAAAATCAGATATGACCATCTGTGGGGTTTATTTTTCCCCTTTCAGGACTGGAATAGTATTTATCACAATCTTTGTTTTATGACACTCTTATATCAGTGATGTATGTATGGACCCCAAATTTCTTAGTAGAATAACAAACATCACAGACCCACCCACCACCAAAATAAAAGCTAGGTCCTTGACAATAACCTACTTGTAACCAAATATCCCCTGATACTCCCATATTCTAGGAACTCATCACCCTGAATTTCACATTTTATTGCATCTGTATGCATGATTACAAAATGCCTTTTTAGAAATTTTAGTAATTTCTGTATTGCTATAAAAATACAATCAAACTCAATGCAACATTTGCTTCTTACTTTTTTCACTGAATATCCCATTACTAGATTCATCCATATTTTTAAATTTCACTGTAGTTCATTTCAACTGTTGTATTCTATTGCTGAATATGACAATATCCATTATGTGAATATTCATCCATTTTTCTCTTAAACGACATTTGGACTGGTTCAAAAATGTTTTAAAAATTATTTTTGACTGTGCTGGGTCTTTCTTGCTGTGTAAGGCTTTCTCTCCTTGCAGTGAGCAGGAGCATTCTTTGTTGAGGAGCACAGGCTTCCCATTGAGGTGGCTTCTCTGTTGCAGAGCACAGGCTCCAGGCATGCAGTCTTCAGGAGCTGAGGCACACAGACTCGGTAGCTGCGGTCTGTGGGCTCTGGAGCGTGGGTTCAGTAGTCGTGGTACATGGGCTTAGTTGCTCTGTGTCATGTGGATTGTTCCCTGGCCAAGGATGGAACCCATGTCCCCTGCGTTGGCAGGTGGACTCTTATCTGCAGTACCACCAGGGAAGCCCTGCTTCAAAATTTTGATGCTGCAAGTAGTGCTGCTGTAAACATCCTTTTGTAGGTACAAGAGTGTTTACTGGAGTATTTACTGAAGATGGAGTTACTGCGTCACGGGAATTTCTTACTGTGAAGTTCTACATGTTGAAGGTCATCAAAATATAGTGTAATTTTCAGCCACGTATGGTTTAAAGGCAGTGAATCAACATAATCATTAAAAAATATGAAGGACTTAGACATTTTTTTCCTAAAAAGCCTATATTCCATTGGAAGAAACAATTAAAATTTTTGCTTTGGTATTTTTTGGTACCTACTCATCTCAAATACTTTTTTACCCAGGGGTCCAACACACCTTTCCTACTCTCAGTTAAGAGTGATCAACTAACAGAGGTTCCTTGATATTCAATAAGCAATCATCCTTCTTAGATCACCACCTTAGGACCATGATCTCGGTCTCCTCTATTTCTCCAAAACCTCTTCTTATTCACAGTATATTCCCTTAGCCACTGAAGCCCAAAGCTATTCTGCCACACTGTAGGGACATCTGGGGGTTCCAACCACATTAGTAGGAAATTGATAAGGACACAGAGTGTCCATTAATTCTAGGCTGATTGAGTGTCACGTAGTCATCAGAGTGTGATCAGGATTCTGATCTACGTCAGGCTGCCTAAGCTCTAGAGAGAACCCTTTTTCATATCTGTCATAGGAAAAAGACTCTGATACCAAGATTTATGTGCCTGTGTTTTATTGGGAGGACTTTCAGTTACCATAGCTGTCACAGAGTGAGGAAAGGAGAATTGAACAAGAGAAGTTGAACCACAGTACAGTTGCAAGGGAGACCGCAGCTGAATTCCTGGGTGACTCCGACACTGAGATGAACCTTCAGAGATGTCCTGAACTCAGCAAGGGGCTAAGACCTTTGTCCTCCATACTGACTCGTTACAGGATACATGCAGCCCTTGGGAAGGGGTGTAGGCTTGAGTGAGTCAGCTCCCTCTGACCAGAGGTGATTCATGAGGAGGGCCTCTTGGCAGTCGAGAGGATAAGTACTCAGTCCTGAAAAAGGGGTCTGTGGAGAATATCAGCGCATCCACAAGAGTCCATCTCCTGGGCTATATGGATCCATTTGCTTCTTACAAATTTACCCATCTTGGAACAACAACCTGAAGATCCTTGTTGGTCTGTTTCCTTGGGGAAAGTCACAAAAGGAAAGCTACTGGGCTGAACTATAAGCCCCTGCAGCTTATGGTCATAATAGTTCAAGTGATGCTCCCTCCTCTACCTCCCATTCCAAATTCCCCGCACCCCAGCTAGCACCTCTGCTGGCCTGGTGTCTGACCTAGTGGGGCAATTCGGACTCTCATTCCCATGGGATGTGAACCCCTAGTTAACATGCAATTCTTAGGCCATGGCTACTAATTAAAATTAGATAAGACAGTAACAAGGGACACTTCAGTGGTCCATCTGGGTGCTACACATATTCTTTCTCGCTCCTATTGCATAAGAACAGCTCTCTCTCCTCCTGATGATAAGGGTCAATTATTCCTGGCAGGCTGGTGACTCCTTTCCTTGTCTTCTGGATCTCGCAAAACCCCAAAGAAATTGGATGACACACATAACTTAAAATTCAATGGGACCCCTACTTATCACCTGGTGAAAGCATTCTATAGCTGGGAATACGAACGTCTATACATGTAGAACCTAGAGCTGTGAAGATAAAAGAATAAATTACTCCAATGGGCCCCTGGGGGTGATGATAACTGGGACCACTTCTACGGATCCTCCTTCCTGGAACTGTGCAGTCTACACAATGGGTCCAGTACCTTCTCCCGATCATTGGTTAAGCACACGTGTGGTTGCTGATTAGTCACTAAGTCATGTCCGACTCTTTCGGGACCCCATGGACTGTAACCCGCCAAGGCTCCTCTGTCCATGGAATTCTCCAGGCAAGAATACTGGAGAGGTTTGCCATTTTCTCTTCCAGGGGATCTTCCTGACCCAGGGATCCAACCCACGGGTCTGTGTCTCTGCGTCCCCTGTATTGTAGGTGTATTCTTTACCACTGAGCTACGGGTGAATACCTTTAGCATATATACTGGGCCTTAAAGAATAGTACACCATACTCAGAAAGCATCATCACCAGTCTGGTGTCTCAACTGTGCCTTCAAAGAGCTGTTGCATTGTTCTATCAGGCCAGCATCTTCTGGGTGGTGCAATGTGGAAGAGGACCATTGGATCTCATGGAACGAGTCCCTGTGCCGTGAATCAGGTCTCCACATTATGCGGGATCCCATGTAAGCAGATCAGGTAATCCGTGAACCTTCAGATAGTAGTGCTGGCTGAAGATATGCAGGTAGGAAAGGCAAACCCACACCCAGAATATTCATTGATTCTAGTCAAGATGAAGTGCCAGGGTTGAAGTGATCTCATTTAATCATTTTGACATCAAATGGCAGGTTAGTCTCTCCTAGGAATGGTGTAACATCAAGAGCTCAATCCTGGCCTCTGTTGTGAACAGGTTAGACGCTTCACAGCAGTCGTGGTTGTGCTGGTCTTGGAGGGTGGGAACCCGTGTTGTACGGCCCGCGTGTAGCCTGTATCTGTGAGGACACGGCTCCTCCTCTCAAGCACTCACTGAGCCGCTCCTGTGCTGCTGAGTCACTCTATCTGCGTGGCGGTTCAGCGCCTCTTTCATGGCGGAAGTCTTCAGTGCGGATTAGTACGTCAAACAAAAACCTTCAAGCTTTTCATCCCCTCCCCAGGTACATGGACGTGAACGCCTTTTCCCAGTCCTCCTGGGCTGCGACCTTTTAATCTTTCTCCTTCTAAGCCCCTGACCGTGAGTTTGTACAGACACACACACACACACACACACACACACACACACATGGATCTCAGGACCTTTGTCTTTCTACACGAAGTGTCTGATCAGACACGTTTTCCGAAACTTTGCTCTTGGGGAGAATTTCCCTTCTCTGTTGCCTTTTGCGCCGTTCTTGACTGGGGCTGCCGTGCATAGCAGCCTAGTTTCAGTCTCACTGACGTATTAGCTGGCTCACCAACAAACCAATTCATTCCATCTCGTCTTTCATCAGCAGGTCCGTTATGGCCTGGCGGTCTGAGCTGCTAGTCACCATGCAATTCTTAGGCCGTGACTACCGTTAAAATTAGAGAAGACAGTAACAAGGGACACTGCAGTGGTGTGTCTAGATGCTAAACACATTCCTTCTTGCTCCTATAGTATAAGAACAGACCCTAAGATGGGTCTGGCATGACCCATCTTAGCAGAGCTGAGGAAGAGGTGCCAGCGCCGCAGTGGGGCTGGCACAGGAGTCTACATGACCCCATCATTCAGCTCACCTGTGCCCTTTGGTCCGTTCGTGCTAGCTTCTCCCGCTAGTACCTTATTAGCATGTGGTGAGTATCCTGGCTGCTTTCCTTTTCTCAAAACTTGTCCTACAGAATAATACTAAGAGGTGTCCATCAAAAAGAATTCCACAATCCAACAAGTTGACGAAGTGTGGCCTACCTTATGCTGCTCTTGCAGGCTCAGAAAGCGCAGTAACATATTTAAATCTCTGAGATGACTGGCAGGATAACACATTGTTTCCTAATGTCTGCGTACCTAAAACTTTTCTTCTTTTAATGGTCCATGCAACTAGAACTCTGGAGAACAAACTTTGGCCGGAGCTCTTTAATGCTTAAAGAGATTTATCTTGGCCTCCAGCTTTCAAGGATTTTTCTAATTGATTGCTCTTCAATCGCGTAAGGAACGTATGCCTTGCTTTCCATTCCCACTGGTCTCAGCCTGGTCTAAGTCATTAAGATCCCTCACACCTAGACCACTGCGATTGTCTCCACCAGGGACCTTCCCTTAAGTTTCTCTTACTTTCAATCTTTCACTCGAACCCAAGTAAAATCAATGGCCTAGAAATGCACTCTCCAATAAGTAGCCACTAGCCACAGGAGGGAAATAAAGCATGCACATAAAGCATGCACAGATGAAGCAACTTGAATTAACTGGGAAATAATAGATCAACCGCAGCATGTACTTAAAATAGCCTATAACAGCATGATTCAACTTGCATACATCAAGGCAGAGGAAAAGAACTCTGGCTTCCTCAGCGTTGTGTACACAGTTTCAAAGCTGGAGGTCAGAGGACTGTTTTGTGATGACTGGCTGTCTTGCCCAACAATACACCAGATGGAGACTTAAGAAATTGTCTCTCAGTTCTAAAATAGTAACATTGACAAGCTGAACCCACCTCTTCTGATTTATCAATGGTTAAGGAATAAGCAGGGGGTCAAAGTCAGACTTTTTTAAACAGAATTACCTGGAGTGATAATGTTTCAAATAAAGATCACATGAAATAAACACCAAGGTTAATAAAAGAAATAAAAATCTCTCAGTTTCCTATATTGCAGGAAGGTAACTACCAAACCGAGGTAACTTCCTTAGCCTGTGCAAAGGATAATATAAATCCCTGAAATTCATAAAAAGACCATGGTGCTCTCTCCAGAAGGTATAGGTCTCAGGGTAAATGACAGTTTGTGGGCTTCCCAACAGCCAAACATTGGTGCCATCGAAATTGGATAAAAGGAACACAGTTTTAGCTTTGAGAGGAAACCGAAGGGAAAGGGGTGCAAACGGGCAACAGGCAGCCTGAGGGGTGAGGAGCTGCGGATGCCAAACTCCGGCCACGGTTCCACTCCACGTGCCAGTTAAATGTCTAGACGGAGACACAGAGGATGATGAGCAGAGAGGCCGCAGGCAACAGAGACGAGGCAAGTGGTAGAGCAAGAAAAAGGGAAGCCTCAGACGCTGTGCTTCCAAGTAAGCGAGGCAACAGAGAGTGCTTGAGGCCAGGACAGCTAGAAAGTGCGTGTCCCGTCTAAGGAGGGGACAGCCCCTCCACACCGGTCAGTTGTTGCCAAATGGAAACTAAGCTCTTGGGTTGGCAGAGCTTCTGATTTTATGAGAGAAATGTTTGTGTGACACTGTAAGAGAAATATATGAAATATCCTGGGGAGCAGTTGTAGGGGTGAGGGAGAGGGCTAGTATATCTGACTCTAGAACTGTTTTCATAGCTCATGCTTTGAGCTTTACTGACTGGTAACAATGTCCTTGACTGGCTTCCTTCACTGAGGCTACCTTGAAGAGGTTGATGTGATCAGCACTGGTTGTTTAAATGAGTCACACATAAAACAGGCCTCAAGATATCATCAAGATTTTAAAAAATGATTTTCTTTATTTATTTGACTGTGCTGGGTCTTTGTTGCCGTGTGGGCTTTTATCTAGTTGTGGCAAGCGGGAGCTAGTCTCTAGTTGCAGCGCGCAGGTTTCTCATCGCAGCAGCTTCTCCTGTTGCAGAGTGGAAGCCCTAGGGCACACAGTCTTCAGCAGTTGCTGTATGTGGGTTCAGTAGCTGCAGCTTCCAGGCTCTAGAGCACAGGCTCAATAGTTATGGTACACAGATTTAGTTGCTCCACGGTATGTGGGACCTTCCCGAATCAGGGATCGAACCTGTGTCCCTTGCATTGGCAAGCAGGTTCTTTACTACTGAGCCACTAGAGAAGCCCCTATCAGTCTAGATTTAACATGTGTGTATGTGTGCTAAGTCGCTTCCGTCATGTTTGACTCTCTGACCCTCTGGAGGGTAACCCGCCAGGCTCCTCTGTCCATGGGATTCTTCAAGCAAGAATACTAAAGTGGGTTGCCATGCCCTCCTCCAGGGAATCTTCCTAACTCAGGGATCAAACCCAAGTATCTTATGTCTCCTGCATTGGCTGGTGGGTTCTTTACCACTAGCGCCACCTGGGAAGCCTGGATTTAACATATAATTTGTAAGTGCAAAATCTGCATCTTTGTAATTCAGGGATGAGACTGAGAATAGTTTCCTCTGACAGGTGCCCCATAATTCTCTTTTATAGAGCCAAGGAAAATAAGCCTTGGAAATGACCTTTGTCTCTTTCTCAATGTTAAGTGAAGTGAAGTTGCTCAGTCGTGTCCGAATCTTTGCGACCCTGTGGACTGTAGCCTACCAGGTTCCTCCATCCATGGGATTTTCCAGGCAAGAGTAATGGAGTGTGTTGCCATTTCCTTCTCCAGAGCATCTTCCTGACCCGGGGATCGAACCGGGTCTCCCCATTGTTAAGCCCTTCAAAAATACATGCTGCTGTTGAGATCATAGGTGCCTAATGAAACCTGGAAATATCTAAAAGGCAGAAATCTTTACAAACAAGCACAGCCTTTATCTTCCTCATTCAGACAGTTGCCTGACATCATATGGGCAAAATCACGCTGTAATACAGTGTTTTGATGTTGAATAGATGTTGCCGTTATACAGATAGCTGCCTACAAAGGTTCATGGCTCACCATGGATTCCACTGTGATTTCCTTTTTATATTAGGATCAGAAAAATGCTGTTCAAGTGCCCTTTCTCCCATAAGAAAGTTCCAGAAAGGCTGTTTTGTATTTTTATCTTAAGCACCATGAAGACTTCCCTTTAACCTAACTAGACCTTTATAGACCTTAAAGTCACTGATGCTGACAGTATCCTGCACTGATGGAGAGGAAGCAGGAGCCCCTTAAGTCATCGGAGAGCAGCTATGGAATGGCCCCCAGGTCCAAGGTACAGTTGTGCCAAGAAGCTCTGGATGGGAAAGTAGAGGAAAGAAACCTGAGCCCCTAACAGTGGCCACTTTCAGAGCTATGAATAATTGCAGGGCTGTGATCAGGCTTAATCTTACAGCCATAGCAGCAATTGCTCTGTAGAGCAGAGAAAAACAGAGGGATTGTTCTAGATGTCACTTTTTGGGGAGGAAGGGAGGTGGAGAGGCTAGAAGATAAAATGTAATTAGGGTCAGAATCAAAAATTCAGAAACTTTTATGGGCAGGAGAACCTCCCTGCTTTTCCAGCTAACCCTATCAGTCCATCAGTTGTCCATCTGTGATAGCCACAGGCTACATTATTCCTAACTCCAGCTTGCTGTTTCCTATTTAATTCCTTTGAAAAACGACACCAATATTGTTCATTTTAACTAAATTTTACCTATAGGCACACTGTGACTGGAGCAGGGGGGGAAGAAACCCACAGGGAGTTCAAATATTGAAATTACCAAACAGGGATAATTAAGCAACTATACTGACCTTTCTATTTTTTTATTTTTATTAATTTGTATTGGAGTGTAGTTGATTTACAATGTTATGTTTCTGCAGTACAGCAAGGTGAATCAGATATATATATATATATATATTATACATACATGCGCATATATGTATATCCACTCTTTTTTAGATTCTTTGGTCATATAGGTCATTACAGAGTACTGAGTAGAGTTCTCTGTGCTACATAGTAGGTTCTTATTAGTTATATATTTCATATGTAGCAATGTGTATGCTGACCTTTCTAAAAGAAATAAAAGATAGAAACTATGAAAAGTGACCTGACACATTTGAAAAAGACCTAAAGAGAACTTCTAGAAATTGCACATATGTGTATATATGTGTATACATATATTTGATATTAGAAACTCAGTGTAGGAACTTAGAAGATGGAAAGAGCTAAAGATAAAATTAGTAAACTGGGAGATACACCTGAAGAAATGAAAAGGAATGAATCACATATGGATAAAAAGATGAAAATATGGAAGAGGAATTAAGAAACATGAAGAATAAAATGATACATTAATTATATCTCAAAAAAGAAAGGTCAAACATACATTAGTCGGAGTTTCAGAAAAAAGAGGGTCAAGAAAGTGGGCTGAAAATAATAGCTAAGAATTTTCCAAAACTAAAGAAAACAACACATGGTTTCAAGAAGCATAGACAATCTTAAGAAGGAAAAATAGGAAAAAATAAATCATAGAGAAATCAAAGTGAAATCACAGAGTACAGAGAAAAATCTTAAAAACTGACACAAATAAAATACTACTTTTAAAAGAGCAACAGTTGGCCCCAAAGCTGACTTCTCAGCCACAAAATGGAACACAGAATATCTGAATTGTGCTGAAAATGACTGCTGATCAAGTATATTATAGCCACTTAATTTTATTTCAAAAATAAGGAAAAAAAGAAATATTTTTGGCTCAAGGACATCAGACAGAGTTTACTCTGAGCAGACCCTAACTAAAGGAAATGCTAAATAATATACTTCAACTAGAAGAAAAATATTCCTAAATGGAAGGTCTGAGAAGCAAGAAGAGATCAAGAGCAACGAAAGTGATAAATGAGTATAAACCGCAATAATGCATTAAGTGAAAAGCAAAGAAAGAATGAAAATACATGATGATAACATGTAAGTTGTGTTGGTGAGAAAAATGGATTAAAATTTTTCTAAGGTTTTAATGTTATAATATGAAGGGAGCAAAGTCTAAAGCAATTTTAGAGTTTTACAATTTAAATGTAAATGTTGTAATATTTAGGATACCACTAGAAGAATGGAAACAGAAGGTACATATTCTAAACTTATAGAAATAAAAATAGAAAGATGAAAAATATTCAATCCAAAAAAGTCCAAAAAAGGGGATAATAATAAAGAGGACTGGTAGGACAAATAGAAGCACAAAATAAGGTGGTAAATTTAAATCCAAACATTATCAGTAATCACATGAAATAGATATGTTAACTAAATGCTTTTGTTAAACTTGTATTATGCCACATTAGAAACTATTTAAATGTCATCTGTAATAGCATGGATAGCAATAGAATAGACACAGTATGGAATATTACACTTCAAAAAATAAAGGGAAAACTATTTTAGAAACCTGCAGCTAGACAACAGCATGGATGAATCATGCAGACTTAACACTGAGCAAGAAATGAAACACAAAGGATGCATACGATACACTCCATTTAAACAGAGTTCAAAATCAGGCAACGTTAAATTACCTGGTTTAGGGATGCACACATAGAAGGAAGAGCTGTTTTAGAAGTGATGATGTGATTATCATTACAGCTTGGACAAGTTTATCTTTGGGGAAAGAGGGGTGTTTGTGATCAGGACATGACGCATCGGAGGGAGAAGAGGTCTGGAAGGCTGGCAAAGTCCTGTTTCTCATTTTGCAGGTGAATACAGGGTGTTCGCTGTATAAATATTTGGGAAAATGTATATGTTTGCACTTGTATGAATGTAGATTACAGTTGACAATAAAATGGTTTTAAATCACAAATTTAAAATGATGAGGAGAGTATTATTTTACTCTCCTATTCTCATGAATATGATTTATTGTCAGCATTGTATTCTATTCATTACATAATTTTGAGTGCTCTGCATGTACTCATGCAAGGGGACAGATTTCTACCTTCAAGAAATTTATATATGTACAGGGGTCTCCAACCTTTCCAAGTGTAATGGTACATTTTTAATATAAAGAAATTTCCAGCCTCAGGAATTAGGCATTTTTGTAGCTGTTAAGGGGAGGTAAGAAGCTTTTATTAAATCAATAAAACCTTTTAGTAAATTTTTATTTTATTAATCACAGCAGCATCTATCTGTGAAAGAGTTGAATATATTTGCATGAGTCAAATATTTCATGTGTAATTTCATTGGTAATTCTTTATGTCATATTCATTCATTCACAAAGCCTTATTGAGATCTACTTCTAGCTTGAGACGAGACTATGACTGGGCTTCCCAGGTGGCTCATTGGTAAAGAATCTGCCTGCCAATGTAGGAGACGCAGGAGACGTAGGAGACGTGGATTCAATCCCTGAGTTGGAAAGATCTCTTGAAGAAGAAAATGGCAACTCACTCCAGTATTCTTGTCTGGGAAATCCCATGGACAGAGGAGCCTGGCAGGCTACAGTCCATGGGGTCGCTAAGAGTCAGGCACGACTGAGTGACTTCACTTTGACTTTTCACTTTCATGCATTGGAGAAGGAAATGGCAACCCACTCCAGTATTCTTGCCTGGAGAATCCCAGGGACAGAGGAGCCTGGTGGGCTGCTGTTTATGGGGTCGCACAGAGTCAGACACGACTGAAGCGACTTAGCAGCAGCAGCCAGCATGACTATGTGTTCATGGACCCCAGGCAATATTTCTAAGTCCTCTCTGCATACATCTGTGGTACCCAGGTTGAGAATCATTGATTTATATCACTTCATCATAGTAATGTCTTTACAGTGGTCTCTATGCTGAGAAATTCACGCACAAAAATTTAAAGGGACACAGATCTTGCAACGCCAGATACAAAGCATCTGAAGCAAAGGTACACAGATCCCCAGAAGGAATGAATCTAGTATATTTGTTTAAGGTTACTTTCCCTTTTATTTCTCTCACAGCCGTTATTTGCCTAGGATTCATCACAAACACTGAACACTGCTCTGCTTCTTAAGTCTGTTTTATTTTTATTAATTCTAATCTTACATATTTCACCCAATTCATCTCCAGATCGGCCCCATCCTGCAGTGCAGCATGGGAAGTCAGAGCATGGGCTCCTGGCTGTCTGCTCTGACTTCCGCAAGTCAGCGATCTCTTGATGTTAGTGAAGAGCCTCTGGGATGCGAGCATTGGAAAACCTAGCTGAAACTGTATTGTTCCAAGTCAGGATCTGTCTGGCTCAGGCACGGCTGGATCCCAGCACCGCTTTCCCCAGGATATCACACAGCACGTCTTGAGCACTCCTCTCCGTTTCTCCTGCCTGCGTTTTCTTCTCCCTGCCCTCAAGGAGCTTGCACTCTAGGAGAAACTCCGTGAAAGCCGCAGCCAGGTGCCTAGCGTCCTGCCTGCACGGCTTCCGGTCTGGGGCTTGTTCTCTCGCACCCTGCTGGTAGATTTTGTTCCTGCCTTCCACTGTAAGCCCTCATCTATCTCAGTCCACACCAGCCTGCTTGCAGGGAATTGCTTCCTAAAATCCAGCCAGTTTTCCAGAGTTCCCAGACTTTGTGCCTGTGGTGGCTGAAACCTCAGACTTTGGCAATGTAACTACACACATTCCATCACATGTAGGTGTATTCCTTTAGTCCCGTCCGTTGTTACAATGGTAGAAACCCACATAACGTAGGCTTAGTGTCCCTCAAGTATGAATGCATTCTGAAAAAAGTGCTCTCTGCACCTGAACACCTTCTACAAAATATCCTGTTCTCCAAGAAGAGGGCTTTTTTGGCTTTCTTGAATTCAAATGAAAAAATAATATTTTTTTAGGAATTATGGGTTGAAGATATCCTGATTGGCCAGAAATTGTTTTTCCTGTGATCTCATTCAGAGAAGGCAATGGCAACCCACTCCAGTACTCTTGCCTGGAAAATCCCATGGACGGAGGAGCCTGGTAGGCTGCAGTCCATGGGGTTGCTAAGAGTGGGACATGACTGAGTGACTTCACTTTCACTTTTCACTTTCATGCATTGAAGAAGGAAAGGGCAACCCACTCCAGTGTTCTTGCCTGGAGAATCCCAGGGATGGCGGAGCCTGGTGGGCTGCCGTCTATGGGGTCGCACAGAGTCGGACACGACTGAAGCGACTTAGCAGCAGCAGCAGTGATCTCATTATCGAATATATCTCATGTATTAGAGCCATCAAATCCCTGCTCTCTGTGTTAAAAAGTTTCCTTTTACATGCTAGGCATATACCCAACACAAATTATTCACTCTTTTTAACCAAAAGACATGTAGAGAATATTTATAGTGGTACTACTCATAATAGGTTCAAGCTAAAAACAGCCCAAATGTTCATCAGCAGTAGAACAGATAAACAGATTGTGGTCTATTCATATGACAGGGTTCTCTATATTCTTGAAAGTAGCAAATCAAACTACATAAAAGCAAATTGAATAAATCTCACAAGCTAATAACAAGCAAAAAAAGCCAGAGACACAAAAATGCACAAGGTATGATTCCTTTTATATAAAGTTCAGCACTAGGCAAAGCTAATGCAGACTTTTGAAGTGGTTTGCTTTAGGGCAGGAAGGAAGGACAGCAATTGGAGGAGGGCAGGGGGACTTTTAGGTGTTGGTAACATTCTATACCAAGACCTAGTTTCATAGCTAGGTTCATTTTGCGATAATTCACTAAGCTATAAATTTATGATTTGGGTACTGTTTTTTAACTAAAAAGAGTTTTTCTTAACAAAAGTTGAATATTTGCTGCATTGCCAAGATTTTGTGTGAATCCCACTTCTGTTCCTTATCAGGAAAGTCCTGGGCTGGGAGTGTTGTTTTCTTAAGTAGCTGCAAGACTCTGCGCACGTGTGTGTGTGTGTGTGTGTGTGTGTGTGTGTTTGTACATGGATCTGTGAGCCAGAATCCTGGGGTTGATATCCCAGATCCACTAGTTTCTGCTTCACCTTGGGCAGGTTACTGAAACTCTCTGTGCTTCAGGACCTTTATTCAGGAAATGCACATAAAAAGTCAGAGTATGGTACTTGTCAAGCACTCCCATCCATGCCTGTTCCCTGGAGGGAACTCAGCACACATTAGTCACAGTTACTACTCCATCAGCACCGTGTTTTGCTTTCACAATCCATATGACCAGCACTCCCGAGTTTTACTGGAATGCAGGGAGACACCAACCTTTCCCTCCCAATCCAAGCTCTGAAGTTCCCACAGGAAACATCTTCCTTGGACATGAAAGCTGTGACTAGAAAACAGAGTCACATTGTAAAAAATGGCCACTCACACCAAATTATATAAATTGTTGTTTGGTTGCTCAGTCGTGTCTGACTCTTTGCGACCCCATGGACTGTAGAAAGCTCGCTCCTCTGTCCATGGGATTTCCCAGGCAAGAATACTAGAATGGGTTGCCATTTCCTTCTCCAGGGAATCTTCCCAACCCAGTGATGGAACCTGTGTCTCCTGCATTGTGGGCAGATTCTTTACCACTGAGCCACCAGGGAAGCCCAAACTATGCAAATTAGGGGTCATAATTCAAAAACAGGGGAACAAGTCAGTTTCCAAAACAACAGAAGTAAGGAATAACTTGGGAGATAATGTTAAGAGTACGGTATAAATAGCCCATTGATGGGCCACCTTTACTCAAAATTAAACCATCCTTCTCTACACACAATGCCAAAGTGTACATTAAACCTCAGTATCTGTCCCAGATTTAACTGTGTATTTAGTCAAGTCAAAATTTATATTTCTGTGGTTAGGAAAAAAAAAAAATAACAGATCCCACTCCATGAGAACAACACTTTTATTTTGTATCACACTGGGTTTTTTTTCCCCTGTGGTTTTTCTTTCAATGCTCTGCTTCTGTTTTATCTCAGAGTTTCTGAATGTTCTCCAACAACTGATATAAACACAGTAAACAGTTTAACAGTCAAGAAACTTGATATAGAAGTGGAGGCACATTAACAGCAAGACATCCAAGGACGCGGAGATAGAGCAGAGAAAAGCACGACGTAGCTGTGAGCTGGGCTCCGAATGAAGAATGAACATGGTGGGGATTGTGGCGTGGGGAGAGAACTGAGAGCTGAAGTCAGCTGCCAAATTTCAGGTGTTATCAGAATATTACACAGGTATGTTCGTGGCCAATTATAAATCTAAGGAATGCTTGCCGCTGCTGCTGCTAAGTCACTTCAGTCGTGTCCGACTCTGTGCGACCCCATAGACGGCAGCCCACCAGGCTCCCCTGTCCCTGGGATTCTCCAGGCAAGAACACTGGAGTGGGTTGCCCTTTCCTTCTCCAATGCATGAAAGTGAAAAGTGAAAAGGAAGTCGCTCAGTCACGTCTGACTCTTAGTGACATTATGGACTGCAGCCTACCAGGCTCGTCCGTCCATGGGATTTTCCAGGCAAGAGTATAAACAGAGCAAGTGCTAAATAAATATTATTCAAAGGAATGTAGGAATGAAGGAAAGAAGTAAAAAAAAAAAATCAGACTTTTTCTATCATTTGCATATAGGCATTTTGATAAATCATGGACTGTTAGATTTAAATGAGACCCAATATTGCCTTGACCTGAATGGGAAGGAAGTCCAAAAGGGAGGGGATATATGTATATACGTGACTAATTCATCTTGCTGTATAGAGTGGAAACTAATACAACATTCTAAAGCAACTATATTCCAATAAAAATTAATTTAAAAAATAAAAATAAAATGGGCCCCAGAAGTCCCTTTGTCTATTCCCCTCACAAGTGGTTTCAACTTAAGTACCTCAGAATGTCAAGTTTGCATTAAGAGCCAGTGAGAAAGAAAGAAAGAGAAGTAAACACTGAAGCACAGGTTTTTTACTTTTATTTTTTAAGGAAATACAGGCTGTTTTAGAATAATGGATCACTGCAGGACAGTTTTTAGCAAAAAAACTATCATGGGAGAATTGAAAAGGACCCCAAAGAGATAATTTATCCTGTAATCTCTTCTCAGACTGCAAAATACAGAAATCACTAGTTAATACCAACATTCTTCTACATTTGTATAGTACTTTTGGTTCCCAAAGTGCTTTCAAAGACATTATCTTCATTAATCCTCACCAGAAGTAGGTATACTTTCCTGATGTCAAAAGAAATTACTAGCCCAGAAGAAATGGATGCTTGTTGACTTATGGGTGCACAGTTGCCTGAACACAGAAATGTGGAATGCCTTTATAAAACATAGCTCCACAAAAATATACATTCATTTATTTGGTAACAGGAAGAGTTGGAGTTGATTGGTATCTTGTCTTCTTGAAGCTGTAAATTTGTCAGTATTCATCTGGGAAGTATTTTTCTTTTCCCCTCCCAAGACCATAGCATGGAGAGCCACAAAGTTGCTCTTGCTGTCTATTTGAGTGGGGAGGGGAGGGAACGTAGGCAGTGGTCCCACCCTCAAGAAGGTTTCTCAGGGGCTGGGGAGGGTGTGTGTGTCCTGGGCCTCACCATGTACTTGTGCACCACTCACAGGAAATGGTGGAGAAGGGTAGGGCTTAGATGGGGATG
This sequence comes from Bos taurus, assembly GCF_002263795.3. Classification (NCBI taxonomy): domain Eukaryota; kingdom Metazoa; phylum Chordata; class Mammalia; order Artiodactyla; family Bovidae; genus Bos; species Bos taurus. The sequence goes on from NC_037356.1 coordinate 1,654,880, forward strand.
CCTCTAGCAGGGATCAGAATGATGCGGGTGAGGAGTTTAGCATAACCCTTCCAGAGCAGGGGCCCCAGTTCATTTCAGTTCAGTTTAGTCACTCAGTCGTGTCCGACTCTTTGCGACCCCATGAAATGCAGCATGCCAGGCCTCCCTGTCCATCACCAACTCCCGGAGTTCACTCAGACTCACGTCCATCGAGTCAGTGATGCCATTCAGCCATCTCATCCTCTGTCGTCCCCTTCTCCTCCTGCCCCCAATCCCTCCCAGCATCAGAGTCTTTGCCAATGAGTCAACTCTTCACATGAGGTGGCCAAAGTACTGGAGTTTCAGCTTTAGCATCATTCCTTCCAAAGAAATCCCAGGACTGATATCCTTTAGGATGGACTGGTTGGATCTCCTTGCAGTCCAAGGGACTCTCAAGAGTCTTCTCCAACACCACGGTTCAAAAGCATCAATTCTTCGGCGCTTAGCTTTCTTCACAGTCCAACTTTCACATCCATACATGACCACTGGAAAAACCACAGCCTTGACTAGACAGACCTTTGTTGGCAAAGTAATGTCTTTGCTTTTGAATATGCTATCTAGATTGGTCATAACTTTTCTTCCAAGGAGTAAGCGACTTTTAATTTCATGGCTGCAGTCACCGTCTACAGTGATTTTGGAGCCCAAAAAAATAAAGTCTGACACTGTTTCCACTGTTTCCCCATCTATTTCCCATGAAGTGATGGGACCGGATGCCATGATCTTAGTTTTCTGAATGTTGAGCTTTAAGCCAACTTTTTACTCTCCACTTTCACTTTCATCAAGAGGCTTTTTAGTTCCTCTTCACTTTCTGCCATAAGGGTGGTGTCATCTGTGTATCTGAGGTTATTAATATTTCTCCCGGCAATCTTGATTTCAGCTTGTGCTTCTTCCAGCCCAGCGTTTCTCATGATGTACTCTGCATATAAGTTAAATAAGCAGGGTGACAATATACAGCCTTGACTTACTCCTTGACGCGAGCTACCCGGCGTCCGACGTCAGGGGCGGCGGCTGAGAGTTTCAGGCTGCGACAGTGCAGGAACAGCGGAGAGGAGCTACCCCACGTCTGAGGTCAGGAGAGGCGGCTGGGAGGAGCTATACCCGCCCGAGGCCAGAGACGGCAGCCGGGAAGAACTACCCCACGCCCGAACTATACTCCAATATAAAATAAAAATTAAACAAAGAACTATAAAGATGTAATGTTTCTTGCATTTGGGTGTCATGGAACAATTGTAGTTGGATAAGTTCTCATTCAATAAGCACTTATTGAGCACCTACGGGGAATGTGAACCTGCTTTAGGATACCAAAGCACTTGTTTCTCACTACATTGGGGCTGCAATGGTCTCTGTCCCTGAGAAGCTGGTTCCATCAATCAGGAAAGACAAACAAGGAATAACACTGCGGTGTGCAGAGTGTTACAATAGAGCCGATACAGGCTCCCAGACACCACAGACTGGGGCTCTGTAACCTGGTCCGGGTGCCTGGGAAGGCATGCCTGCAAAAGCCACACTGAAGCAGAGGCCTGAAGGGTTCTGACCTACATTACACAATTCGACATTCTACCATTACCATATTAAGCACTCACTACAGTCACAGGGTATTCGCCATTTTCAAATCTCTCACTCAGTATTGAGCTCCTGCAGGTCTTAGAGCATGATGTAAAATTGTTTTTAAAAAAACAGCCCTTGCAAGTAGTAAACATTATATATGTGTGTATAGACGGTACAGCGTCTGCCTACAATGCGGGAGACTTGGGTTTGATCCCTGGGTCGGGAATTTCCCCTGGAGAAGGAAATGGCAACCCACTCCAGTAGTCTTACCTGGAAAATCCCGTGGACGGAGGAGCCTGGTAGGCTACAGTCCATGGGGTCGCAAAGACTCGGACACGACTGAGCGACTTCACGTCATTTCATATATGTACATATATATGATTTTGTCTCTGCTTTTATCTTTGGCCGTGCTGGGTCTTCTTTGTTGCACACGTGCTTTCTCCAGCTGTGGTACGCAGGCTTCTCACTGTGGGGACTTCTCTTGCTGTGAAGCACAGGCCCTGGGTCACCAGGGCTTCGGTCGCTGCAGATCATGGGCTCTGCGCGCATGGGCTTAGCTGCTCCCCAGCACATGGGATCCTCCCAGCTCAGGGACTGAACCTGCGTCTCCTGCCTTGGCAGGCGGATTCTTATCCACTGAGCCACCAAGGAAGCCCAAATAGTCGGGTTTCAATGCATGACAGCTACACGGGAAAAAAAGAAAAAGGAATAAATCGATGATTTAAATGAATGAGTGAATAAAGAATGGCTGGAGTATTAATCACAGTATATAAGAGAAGTGCTGGTGTTTATCTGGAAAGGGCCCAGGCTGATGAGGCGTCCTAGCTAAGTGCCCGGAGAGGCCCCTTCCTGCAGCGGGTGAGAAGCTTCCGCTAACTGAGGCTGCGCTGCCGCTGTGCGGCCGCGGCGCGCAGTGCCGGGGCGGGCGGGCCCTGGAGCGCGGCACGGCCCTCGCCGGGCTGTAAGCGCGGGCGGGACGGACTGGCCGGTGGAGTCAGGAAGCCCGGTCCTCGTCCCCCGCGCCCCCACCCGCGGGCAGCCACCTGCCCTCCCGCAGGGCGCGGGCGCGCAGTGCCGGGAGGCCGGCAGCCCGGTGAGTAAGTGGAGCTGCGTTCTCACGGCGCAGCTTGGGCTACACAGAGAAGCAATCGCATCCCTCCTCATATGTACGTCCCGCCCCTTCCACGGCCCAGAAGAGCCCCTTGTTGACCACTGACTCAATTCAAGTTGGTTTGACCAGAAGTCAAGCACAGGGTCGCTTAAACAACAGACACGTGTTTCTCACGGCTCCCAAGGCTGGAAATCTGAAATCAGGGAACCACGACAGTCAGAGTCAGGTCAGAACCCGCTTCCTGGTTTGCAGCTGGCTGCCTTCCTGCTGTGTCCTCGCATGGAGAGAGAGATGACCTCTTCTAGGTCTCCTCTTCTAAGAGCACTGATGCCTCTCCTGAGGGCTCCACCCACAGGACAGAATCATCTCCCAAGGCCCCACCAACAAAGATCATCACACCGGGGACTAGGGCCCCAGCACGCGGACTGAGGAGGAGCGCAGCCGTCTTGGGTTAAGGTGGCGCTGGTGCGCAGTCCCACCGCAGGACCTGTTGTTCTGTAGCCACTAAGTCGTGTCTGACTTTTTTGCGACTCCATGGACTGCAGCCCACCACTCCTCTGTTCATGGGATTTCCCAGGCAAGAATACTGGAGTGGGTTGCCATTCCCTTCTCCAGGGGATCTTCCTGACCCAGAGATCAAACCCACGCCTCCTGCAGTGGCAGGCAGAGTCTTTACCACGGAGCCACCAGGAAAGCCCTATCTCAGGACCTGTGCATGCATGCTCAGGCGTGTCCCACTCCTTGTGACCCCATGGACTGTAGCCTGCCAGACTCCTCTGTCCATGGGATTCTCCAGGCAAGATTACTGGAATGTGTTGCCATGCCCTCCTCCAGGGAATCTTCCCAACCCAGGTATTTGGAACCCGCATCTCATGTGGCTTCTGCATTGCGGGCCTATTCTTTACACTGAACCACCAGGGGAGACCTCTCTCCTCTGCAGGGGGCTTTAAATATGGTTAAGCTCTTATCAGCATCCCTGGAAGGAATAATGTGCTAGCTTCTTCCTCATGGAGTCTCCTGGCCAGTCCCCCAGACCACCGCTGGGTGGCCTGAGGCACGGGGAGCCAGGATCCCTGGGTTCTAACCCCAGCTCGGGTCATTCCATCATCTAACCCCAGGTTAGCTGATTAATGGATTTGAACCTTAGTTAACTCATCTGTAAAATAAACATGAAAATACTCTACCTGTCTAACAGGACATATATTGACTGTCGTTTGTAAACTTTAATGCACTATACACATACAGAGTATTAGTCTCATTAAGTCCTACGTGTCTGAAAAATGTACGAAATGGCAATTTAAAAATGTGCTTTCGTGCTGTGGAATCCTTGCTGTCTCTGCCTGTCACCCACAAAATCCAAGGAATGACAAACCTGTGCCCTTTTCCTTCTTTCTTTCATTTCCTTCTAATCAGATCATTGAAACAATAGTTATGAGCAAAGTCTAGCAACAAAAAATATTTATTTAGTGCCTATGATGTGCCAGGAATGGTTCCAGCTGCTGGAGATACTAGAGATGAAAGCAAACAGGTTCCTGCTCTCATACACGTGGGCTCGAGCAAGGGGGTGAAACAGACGGTCCCTGCCCTCAGGAGCTTACAGTTTAGACAGGGAAGTGGGATTTAAACAATTACACAAAACTTAACTCACGCTAAGTATAAAGAAAAGAAGGGAAATGCTTCATATCGTCTATAGTTTCTATCTTGGCCATTAAACCCCCAATTCTAGTTGGTGGGAGCATTAACTAAATGTCCAATATTTTAAAACTCCTTTCAGTCCAATAGTTTGAATGAGTCTCCATCAGGCAACGCTCAGAATCACCAGGAAAATGCTCAGCTTTTCAGACTGTCCTCCCATCCCTCTGTTTCAGCTGCAAAAGTTGCTCAGTCATGTCAGACTCAGTGAGTCTGTGGACTATAGCCTGCCAGGCTCCTCAGTCCATGGAATTCTCTAGGCAAGAACACAGGAATGGGTAGCCATTCCCTTCTCCAGGGAATCTTTCTGACCCAGGAATCAAACCTGGATCTCCCGAATTGCGGGCAGATTCTTTACCATCTGAGCCAGTAGGGAAGCCCATACAAGGAGTGTATAGTCAGATGCTTATACCTGTGCTTGGTACCAAGCAAGCACTCAGCGAAAGATAGTGGTTATTTTCTCAACTTCCTCCTTCCTAGATGATTCCTAGATCATCAGTTCTTTAGCATACAACAGAATTATATAGTGGGCCTGACTCCAGAGTTTCTGATTCAGTAGGTGTGGAACGGGGTTGGAGAATCCATACTTCTAACAAATTCCCAGGTGTTGCGTGAAGCTGCCCCAAGGATCAGACTCTGAGAATCATTGGTCTAGACCATTTTTTTTTTTCTATTTAAGAAAGTATCATTAAGGTTTTTTCCTTAACATGAAAACCATTGATCTTGGCTTCCCATCCTTAAGAAAATGTAGAAGCTTCAAATTGCATTTTTTACAGAGCCTTCCTTGATCAAATTCCGCAGGCAGATAACAATATATTTAATATATTGCCTGTTCTGTAAGAAAGAAGAAGAAATAATATATACATCTAACTTCATTGATTGCCAAAAAGAAACTTAGGAGAGACAAACCAGAAACTAACAAAGAGAATTGTTTACCTAGAGTCGGGTAGAAAGGACAGGAGATCCTGTCACTCTTCTCGGGCATACTAGTGTTTTGTGTGTGTGTGTACAGCTTTCATTTTTGGAAGCATGCTATTTTTCATATTTAAAATTAAATTTAAAAGTTTGTGGAGAGTATCCTAGAATTGAATAAAAAGAGAAATAAATTAAATTAACAGTATGGCTAGATGGATTAAATTATTAAGAATAAATGGATGACAGAGCTATATGGAAGAGGGCAAAAAGAATGAACCCAAATCGCTTGGAACACAGTACTTAGATATATACCCTCAGTCAAAAGACAAACAGAAATACAAATGTACATTGTTTTGATAGTGATGTGGGTATAGCAATCCGGAAACTATTTTGTGTGCAGTTTGCTGCTGCTGCTGCTGCTAAGTCGCTTCAGTCTTGTCCGACTCTGTGTGACCCCATAGATGGCAGCCCACCAGGCTCCCCCATCCCTGGGATTCTCCAGGCAAGAACACTGGAGTGGTGTGCAGTTTAGGACTCAGCAAATGAGTAAATATAGTGATGCTTTTGGAGGGCCAGATTTTCCACATAGGGAAAAGGAGATAATGCAAGAACACTGGAGTGGGTTGCCATTTCCTTCTCCAATGCATGAAAGTGAAAAGTGTAAGTGAAGTCACTCTGTCGTGTCTGACTCTAGCGACCCCATGGACTGCAGCCCACCAGGCATCTCTGTCCATGGGATTTTCCAGGCAAAAGTACTGGAGTGGGGTGCCATAGCCTTCTCCGAAGGTAAGGGAGAACCTATGCTATTTGCTTAAAACTAGAAATATAAGTATGGAATCATTACTTTTAAAAATTAAATATATACATATATATATCTATCAGTTCAGTTCAGTTCAGTTGCTCAGTCGTGTCCGACTCTTTGCGACCCCATGAATTGCAGCATGCCAGGCCTCCCTGTCCATCACCATCTCCCGGAGTTCACTCAAATCACGTCCATTGAGTCAGTGATGCCATCCAGCCATCTCACCCTCTGTGATACACATACACATTTCCCAGCTGAGTTTGCTGAAAAAGCTGAGAAGTAATGCTGCCCTAGTGGTAATGAACAGACCTAACACTAGCAATTGAGCTCCAAAATCAATGCAGATGGTGCCTATAGTCACGAAATTGAAAGAAAAGATCCTTACTTCTTGGAAGAATAGCTATGAAAAACCTAGACAGTGTTTTAAAAAGCAGAGACATCACTACATAATCAAGGCTACAGTTTTTCCAGTAGTCATGTATAGATGTGAGAGTTGGATCATAAAGAATGCTGAATGCCAGAGAATTGATGCTTTCAAACTGTGGTGCTGGAGAAGACTCTTGAGAGTCCCTTGGACTGCAAGGAGATCCAACCAGCCCATCCTAAAGGAGATCAGTCCTGAGTATTCATTGGAAGGACTGATGCTGAAGCTGAAACTCCAATACTTTGGCCACTTTATGTGAAGAACTGACTCATTTGAAAAGACCCTGATGCTGGGAAAGATTGAAGGTGGGAGGAGAAGGGGACAACAGAGGATGAGATGGTTGGATGGCATTACTGATTTGATGGACATGAGTTTGGGTAAACTCCGGGAGTTGGTGATGGACAGGGAGGCCTGGTGTGCTGCGGTCCATGCGGTTGCACAGAGTCGGACATGACTGAGCGACTGAACTGAACTGAACTGAATGCCATTTGCAGCAACATGGATGGCCCTAGAGATTATCATACTAGGTGAAGTAAGTCAAACAGAGAAAGACAAATATCATATGATAATCACTCATGTAGAATTTTTTTTTAAATGATAGAAATGAACTTATTTACAAAACAGAAAGACTCACAGACATAGCAAACAATCTTATGGCTTAATACGGGGGATAGGTGGGAGGGGTAAATTAGAAGTTTGGGGTTAACAGATACACCCTGCTACCTATAAAACAGATAGATAACAAGACCTACTGTATAGCATGGGGAACTATATTCAATATCTTGTAATAAGTTAAATGGAAAAGAACCTGAAAAGAATACATATATAGACTGAATCACTTCACTGTTCACCTGAACTAACACGACACTGTATAAGTCAACTATTTTAAACTTCAGTTTTAAAATGTACCCCAAAATGGGACATGTGAAAAAGAAGAGGAAGAAGCACGAATGGATTTCTACTGGGCAAATCATTGACAATTTGAACAAAATAGTAATAAAGAATAATGACAGTAATGGATTATAATACATTGGGGAAAAAATCAGCCAGGAATCCAGGAGTCCTTAATGATACTAAAAAAAAGAAAAAGAAATAAATAATAAGGATAACAAGAAGCCTTTCTTTATAGTACTATAGAACATCAACTAGTAAATATGGAAGGAATAATAGAAAATCACTGTTTTTAAATCATCATACTAATATTTGGTTTAGATAAGAATTACCAAGGAATGTTAAAACCACTAGGTGGAAGTTTGTTGAGTAAATTTCTCCTCAGAGCTTATTAACTATAAGAAAAAAAAATGTGCTTTAACAGTAAGCAACACTACAGCTAAATAACCATAGTCAATGGGATAAGCTGGTATCACACGTTTCCTGATTAGATGAGCTGAAGGACACAACATCATTTAGGTAACATGCCTGCCAAAAGTGTATAACCAGAATTTAATCATGAGAAATCTATCAGCGAAATCTAAATACAAGGAAAATCCACAAGCAAGTGGTTTATGCTTTTCAAAAATATCAATGTCAGAAGAGACAAAGAAAGGCTGGGGAACCATTCCAGATGAAAGGACGTTAAAAGAACTATGACAACTAAACACGAGGCATGATTGGTTCTCTCATGGACAGACAATTAGGAAAACATCTCCACGTTGGCATGAAGATCTCCAGATAATTGGCATAACTGCTAAACATTTTTATCTGAGTGCCTAGTAAATAGTATTATATCATAGAATTATCATATAATTCTAAATCATTATTCGTCCATGTAAAACAATGTCTCTTTCCTCAAAGATAGATGTTAAAGTATTTAGGAGTAGACAGTTGCAGTGTCTGCAATTTGCTCTCAAATGGTTCATCAATAAAATAACAATATATATACAAATATATGGAGAGAGAGAAAGCAAATGTGGCAAAGTATTAGCAATTGGGGAATTTTAGTCAAAGATTTATGATAATTTATTGCTCTAATTTTTCAATTTTTCTAAAAACTTAAAACTTTGGCAAAAGAAAAAGGTGAAACAATTTTTTTTTTGTCTTTAGGTGAAGTTCTCTCCCCAACTAGATGAAATAGAAAATCATTTCCCCTTTAAGCCAGAGGTCTTCCATTAATCCTTTTTACTGCTGCGCTTTTCTGTTGATAACTCTTCTTCCTCTGGCTTGTACAAGTGGAGAGAAGGTGAAGGGCACAATTTTGATTCAGTGCATTTGCAGCATCTCTGGGATATCCAATGAGACTCAGAGGAGATGTTTAGGCTGAGACATGAATCAAGTGTCAGGTGGTGACACTCCTTTGGGAGTTTTTCTTAGGGGAACTTGGGGAATAAGAGTATCACAATGAAGAAGACTAAGAAGTGACACCCATGAAGGGCAAACCCAGGAACGCCACGTCTCAGGTTTGGAAGGATAGAATTTCAGTTATGGAGGCCATGGCCAACAGTGTGAATGCTCAGAGGAGTAAAGCAGACATCTGAAAAGTTGACCACATTTGACAAGCAGGTGGTCCCAGGGGACCTGGGCAAAGCAGTTTCTGGAGGGGGGCGACAGTGGGGTTGGTGTCAAAACCATGGTCGGGTGCCATGAAGAGTCATTGTGGGGATGAAATTACTGAGTCTATAATTCTGCTAAGCCTACTTTGAAGACTAGGAGAGCAATGCTAGAGAATCTTAGTGACCATTGGGTAAAGGCAGATTGATATTGTTGGTTTTTAAAGCTGGAAGGGATTTGCCTATGGAGAGTGGAGGGTTGGAGAACTGACACAGAGGGATTCCTAGATTAGCAACAGCCCAGAGGAATCCACGGGCTTCCCAGGTGACGCTAGCAGTTAAGAACCCACTTGCCAGGGCAGGAGACCAGGAGACACAGGTTCAATCCGTGGGTCAGGAAGATCTCCTGGAGGAGGGCATGGCAACCCACTCCAGTATTGCTGCCTGGAGACTTTCGTGGACATAGGAGCCTGGCAGGCACCACAGGGTCGCTCACACAGAGGAATGCACAGGCAGGGGAGCTCAGCACGGTGGCAGAGTCAGCCCTGAGGAGGTGAGAAGGGTATCTCTTCCTCGCAGTTGCCTGTGGTCCTCAGAGTCTTGCCTTCTGTCCTGGGTGCCCTTTCTCTTCTATAGGGTTTTCCTCTCCTCTCTCAAAATAAAACCAGAGCATTCCATTCTTCCCTAATATCTCCCCTGATGAGCCACCCACAGCCTCACAGGATCCCGCAAAGCAGAGGACTGATATGGGTAGGACTCAGAATTTGGAGTCAGAAGACAGCTTTGTTTTTGTTTTTTTGGCTTGACATACTGTGTTATCCTTCCAAAGCAGCAATTTCCTCATCTTTAAAATGGGAAAATATACTCTATTTCATAGGTTTTTCTGAGAATAACTTAATATATGAAGACACTTTAAAAACTCTAAAGGAAATGTAATTAAGCATCTTCCACTTTTAATTTTTTGATGTGTGTATATGTGTTTGCTCGTTTTGGTCTATTTGTTATTATTGTGGCAAAGATTCATCCCGCAGTTATTTATCAAAGGCTCACCTTGTGCCCGACCCTCTTCTCTCAGGATCCAGCAATGTTCCAGTGACCAGGAGACCCGGAAGTTGTCAAGAACATTCTCTACAGCCACTGGTTTCTGACTGGGCAGCTTCACACAGGATCATGTGCCTTTGCTTTTTTGGGGTGTAAACTTAAAATACGAAAAATATACTTAAAATATGAAAAATATTCACAGCCTAAAAGTTCAGAGTTACATTTTATTCAGTGGGAATTTTTAGGACTTAAGCTCAGGAGGCAGCATCTCAAGTAACCCTGAGAGGACTGCTCTGAGGAGGCAAGGAGGGAGGGCTAGGTTATATAGAAGTTTTACAGCAAAGGGCAGGTAGTCTGAATATCAAGAGATGATTGTTAAAGAAAGCCAGGTATCCCAAGTTAAGGAGTTCAGTGTTTTTAACAGGAGCCTAGAGTCCATTGGGTCGCAGAGTGGGACAACACAACTTAGCAACTCAACAACAACAAGCACAAAATGTGTGGGGAGATGGGAAAAACTCACTAAAACCATTTCTCTGACCTGCACCTCAGCTAGCTGGGGCCAGTGTCCTGTGTTTTCACGTCCTGAGTTTCCTCAGGGCTCACTGTAGTAAATTGCCTGCAGGGAATTGCTAAGTTGTGTCCGACTCTGTGCAACCCTGCGGACGGTAGCCCACCAGGCTCCTCTGTCCATGGGATATCCCAGGCAAGAATACTGGGGTGGGTTGCCAGTTCCTTTGGCAGAGGATTGTCCCAATCCAGGGATCTTCCCAATCCAGGGATCAGACCTGCAACTGCTCGATGGTAGGTATTCCTTTCCTTTCTGAATTCCCTCATGCTCACCTGCTCATATTGGAGAGTTGCAATTGCTGTGACATCCTTGTTTCTTGATATCAGGGAATATTCCAGATTTCAAGGAGGATAAGAAAAAAAGCATGTCAACACAGACACGGACTCTGTTCGTAGTTTGGAATTGTGAAGAACTATATAGTGCAAGTCAATGGTAGCTAGTTGGCTATTCTCACACTGAGCTTGTAATTGAGAACAGGTTATAATAATCTAATTTTCCACTAGGTGACAGCAGAGCCCGTGGTATTACCTCAATCATTGTTTCCCCCAACAACTAGGTTTGAGAATCGTCTGGAAGAAGATCCTGCCATTCTGGAGGGAGTAATTACTGCTAAAACGATGATACATGGCTTTGAGATGTCACGGTTGGTCTCTTGAGAGAGCTAAACTCCAGATTTTTAAAAAATGAATTTTAGCTTTTGACACTCTAAGTCACTTGAATTTATGGAAACAACTACAACAATAATTTTAAAAGCTAACATTTATTAAGCATTTGCTACATGTCGAGTGTTGTTACAAGGCTCCGGAGCCCTTGAGACAGCTCTACTTCCTAAGGCTTCTCAGGGACAGAAAGTCCCTCCTTTAATGAAGAGCTAAGCCTTTCCCAAGCTGCTCCTGTAACCATAGCGCTAACTACATAAACACGTCCTCACAGTTTAAGTACGCTGCCTGGGAGAGGAGGAGTTTGGTTAAGCATTTTACAGCTTAGTCAAGAGCGCTTTACAAGATTGTATAAACAATTTCAATTATAACTGGTGTTTCTCAGAGCATTTGTCTTCTTTTTTGTAAACCTTTTTTCCCTTGGTTGGATTGTTAACCCTTGGCTGGGTCCCCTGCTGGTGGCCCGTCTGGGGAGTGGAGGTGAATTTCTAAGTGACTCAGTGGAGTCTTCTAAGAAGCCAAACAGAATGAGTTTGACTCACCACAGCACAAAGCCTTAAGCATCAGCCGGAAGAGGGAATTGGGGCCAGTGGCTGCCCTTTGACTGTCCCTTAAATGACTCCTACCTGCTGGTCTTGGGCCCAAGCAGAGAAAGGACTGAGAATTAAAATACCAGGGCTGTTCTGGAACACACTGATGCACAAGCAGGCTTGCTTTGGATTTTTTCTATCAGAAACCAGAGAGCCATTCTAGCTGTCTCCTATACAGCACCTGCACAGCTATTTAATTTTTTGGACTTGATCTCTATCTGAAAGAATTGTAAGTATAGACAAAGTTTCAAAAGGCACAACAGGGCATACAGTTAAAAAAGTAAGTTTTCCCTCCCACTTGTTCCCCACAGGGACCCACTGTAACTACAGTTATCAGTTTTCAACGCTGTGCAGCTTTGGCACCCAGAGAGAACCGCTGTGCTCGGCAGTCACAGAAGATATGTCGGCTCCTGACAAATCAGCTAAAGGTGGCTCAGATAGCAGAGTCTGTTAATATATGAACGTCTCCTGTTGGTTCTTAGAGGCTAGTGGATATTGGAATGTGGGGAAATGAGCCAGAGAAAACTGGCAGTTAATGAGAAAATAGCCTTATTAGTACACACAGACTGATGTGCCTTGGGAAAATTCAGTGTACTCTTTCTATGGAAATGGCATGTTTTTAGATGAAGGTTTAAAAATACAGGTACGTGTATCTTCTCTGTAAATACATGTAAACACGTACATGAGTGCACACATGTGTGCGTGCGTAGTCATTCAGTTATGTCTGACTCTTTGAGACCCTTTGGATTATAGCGCACCAGTCCCTTTGGTCCATGGGATTCTCCAGGCAAGAATACTAGAATGAGTAGCCATTCCCCTTTCCAGGAGATCTTCCCAACCCAGGGATCAAAGCCTGTGTCTTCTGCATTGCAGGGAGATTCTTTACCTGCTGAGCCATCAGAGAAGCTGAAAGTGCATATATGTATTTGCTAATATATATTTGATGCAGTTCTTCCCTACAATGTAAACCCAAGAATTAGCAAACAATGTCTCCAGGAGAGAAAAGCTGAGGTTCCTAGGTTTTACCAGGAGCCTGATCCCAGAAGGTCAGGCGGAACCACGAGAAGGAGCAGCCACTGCAGAGTGGCAGCCAGGCTGGGCACACACACCCCAGTGAGCACATTCGCTGGGGACCACGTAGTTGACTCCTGGCATAATTATAGAGTCCTTCAACAGCTGGCATACAGGGGACGTTCACGTCTTTGAAAGTTCACAGCTTAAGTTTTATGTGTGGGGGACTTACTGTATTACCCTTCTTAAATGAACTGCACTCAGTAACACTGAGGAAAGTTACTGCTCGTAAGGGCGCCTCAGGATAATTCTTTTGGGCCCCTTCAAATCCCTAGCATGTCAACTGTAGCGCAAGAAAAAGAAGAAAATAAAACTCCCCTGTAACACTCAGCTAGGAATTTCTAGTGGTTATTCTTCTGGATATATAGGTAAAATCTTTTATTAGAGCTAGCAATAATTCATTTGAAAACCTTTTGTGGGTAGACAATCATGATTTTTATTTATTTATTTAATCTTTTAAATATTCTTATTTTATAGTGTAAAACTTCTAGGATGAGATTAAATAATTACAGTGGTGGCTGGCTTGTCTTCCTCCTACCATTTGCAGAATACCTGCAGTATTCGACCATAAAAAATGATGCGTGCTATTGATTTAGGATAGGAATTTGTATGCAGGGAGTATCTTCCTATTCTAAATCTATCAATTGCTTTGGTTGTAATTTATAGAATAAATTGTAAGTTTCTTGATTTTCATTTCTGTCCACGTGGATGACACTGGAACTAGACCTTGGCTAGGGAATAATAATGTCAACCTCATAGCATTGTTGCATTAACTTATCAAACTGCCTAGAATGTAGCAGCTGATCAATGAATGCATTATTATAGCTATTGTTAATAACTCTATCCTTGAATGGGATCATAGTGAAAAGTCTCCTTAAAAAGGACTTGTGAATAATTACAAGTGTTAAATCTCTCATTATTAGAGAAATGCAAATCAAAACTACAATGAGATATATCACTTCACACCGCTCAGAATGGCCATCATAAAAATCCACGAACAATAAATTTTGGAGAGACTGTGGAGAAAAGGGAACACTCTTGCACTGTTGGTGGGAATATAAATTGAGACAGCCACTATGGAAGACGGTTTGGAGATTCCTCAAAAAACTGGGAGTAGAACCACCATATGACCCAGCAATCCCACTGCTTGGAATATACCCTGAGGAAACCAAAATTGGTAAAGACACATGTACCCGAATGTTCATTGCAGCATGATTTACAATAGCTAAGACATGGGAGAAATCTAGATGTCCATCATCAGATGAATGGATAAAAAAACTGTGGTCCATGTATACAGTGGAATATGACTCAGCCATAAAAACAAACACACTTGAATCAGTTCTAATGAGGTGGATGAACCTAGAGCCTATTACAGAGTGAAGTGAGTCAGAAAGAAAAACAAGTATATATATTAATATGTACATATGAAATCTAGAAAGATGGTGTTGATGAACCCAGGGCAAGAGCGGAGACTCAGGCCTAGAGAACAGACTTACGGGTGTGGCCTGGGGAGGAAGGAGGGGCTGGGACAGATGGAGAGAGTAGCATGGAGCATATACACTACCATGCGTAAAATAGGACCGGTGGGGATCTGCTGTATGACTCAGGGGACTCAAACCCGGGATCTTAACAACCTGAAGAGGTAGGAACGGGTGGAAGGTGGGAGGGAGTTTCAAGAGGCAGGGGACACATGTATACCTATGGATGATATGTTGATGTATGGCAGAGGGCAATACAATATTGGGAAGCAATTTTCCTTCAATTAAAAATAAATAAGCTTTGTGGGAAGGGAAGTATTAAATCTAAGGCTATCTAATAAACATTCTAAGGCCACTGTGCACTTTTATCTTTTCTGACAGCAAGAGCCATTTATTCAGTAGCTACTCCATGTCAGTCGGAGAAGGCAATGGCACCCTACTCCAGTACTCTTGCCTGGAAAATCCCATGGATGGAGGGGCCTGGTAGGCTGCAGTCCATGGGGTCACTAAGAGTCGGACGCGACTGAGCGACTTCACTTTCACTTTTCACTTTCATGCATTGGAAAAGGAAATGGCAACCCACTCCAGTGTTCTTGCCTGGAGAATCCCAGGGATGGGGGAGCCTAGTGGGTTGCCGTCTGTGGGGTTGCACAGAGTCAGACACAACTGACGCAACTTAGCAGCAGCAGCAGCAGCAGCAGCAGCCATGTCAGTAGCTTTTCTTTTAAACTTTCTTAAACATCATTTCTTTTAAACTTTCTAACTGTAAGATAAAACTATTATTATTTTTACAATTTTTATTTTGTTCTGGGGGTATAGCCAATTAACAAACAATGTTGTGATAATTTCAGGTGAACAGCAAAGGGACTGAGCCATACATATACATGTATCCATTCTCCCCCAAACTCCCTCCCATCCAGACTGCCACATAACATTGATGTGCTCTTTCTTCAAGGGTGGTAGGGTGACCATCTGTCCTACGTTGCCCAGGATTGAGGGTTTCCAGGGACAAGGGCTAGATGTGCATTTCTATCATCTGGTACCGTTTTCCACATAAGGTCCCTAGTGATTATCTCAATTCAGCATGTTCAAAACCAGACTCAACATGCTAGCTTTCAGATATGAATTTTCTATCTTTCCCATCTCTGCCAAGACCAGTACCATCCCCCCAGCTTGGGCTTAAATGTCAGAGTTATATCGCTCCCTCCTCCCATCTGGCCAATTCTAGCGTTGTGCTTTGATCACCTCAGCAGAGCCCCGCTGCTATTCACCTGACATCAGGCCTCCTCACATGGCGTTTGTATCGCAGGGTGTATTAGCTCAGCACCCTGCACTCAGGCTGGGCCCCACCTGATTACCCTCTGCATTGCTGCTTATGTCTGCGTAGAACTGAGAGCTAGTCACAGCAGTTCCCGGAAGATTAGTGGTTCTCGACTAGGATGTCCCCCAGAATCAGCCAGGAGTTTTGAAATACTGAACTGCGAATGAGACTTAGTCTCTGGGAGTAGGACAAGGGCATGTGTGTTTTGAGAAAGCCCCTCAACGATTCTGATGACTGAGTCACTGCAGTAACGGGACCTCAATGCCTAGTGAATAAACTTCAGCCTTTTCATCGTGATACTTTAGGCACCAATTTTTTGCTTTGAGCCTTACCTCCCTTGGTCTTTACATACCCCAAAGTCTGCCCCGAGTGATGATGACAGTCACTGTTTCCTGAATGCCTCCCAATGTTACACCTTACATCAGTTTGTTCCTGCTACCAGGAATACCCTTTCTTCTTCATTTCTGTTTCTCTTAAATATAACTTCTATTCAAGGGCAAGTTTAAATGAGACTGACTTAGATAAAAATACATTTAAAGTACTTAGAATAGTTCTTGAGTGTTAAAAAACCCTCCATAAATACTAGTGGAAGTTTTTTATTATGAGAATATAAATTAAAATTTTCTACCTCCATGAATCTTTACCTTTCCCTAAGTCAAAACTACTCTCTCCTTCTTTTTTGTTGTTTCCATTGCACTTGTTTCTACTCCTTTAGGGTACTTGTCCGATTCTATTTCATTTTCTACTTATTTTTACCCTTCCCTCACCTCCCCTGGTAAGTGCAATTTTGTTAGTGAACTCTGTGTTGGCCAAGGAACACATTATATTCAAAATCCTAGAGTCCCCACTTATCTTGTTCACAGTATATTCTCACATTTTTATTCCTTTAAATTCAGTTCTAAATGATCTCTATTACTTGCTAACCCAACCAGAGCCGGAAGTTAAAGGGCATTTCCAGCCTTCTTGCCCAGCATGTTTTTGTCTCAGAACTGAGCAGGGGAGCAGCCTGACTCAGAGTCCTTTAAATTAAAAGTAGCGAGAGATTTTCAATTAGAGCTGGGAGAAGGAGACGTTAACATTAGTACATACAGTCTGCCAGGACTCTATGGTCTGTCTGCTCTTGGAGCAGGTGTGTAGTGTGGGGCTGCTTCTGACTTGTCTTGTCTTCTTCCCTCCTGTTGTTTGCTTAATGTCACTTTTATGTCTGACATTTGGTTAGCACACCTCTCCAGTTGTTTCTGAGCCTTGTAAAGAGGAAACGGGTCAGTGGGTAGCAGCTCCAGGTACTCAAATTTCCCTCTGAGAATTCAAGACCAGAGCTGCTGAGCAAGGTCAGAATTTGTGATGGTGTTAGCTGGGCTCTTTGAAAAGCGTAACACTGTTAAAAGTCGAAATACATAGATTTGTTATTATTGTCAGCCAGGCGGCTATTTAAATTGTTTTCAAAGGATGAATTTCAGAGAGCAGTGTGTGTGTGCTCAGTCACTCAGTCGTGTCTGACTCTTCGAGATCCCCTGTAGCCCACTAGGCCCCTCTGTCCATGGGATTTTCCAGGCAATATTGGAATGTGTTGCCATTTACTTCTCCAGGGTATCTTCCCTACCCAGGGATCAAACTGGCATCTCCTGTGTTTCCTGCATTGGCAGGTAGATTCTTTTACCACGGAGTCACCTGGGAAGCCCTCCAAAGAGCAGTGGCCTTACCCAAATCTGTACTCCTGGTGGGGGTGACAGTATTGGCCCATCATTATGTCCCTGTGAACAGCAGCAGAAATGGAGATCCAGTTTGCTGGGGCAAGGGGCAAGAGCGGCATTCTGGGCACACGCTCCCATGTTGGGAGGTGACTAGCACTGTGCAGTCGTATGTGTGGCCGTGTGTCTTACTATTCAAACTGGGGCCTTCCAAACAACAGAGTAAATTGGGGCTATCCCAAGCAAACTAGGACCTTAGCTATCAGAGTATAGACCATCCCACTGGAGATGCGGTCAGAGGCAGCCATTCTTTTCAACTTCAGTCTAGTGTTAGAAGAGAAGGTGTGAATCCTGAGAGCAAGTACGATGATCCTCTGGACGTGCCAGATTAATTAATGGAATTAATTAATGGAAGTGACCGAGCTATTCAGTAAGTCTCTGTACTGTGACCTAATGTAAGAGTAGGCTTCTCAATTGAAAGAGCAAGTCAGGCATTGGGTCGGCTGAGAAAAGTCAGGCTCCATGACAACGGAGAGGTGTGGACTCGGCCTGTACACTGAAGCTAATACCTGAACTGGGAGTATGTGTGTGTGTGTAGGTGAGGGGTCATCACACTGACTGGGAGTGTGTGTGTGTGTGTGTGTGTGTGTGTGTGTAGGTAGGGGGGTCATCACACTGACTGGGAGTGTGTGTGTGTGTGTGTGTGTGTGTGTGTAGGTGGGGGGGGTCATCACACTGACTGGGAGTGTGTGTGTGTGTGTGTGTGTGTGTGTGTAGGTGGGGGGGGTCATCACACTGACTGGGAGTGTGTGTGTGTGTCGGGAGGGGGTCATCACACATTGACTGGAAGTGTGTGTGTGTATAGATGGGGGGGTCATCACCCTGACTGGGAGTGTGTGTGTGTGTGTGCGTGTGTGTGTAGGTGGGGGGCATCCACTGACTAGGAAGTGTGTGTGTGTGTGTGTAGGTGGGGGGGTCATCACACTGGACTGGGAGTGTGTTGGTGTGTTGGTGTGTAAGGTGGGGGGGGCATCACACTGGCTGGGAGTGTGTGTGTGTGTGTGTGTGTGTATAGGTGGGGGGGGTCATCACACTGACTGGGAGTGTGTGTGTGTGAGTGTGTGTGTGTGTGTGTGTAGGTGGGGGGTCATCACACTGACTGGGAGTGTGTGTGTGTGTGTGTGTGTGTGTGTGTCTGTATGTGGGGGATGTCATCACCCTGACTGGGAGTGTGTATGTGTGTAGGTGGGGGGGTCATCACACTGACTGAGAGTGTGTATGTGTGTAAGGTGGGGGGGCATCACACTGACTGGGAGTGTGTGTGTGTGAGTGTGTATGTGTATGTGTAGGTGGGGGGTCATCACACTGACTGGGAGTGTGTGTGTGTGTGTGTGTGTAGGTGGGGGGGTCATCATACTGACTAGGAGTGTGTATGAGTGTGTGTGTGTGTGTGTGTAGGTGGGGATCATCACACTGGGAGTATGTGTGTGTGTCTAAGGTGGGGGGGTCATCACACTGTGAGTGTGTGTGAGTGTGTGTGAGTGTGTGTGTGTGTATGTGTAGGTGGGGGGTCATCACACTGACTGGGAATGTGTGTGAGTGTGTGTATATGTGTAGGTGGGGATCGTCACACTGACTGGGAGTGTGTGTGTGTGTATGTGTGTGTAGGTGGGGGGTCATCACACTGACTGCATCTACTGTTTTCTGGCTTCTCCAGTCAAGTGGTCATTCCAGGGCCTCCCTAAATCCTGACCTTATCCTCAGGGTTCTGTCAGAGGTGGGCTGCTCTGGGAAGTATTCTTGCTGCCCTTCAAATCCCATAGCTTTCCCTTTCCTGAGAACTGCTATGTCTTGTCTAGTACAGACTTTCAGATTTAAGGGAAAGTGTATCACCAGCCCAACTAGAAGGCACCTCTACTCATTCTTAACCCCTGTTGCACTGAGAAGTTCTTCAGTGCAGTTGGCCCATGGCATATACAGCTGTGTGTGGGTAAGTGCTCTTGTATATGGACTGTTTTTTCTTCCCAGGTGGATTGGGCAAATGAACTATATATTATTGTCCCTCCTCCATCTAAATGATTCAGTTATCTACGAATAGTTGTTGATTTTGAGAAGCATATTTTGTACGTGGAACCATTCTGGGCTTTTTCCCCAAATAGGAGAGCTATTAACTTTAGTAAAAATTACCTGAACTCTCTCTGTACTTCTCAACACATTACCGAAAAACCTATCCTAATCTGGTTATTGATTATCAGACTTCTTAGAGGCACAGGGGCATGAAGTCAGTGTTTTAGCTTGCAGAGTGATGCTGGCAGCCTAAGGTTTGCAGTGAAAATGATACTTTAGGACGGTGAGTACAAATACTATGTGAAAAATTTTATGTGCTTATCTAGATACATAACAGAGAAGGCAATGGCACCCCACTCCAATACTCTTGCCTGGAAAATCCCATGGATGGAGGAGCCTGGTAGGCTGCAGTCCACGGGATCGCGAAGAGTCGGACACGACTGAGCAACTTCACTTTCACTTTTCACTTTCATGCACTGGAGAAGGAAATGGCAACCCACTCCAGTGTTCTTGCCTGGAGAATCCCAGGGATGGGGGAGCCTGGTGGGCTGCCGTCTATGGGGTCGCACAGAGTCGGACACGACTGAATCGACTTAGCAGCAGCAGCAGCAGCAGATACATAAAGGAAACTAGTTTACTTAGAAAAGTAAACTTGGATTACATAGAGATACTTACCAGAAATTGTAATAGATGGATGTCTCATTACTTAGAGAGCAAAAGAGCTTGGGCAGTCTTATGTTCTATTGACTTACTTCACAAAGTTGGGTCCATGGACCAACAGCACTCTTGTCTTTTAAAACGCAGAATCTTAGGCCCTACCCCAGATCTACTATAAACCAGAATCTATATTTTTAAAAGAACACCAGGTGAGTGGTGTGCACGTTCAAGTTTGAGGACCATCATTGTAGGAAATCACATGAGAGAGCCTGGTGGAATTTCTCTACTCTTTAAACGTAGTTCTCACAGTGTGCTCCATAGACAGTGACATCATCATCACCACCGGGGGCTTTTAGACTTAGGGATTCTGGGCTCCTACCACAGACCTGCTGACTCAGAATGCTGAGGGTGTCTCCCAGCTATTTGCATTTTAACAAGCCCACCAGGGTGATTCTGTTTCGGCTGCTGCTAAGTCACCTCAGTCGTGTCCGACTCTGTGTGACCCCATAGACGGCAGCCCACCAGGCTCCCCCGTCCCTGGGATTCTCCAGGCAAGAACACTGGAGTGGGTTGCCATTTCCTTCTCCAGTGCATGAAAGTGAAAAGTGAAAGTGAAGTTGCTCAGTCGTGTCTGACTCTTAGCGGCCTCATGGACTGCAGCCTACCAGGCTCCTCCGTCCATGCGATTTTCCAGGCAAGAGTACTGGAGTGGGGTGCCATTGCCTTCTCCGAGGGTGATTCTAATGCATGTTAAAGTTCGAGAGCCACAGTTTTAAAGCAGAATTTCCTAAAATTTGATTTTTGGAATAGTAAAGTCTCTATAAACAGATGTTATGTGAAAAGCATTCCATGGTCAAATAAGTTTGAGAAACATCAGATTAAACAAAACTCAACAGTTGTGTTTAAAAAGGAGTGTTTTGTAGCCTTTAGTATGTAAATATGCATGACCATATCCAAGAGGGTGGTATAGAATGCAAACGCATTTGACATCAGAATCATTTTTCCTGAATTACCACATAGGATTTGTGCTCATCATCCCTACAGTGTTGCCCTTATTTGCGTGATTCAGGGACAAGAATAATATGCTGCGTATATTCTTTCTGTTCAGATCTCATTGGCCCGAGTCCAGTCATATAGCAGAGATGCGCAAAAGCTGTATTTCAATGAAAGAAAAAGAAGAAACAATCAGAGAAATAATTTCTGCTATAGCAAAGATATCAATAAACTGTAGAAGTGGGCATGTGGGGGCATGTAAATAGCAATTTGCTTGAGGAATATTCACTTAAGGTATTAAGACATGCCTGTGTGTTACTCTAGCCTTGAGACAAAGTTCTGCTGTAAAGCAGACTTTTTTAAAATTAATTTTTACTGAAGTTTAGTTGCTTTACAATGATGTGTTAGTTTCTACTGTACAGCAAAGTGAATCAGCTATACGTATACATATGTCCCCTTTTCTGGATTTCCTTCCCATTTAGGTCACCAACAGAGCACTCAGCTGAGTTGCCCAAGCTGGACTGTAGGTTCTTATTAGTTACACAGAGCATCAACAGTGTATGTGCGTCAATCCCAATCTCCCAGTTCATCTCACCCTTCCCTTCCCCTCTTGGTGTCCATGCATTTGTTCTCTACATCTGTGTCTCAATTTATGCTTTGCAAACAATTTCATCTGTACCGTTTTTTTCTAGATTTCACATATATCTGTTATTGCATATTTGTTTTTCTCCTTCTGACTTACTTCGCTCTGTATGAAAGTCTCTGGATCCATCCACATTTCTACAAATGACCTCATTTCATTCCTTTTTATGGCTGAGTAATATTTCCTTGTACATGTGTGCCACATCTTCTTTACCCATCCCTCTCTTGGTGGACATCTAGGCTGCATCCACGTCCTGACTATTGTGAACAGTGCTGCAATGAGCGTTGGGGTGCGTGTATCTTTTGAATTACGGCTTTCTCTGGTATATATATGGAGAAGGAAATGGCAGTCCACTCCAGTAATATTGCCTGGAAAATCCCATGGACAGAGGATATATGCCCAGTAGTGGGGTGGCTAGATCATATGGCAGTTCTATTTTTTTAAAGCACACTTTTTAAGTGTTTCCCTCTTTATATTTCCTTCTCAACCATAAAAGAAGATAATTATAAAGACAATAGATGGTTTAGTGGCAAATCTTTATAAATCCTTTAAATGTGTTTCAAGAGTCTGGCAAGGAACCAATTCCTGTGAATATTGGCAGTTAACAACACATTCTTCTATTGGTTTGGATAGTATACAGGAGAAGAGCTTTTAGGGAGAGGTGATTCTTTGACCACTCTGTTGTAACAAACTGGAATTCAGCCCCGTGTGCGCTAATGGCTTCATTTTTCCAGGATGTGCCTGAAGAAATCAAACTGTATGGCAAATGAGAGGCACTGTTTTGTATAATATGAAGCTGTAATTTATGGTCAGCTCCAAAAGGTACCCTCTTAATGCTTGGGAAACCTAACTGCCATGAGTGGAAAGTCTACTCTGACCCCATCTCTACTGTACTAATTCAAGTCCAGAAGTATGAGACCAAGCGAATTTTATGCATGGAGACCTAGATTTCAGAATCAAGGTTTTTTTGTTTGTTTGTTTTTACACTTTTTTTTCTTTTACAATACTAGTTTATTTTATATAAATAATATTACATATTATATTATTATTTTTTTTTTACTTTCTTTTTTTTTTAATTTTATTTTTAAACTTTACAAATTGTATTAGTTTTGCCAAATATCAAAATGAATCCGCCACAGGTATACATGTGTTCCCCATCCTGAACCCTCCTCCCTCCTCCTTCCCCATACCATCCCTCTGGGTCGTCCCAGTGCACTAGCCCCAAGCATCCAGTATCGTGCATCGAACCTGGACTGGCAACTCGTTTCATACATGATATTATACATGTTTCAATGCCATTCTCCCAAATCTTCCCACCCTCTCCCTCTGCAACAGAGTCCATAAGACTGTTCTATACATCAGTGTCTCTTTTGCTGTCTTCACACTTTTAAAAATTGAAGTAGAGTTGATTTATAGTGTTTCAGGTGGACAGCATAGAGATTCAGTTTCATATGTACATATATATATTCTTTTGCAGATTCTTTTCTAGTATAAGTTATTCAATTCAGTTCAGTCACTCAGTAATATCTGACTCTTTGCTACCCCATGGACTGCAGCACGCCAGGCTTTTTTGTCCATCACCAACTCCTGGAGCTTACTCAAACTCATGTCCATCGAGTTGGTGATGCCATCCAAGCATCTCATCCTCTGTCGTCCCCTTCTCCTCCTGCCTTCAGTCTTTCCTACCATCTTGTAACAGGTTATTCAGTTCAGTTCAGTTCAGTTCAGTCGCTCACTCATGTCTGACTCTTTGCGACCCCATGAATCGCAGCACGCCAGGCCTCCCTGTCCATCACCAACTCCCAGAGTTCACTCAGACTCACATCCATCGAGTCAGTGATGCCATCCAGCCATCTCATCCTCTGTCGTCCCCTTCTCCTCCTGCCCCCAATCCCTCCCAGCATCAGAGTCTTTCCCAATGAGTCAACTCTTCGCATGAGGTGGCCAAAGTATTACAAGATGTTAAATAAAGTTCCCTGTGCTATACAGGTCCTTGTTGTTTATCCATTTTATATATAGTACTGTGCATCTGTTAATCCCAAACTCCTGCTTTATCCCTCCCCACCCCTTTTGCCCTTTGATAACCATAAGTTTATTTTCTATGTCAAAATCAAGTTGTGGTAATTGACATGTAAATAAAGATTATGATTAAGAGCCTTATTTTTAAACGGCTAAATGTTGTGATATAAATAACTTTGTTTTTTATTTCCTTCAAAAGCTACATTTGAATGATGGCCAATGAAGATTGAAGTCAAACTTTTAGAAGGTAAAGAATTTCTTGATGCAATTAATGTAGATTCAAAGAGCTGATTAGACTATAAATTAGAAAACATTTATATTATGCAAAATGAACTGTTCCTTGGCGAATTTCTGACTTAATACAATGGGCCTGTCTTTAAGAAGTCCATCACTGATTTAATCTATTATAAAATGGATGCAGCTTATTGAGAAAATCAAGTCAAAATACTTAGCCATTTTATGAAGGAAAAATCAAACAATGAACATCTATGTGTTATTATGCCTGAGAAACAAAACTGATAGGAACAGAGCCATATAAATGGAGTCTACTGTGATTGGCTATAGCCTGGCCGTAAAGGAAACAGGTAGGTGACAATTTTTTTAAGGGTATCTTTTTCTCAGGACTTCTTGTCTTAAAGAGCTTCCCTGGTGGCTCAGATGGTAAAGAACCTGCCTGCAAAGCAGGAGACCTGGGTTTGATCCTTGGGATGGGAAGATGCCCTGGAGAAGAGAAAGACAACCCACTCCAGTATTCATGCCTGGAGAATTCCATGGACAGAGGAACCTGGTGGGCTACAGTCCATGGGGTCACAAAGAGTTGGACACGACTGAGCAACTAACACACTTGTCTTATAAACTTCTGAGGACGTGAGCTGGAATTCGAGTTTCTGACTGGAACATTTCCTGTCTCCTAAGTGGAAGCTTTCTAACTTCATACCACTTCTTTTTACTAGAAAAAGCAGGCTATGTGCTTGTATGAATTTTCTCTAATGAGGTCCACTGGGGATCGGTACCTCTTAGGCAGATTTCCCTACTGAGGTATGGTTGGTTCTACTCCTTCCCAAGGCTGCTGGTATCACCCAATGTTATTAAGTTGTGAGCCAGTTCCTCAGATCACCATGGAGAGCGTTTTAAGTAGCAGGAATTCTAGGATTCCTCAGGTCTGACGTATGTCTCTGGTGACCTACTTACCATAAGCAAGTCTTTCACGTACTCCCTTTGAACTGTGATAAAAAGTAGGCTACACAAGAGCTGACAGGGATGGCGTATCAGATCAAATCCCTAAGCCGAGCCTGATGTTAAAATCGTGAAACAGAGGGGACTTATCAAGTTAGATTTTACATGTGAGAATAATGGATTCTTAGTGTCCAGAGAAAACCCAGACTTCTGTACTCGGCATGACAGTAGTTTCATTAGAAGACAACACAGATTAAATGACTTCCTTGGAGGTCACTGTTTAACCAATACATAATACTTAAAATGGAAAGAAGCACATTTTTGAAAATACTTTTTTTCCTTTTGAGCCTTTTAGAAGGACACCTGGGATTTATTTCAAGCTTTAAAGCCTTCTTACCATTTATATTGGGCTTTCCTGATGGCTCAGCAGTAAAGAATCCACCTACCAATGCGGGAGATACGGGCTCGAACTCTGGGTAGGAAATGGCAACCCACTCCAGTATTCTTGCCTGGGAAATCCCATGGACAGAGGAGCCTGATGGGCTACAGTGCATGGGGTGGCAGAGGCAGACATGACTTAGCAACTAAAGTACAACAACCATTTATATTAACTACCAAGAGAAGTAAATAATGTGGGAAAATAAGTAGGGGCTTCCTAGCACTTGCCATAATCACTTTTTCTACTGCCCTTCACAGAGTAATATTTTCAGAGGACAATGTTGGATATGTGAGTTCAGTTCAGTTCAGTTCAGTCGCTCAGTCATGTCCGACTCTTTGTGACCCCATGGACTCCATGCCAGGCTTCCCTGTCCATCACCAATGCCCGGAGCTTGCTCAAACTCATGCTCATCAAGTCAGTGGTGACATTTATGTCAGAGTTAAGCTCCAGTAGTGAAGCTCATTTACCTGATTTCCTGATGATTTACCCAACACTTCATTAGCTCTCTGAGAATGGACAGACGGACACATACAAGGCTCTAGTGACTCAATCACACCACCAACCAGGGGCCTGCACTGTGAAACTGCACCCATGACCTACGAGCTCAGGAGTCAGGCCCTTCCTCAAGTGGCTGGGACGCCCAGTGGTTTGGAGCACACATTCTAATGTTGCAATTGAATTTAGTTTTCAGCTGTGAACCTAGGGCAAACTGCTTAATCTGCCTAAGCCTCAGGGTATTTTTGGCTAAAAAGTGGAATAATATAATGCCTGCCTCATCGAGTTGTTGTACAGGATAAATGAGGTCATGTCTGAGTGAGACTCACTTAGCGCTGGGCCTGCCTCTATGGCAGTCAATTCCCTTGTTGTTAGATTTATTACTATTACTGCTTTTAACTAGACCATTGTGATATGAGAACTTACCTTTTTAATATGACTCAGAAGAAAAGGTAAAGAGCATAAATCTAGTTAAAGGGACCAAACAGAACTAAACTAAGCCATTGGCAGAAAAATGGAACCTTGATGGACAGTTTTTCCAGGATGATTTACAGTCTGATGGCTCAGCTCTAGGACAGTAAAATCTCAGTAGGGACCTACAAAAACTGGACATGGAGGAGGGAAGATGAGAGGAGGGGACTGCAGAAAATTCTGTTTTCAATTTAACAGCTTGAAGAAAGGGGAGGAGAGGCTGGAAATGACAAATGAATGAGCAGAGTGACTGACATGCAACAGGGGCCCTCACTTGGTACTGTGTACCACTCTATCCAGCATGCCTTTTTTTTTTTTTTTTTGATCAGAAGCCTGAGTATTTGGCCAAAATAGAAGTAATGTTTTCTTCAGTAACTGCTGACTTCAGTACAGTCAGTTCAGTGGCTCAGTACTGTCCAACTCTTTGCAACCCCATGGATTGCAGCACGCCATGCCTCCCTGTCCATCACCAATTTCTGGAGCTAGCTCAAACTCTCGACCATTGAGTTGGTGATGCCATCCAACCATCTCATCCTCTGTTATCTCCTTCTTCTCCAGGCTTCAATCTTTCCCAACATCAGGGTCTTTTACAATGAGTCAGCTCTTCACATTAGGTGGCCAAAGATTGCAATTTCACCTTCAGCATCCGTCCTTCCAATGAATAATCGGGACTGATTTCCTTTAGGATCGACTGGTTGGATCTCCTTCCTATCCAAGGGACTCTCAAGAGTCTTCTCCAACACCACAGTTCAAAAGCATCAATTCTTCAGTGCTCAGGTTTCTTTATAGTTCAACTCTCACATCCATACATGACTACTGGAAAAATCACAGCCTTGACTAGATGGACCTTTGTTGGCAAAGTAATGTCTCTGCTTTTGAATATGCTATCTAGGTTTGTCATAACTTTTCTTCCAAGGAGTAAGCATCTTTTAATTTCATGGCTGCAGTCACCCTCTGCAGTGATTTTGGAGCCCAAGAAAATAAAGTCTGCCACTGTTTCCACTGTTTGCTCATCTATTTTCCATGAAGATATGGGACTGGATGCCATGATCTTAATTTTCTGAATGTTGAGCTTTAAGCCAACATTTACATTCTCATCTTTCACTTTCATCAAGAGACTCTTTAGTTCTTCTTCACTTTCTGTCATAAGGGAGGTGTCATCTGCATATCTGAGGTTATTGTTATTTCTCCTGGCAATCTTGATTCCAGCTTGTGCTTCATCCAGCCCTGGTTTCTCATGATGTACTGTGCATATAAGTTAAATAAGCTGGGTGACAATATACAGCCTTGACGTACTCCTTTCCCTATTTGGAACTAGTCTGTTGTTCCATGTTCAGAACTAACTGTTGCTTCCTGACCTGCATACAGATTTCTTAAGAGGCAGATCAGGTTGTCTGGTATTCCCATCTCTTAAAGAGTTTTCCACAGTTTGGTGTGATCCACACAATCAAAGGCTTTGGCATACTCAATAAAGCAGAAATAGCTGTTTTTCTGGAACTCTCTAGCTTTTTCAATGATCCAGCGGATGTTAGCAATTTGATCTCTGGTTCCTCTGCCTTTTCTAAAACCAGCTTGAATATCTGGAAGTTCACAGTTCATGAATTGTTGAAGCCTGGCTTGGAGAATTTTGAGCATTACTTTACTAGCATGTGAGATGAGTGCAATTGTGCAGTAGTTTGAGCATTCTTTGGCATTGCCTGTCTTTGGGATTGGAATGAAAACTGACCTTTCCTAGTCCTGTGGCCACTGCTGAGTTTTTCAAATTTGCTGGCATATTGAGTGCAGCACTTTCACAGCATCATCTTTCAGGATTTGAAATAGCTCAACTGGAATTCCATCACCTCCACTAGCTTTGTTCGTAGTGATGCTTCCTATGCCGCACTTGACCTCACATTCCAGGATGTCTGGCTCTAGGTGAGTGATCACACCATTGTGATTATCTGGGTCTTGAACATCTTTTTTTGTAGAGTTCTTCTATGTATTCTTGCCACCTCTTCTTAATATCTTCTATTTCTGCTAGGTCCATACCACTTCTGTCTTTTATTGTGTCCATCTTTGCATGAAATGTTCCCTTGGTACTTCTAATTTTCTTGATGAGATCTTTAGTCTTTCCTATTCTATTGTTTCCCTCTATTTCTTTGCACTGATCACTGAGGAAGGCTTTCTTATCTCTCTTTGCTATTCTTTGGAACTCTGCATTCAAATGGGTACACTTTTCCTTTTCTCCTTTGCTTTTTGTTTCTCTTCTTTTCACAGCTATTTGTAAACCTCCTCAGACAACCATTTTGCTTTTTTGCATTTCTTTTTCTTGAGGATGGTCTTGATTCCTTGTCTCCTATACTGTCATGAACCTCTGTCCATAGTTCGTCAGGTACTCTATCTATCATATCTAGTCCCTTAACTCTATTTCTCACTTCCACTATATAGTCGTAAGGGATGTGATTTAGTTCATACCTGAATGGTCTAGTGGTTTTCTCCACTTTCTTCAATGTAAGTCTGAATTTAGCAGTAAGGAGTTCATGATCTGAGCTGTAGTCAGCTCCCTGTCTTGTTTTTGCTGTCTGTGTAGAGCTTCTCCATCTCTGGCTGCAAAGAATGTAATCAATCTGATTTCGGTGTTGACCATCTGGTGACGTCCATGTGTAGAGTCTTCTCCTGTGTTGTTGGAAGAGGGTGTTTGCTATGACCAGTGTGTTCTCTTGGCATTGCTCTGTTAGCCTTTGCCCTGCTTCATTCTGTACTCCAAGCCAAATGTGCCTGTTACTCCAGGTGTTTCTTCCTACTTTTGCATTCCAGTCCCCTATAATGAAAAGGATATCTTTTTTGGGTATTAGTTCTAAAAGGTCTTGTAGGTCTTCATAGAACCATTCAACTTCAGCTTCTTCAGCACTACTGGTCGGGGCATAGGCTTGGATTACCGTGATATTGAATGGTTTGCCTTAGAAATGAACAGAGATCATTCTGTTGTTTTTGAGATTGCATCTAAGTACTGCATTTTGGAGTCTTTGTTTGACTATGATGGCTACTCCATTTCTTCTAAGGGATTCCTGCGCACAGTAGTAGATGTAATGGTCATCTGAATTAAATTCACCCATTCCACTCCATCTTAGTTTGCTGATTCCTAGAATGTCGATGTTCACTCTTGCCATCTCCTGTTTGACCACTTCCAATTTGCCTTGATTCATGGACCTAACATTCCAGGTTCCTATGCAATATTGCCCTTTACAGCATCAAACCTTGCTTCTATCACCAGTCACATCCACAACTGGGTATTGTTTTTGCTTTGGCTCCATCCCTTCATTCTTTCTGGAGTTATTTCTCCACTGATCTCCAGTAGCATATTGGGCAACTACCGACCTGGGGAGTTCATCTTTCAGTGTTCTATATTTTTGTCTTTTCCTACTGTTCATGGGGTTCTCAAGGCAAGAATGCTGAAGTTGTTTTCCATTTCCTTCTCCAGTGGACCACATTCTGTAGTTGGGTAAATTGATATTTAAAAACTTTATTTCTTGTAGGTCAGCAGTCTTTCACAAGAAGATTCCCTCTCATTTTGACTATAAAATTTCAAAGGGCTTTTCAGAAAATCTACTCTCTTCAGTCTTTGCTAGTCATTCAAGTGTAAATTCTGAAACTGCTGTGTCCCCACAGAGATAACGGACAAAAACAGACTATTTGAAAACAACTACTGAACAGGAGAACATGTAAATTTTTTAAAATAATAAACTTCACATGACTTTCTTGAATGTTTCTCTTAACAAAAATTAGTAATTGGCAGGAACCATGACTTTCCCTCTTTGTAAATTTACTGCTTGTTTTTATCATGTACTCAAAGGATCAGATAAGACATAATGAAAAGCAAGTTCTTGTTTTCTCTTCCTACAACTCCCTTTCTCAAGAGACATCCATTTTGAACTCTTGATAGTTTTATTTGACATTTTTACTTCCATATTTCTAAATAACACACCTACAGTAGTACTAATGTTTCAGCTTTAGATATTCTCTGTTTTCTCACAACTATGAAAAGGGAGAATTTAGCTCTTTTCCACAGTCTTCATTGAGCACATTTCTTCCCACTCCACCCACATCTTCAAAGAAAATTGTAATATATTCTCTGTCAAAGTTATATTTCGTGTTTTTATTGTTACGACTTTCCATGTATTATTCACTGCCAAGGAAAATGGCACATTATACTTAAATTTCTTTATTGATGCTTTGTTCTTGAAGGCATCCCTTCTGGGTGCCTTCTGTTCTCCTGCCCTAACTGGAACTTGTTGCTCTCTAGGCCTGTTGCACAACTGGGATCCTGCAGCTCCCCTTTGGTATCCTCTTGGGCTTCACCTCTCCCAAGTTGAATCCCTGCTTTCTTGGCTCTCATGTCTACTTCTTCCTAGATGTACTCTTTAATTTTGATGGAGCTTCTCTGGTGGCTCAGTTGTAAAGAATCTGCCTGCCAATGCGGGAGATGCAGGTTCAATCCCTCGGATGGAAAGATCCCCTGGAGAAGGAAATGGCAACCCACTCCAGTATTCTTGCCTGGGAAATCCCATGGACAGAGGAGCCTGGTGGGCTATAGTTCATAGAGCTGGACAAGACTGAGCATGAACACTTGACTTTGATGGAGCAATCCTCCTATGCTTTCTAAGAAAAGGAATATAGGAGGTGTATTTTTTTGAACTCTTATATATCTTAAAATGTGTGTATTTTATGCTGTCATTTTATAGATAGTTTGCCCAGGTATCAGATTCTAAGTTAGATGTGTTTTACTTCAGAAGTTGCAATTCAATTCTCCATTGTCCTCTAGTTTTCTTCTTTTCTTGTGATATTTATTTTGAGGAAAATGAGATGTTCAGTGGTGTATATTAAATACTTACTATGAGCTACATACTATGATGTTATTATCTGTTTATAATCTTTTGTTTTTTTAATTATGAAAATATAACACATTTATAGGTGACTTGGAAAATACAGAACAAGGTTACATAGAGTTCCACTATATATTATAATTATTTCTTTAAGTAGATAAATTAAGATTTTAGTTGGAGTTTCAATATCAAACCTTCAAAAATTAATAGAATGAAAACATAGAGAAGTAGAAGGATATAGTGGAGAAGGCAATGGCACCCCACTCCACTATTTTTGCCTGGAAAATCCCATGGACGGAGGAGCCTGGTAGGCTGCAGTCCATGGGGTCGCTAAGCGTCGGACAACTGAGCGACTTCACTTTCACCTTTCACTTTCATGCATTGGAGAAGGAAATAGCAACCCACTTCACTGTTCTTGCCTGGAGAATCCCAGGGACGGGGAGCCTGGTGGGCTGCCATCTCTGGGGTCACACAGAGTTGGACATGACCGAAGTGACTTAGCAGCAGCAGCAGCAGAAGGATATAGTGACCTGAAAAGCATTATGAACCAACTCAGCATAATTGAGATTTATATAATTTTTCACATAACAGTATGATACAATTTCTATTCAAGTTCTCATAGACCATAAACGAGGAGACACTGGAACATATCCTGTCCTCTAGCTTTTGATGTTGCTATTGGGCAGTTAGATACAACTGTAACTGAATATGATTCCCTCCTCATCTTTTTTTTTTTTTTTAATTTCAAGAAGCTGTTAGGATCTCTATTATTTTTTAATAATAAAATGTTCTAAAATTTTACAATTTTATCTTGGCTTAAACCTGTTTTCATCTGTGATATTGGGCACTCAGTATTGTATTGGGCAATCCTTCTAATTTAGAAACAAATACCCTGCAATTATGAGAAATTCTGTTGTATTATTGCTTTGATTTTTCCTACACCTTGAACCTGCTAGATGAACCATTAATTATTTTTTCTATTTTTCTTTCTTTTTGTCTTTCTGTTTTACTTTTTGTTCTCTGAACATTCCTTTCCCTATGGCATTATATTCTTATTTTATGGATGCACTATCTTTTAAAAATTTATTTGAGAATATCAGTATTTTAGTTATCTTTTTCTACTTGCATTCTTTTACTTCTAGTCACAGTTTTCAGTTAATTTTAATCACTAAACCAGTCACAAAAAGTTAAATAAAACAAATTTATTGGTGATAAAAGTAAGGTTATCAGTAGCAATTACTTCAAAGAAACTCTTAAGAGAATCAGTGCTGGTTAGCATGTTTCCTAAATTCTCAACAGAATAGAGAAGTCATTAAGGTAGATATTAGTTAGAAGATGGTAAAAAATTATCTCTATATTCACTGAAAACATAAGAGGATGAAATGTACTTAAGATATATAACTGGGCTCCCCTAGTGGCTCAGATGGTAAAGAATTTGCCTGCAATGGAGAGACCCAGGTTTGATTCCTGGGTAGGGAAGATCTCCTGGAGAAGGAAATGGCAACCCATTCCAGTATTCTTGTCTGGAGAATTCCATGGACAGAGAAGCCTGGTCGGCTACGGTTTATGGGGTCACAAAGAGTTGGACACAACTGAGAGTGAGACACATAATAAAGTAATATTTCACACAGAGGAGGATGTAAAGTAAACACCTAAGATTTGGTCTGTTAAATTTCTCTTTTTGGAAACTATTCACTTAGCCACACTGTCATCTACATAATTTCATCAGTGTGTATGTATGTTAGTTGCTTGGGCGTGTCTGACTCTTTGCAACCCCATGGACTGTAGCCCACCAGGGTCCTCTGTCCATGGAATTCTCCCAGCAAGAATACTGGAGTGGTTGACATTTCCTTCTCCAGGGGATCTTCCTGAATCATGGATTGAACCCTAATCTCCTGCATTGCAGGCAGAATCTTTACTATCTGATCTACCAAGCCCAATTTCATCAGTACCTACAATATATATGACTTTGTTCACACCTCATTCGATTAGTCTTGGGTGAGAACCTGATCTAGTCCAATTAGAACCTAATCTAATCACATATTTTTCCTGGGAAATTTAAAAACTTAGAAAAAAAAGAAGACACTAGTATCTTTCTGGACACCTGAACACAGAAACTGCAAGTTCTAGGAACCATGTTTCCTGCTGGGCAAACCTGAGAAGCAGATGAATTTAGCAAAAACCTGCACAGATACACAAACAGGTGCACAGTGAAAAGCTACGGCCAGAGGAGGAGAGAGAGTCTCAGAGACGTCAAAATCAGCTCGTCCTAAATCCAGGCACATCTCTGTTCTGGGGATCTCAGTATTCTCATAAAGTCTATCTTCATCTTAAGTTAATTTAAATTGGCCTCTCTCTCTAGTGCTATTAAAAAAAAAAAACACTTAACTAATATGCTTGGTTTATTTGATGCTTTCTGCTGTGAAATGGAGTGTTTCCTGCCACAGAGGTAAGCAAGGATATTACGGCCATCAGGGGTTCCAGCCTTATGAATGTAAATTTCTGAGCCTAGGAAGAACAATGCAGGGTACTGGACAGGCACAGTCACTTCCTTGTAAGCAGCAAGAGTGAGCACTGAGGAGCTGGGAGGATGTAAGAAAATACACGCCATCAGCCCCATCTGCCACTCCCTGTGCTGAACCAGAAACTAAGGATGCGAACAATCCGGAAGCAGAATTTGGCCCCAGGTAGCTAAGATGCCTATGAAACAAATGAATTCAGTGAGCCCAGGTGCCTGCCTCTTTCTATACATAGAGGAGCACTAAATTCCTTAACTTGAGATATCTGGTTTTCCTTAATTAACAATAATCCTCGATGTTCAGATGACCTGCCCTTTGTGTTGCAAACTTCTATATAGAAGTTCCTTCCCCCACCTTGTAGGAGCTGTTTCTCAGGGCTACTTGGGATGCTGCCTCTGGGGCTTGAAGTCTTAAAAATTCCCACCAAATAAATATAACTCTCAGCGTTCAGTTGTGACTGTATTTTTTAGTTGGCACTGTGAACTTGGTAATGGGCTAATGCTCTAAATACTTTACCTCATTAAATCATCACAACAACCTGTGAGGTTGGTAATACTATTTTACACATGAAGAAACTTTTGAGATATAACTACTGTATAAAAGATAATGCTATTCAAATGTTCCATAAGTGTCTCAAATCAGCATGTATAAAACACAACCCTTTCTCCATCTGTAAAATGGGGAAGGTTATTCTCAAAGCCTCGGCGGCTGGTCTTCTCCTTACATGCTGCTAAGTCACTTCAGTCCTGTCCGACTCTGTGCGACCCCATAGACGGCAGCCTACCAGGCTTCCCTGTCCCTGGGATTCTCCAGGCAAGAACACTGGAGTGAGTTGCCATTTCCTTCTCCAATGCATGAAAGTGAAAAGTGAAAGTGAAGTCTGCTCAGTCGTGTCCGACTCTTCGCGACCCCATGGAATGCAGCCCACCAGGCTCCTCCATCCATGGGACTCTCCAGGCAAGAGTACTGGAGTGGGGTGCCATCGCCTTCTCCTTACATAAATCTAACCAGTTCCTTCTAACATTTTCCAGTCCTGTGCCCACTGATGAGTTTTCCAAATTTGCTGGCATATTGAGTGTAGCACTTTAATAACATCATCTTTTAGGATTTGAAATAGCTCAACTGCAAAAGGTCAGTTTTCATTCCAATCCCAAAGAAAGGCAATGCCAAAGAATGTTCAAACTATCACACAATTGCACTCATCTCACATGCTGGCAAAGTAATGCTCAAAATTCTCCAAGCTAGTTTTCAACAGTACATGAACTGAGAACTTCCAGATGTTCAAGCTGGATTTAGAAAAGGCAGAGGTACCAGAGATCAAATTGCCAAATTCTGTTGGATCATAGAAAATTCAAGAGAATTCCAGAAAAACGTTTACTTCTGTTTCATTGACTATGTTAAAGCCTTTGACTGTGTGGATCATGACAGACTGGAAAATTCTTCAAGAGATGGTAATACTAGACCACCTGACCTGCCTCCTGCGAATCCTGTATGCAAGTCAGGAAAAAGCAACAGTTAGAACCGGACATGGAACAATGGGCTGGATCCAAATTGGGGAATGAGTATGTCAAGGCTGTATATTTTCACCCTGCTTATTTAACTTAGATGCAGAGTATATCCTATGAAATGCCAAGCTGGATGAAGCACAAGCTGGAATCAAGATCACCGGGAGAAATACCAATAACCTCAGATATGCAGATGACACCATCCTTATGGTAGAAAATGAAGAACTAAAGAGCGTCTTGATGAAAGTGAAAGAGGAGAGTGAAAAATTTGGCTTAAAACTCAACATTTAGAAAACTAAGATCATGGCATCTGGTCCCATCACTTCATGGCAAATAGATGGGGAAACAATGGAAACAGCGACAGACTTTATTTTTGGGGGCTACAAAATCACTGCAGATGGTGACTGCAGCCATGAAATTAAAAGATGCTTGCTCCTTGGAAGAAAAGCTATGACCAACTTAGTCAGCATATTAAAAAGCAGAAATATTACTTTTCCAACAAAAGTCTGTATAGTCAGTTATGTTTTTTCCAGTAGTCATATGTGGATGTGAGTTGAATCACAAAGAAAGCTGAGTGCCAAAGAATTGATGCTTTTGAACTGTGGTGTTGGAGAAGACTCTTGAGAGTCCCTTGGACTGCAAGGAGATCCAACCAGTCAGTCCTAAAGGAAATCAGTCTTGAATATTCATTGGAAGGACTGATCTTGGAACTGAAGCTCCAATACTTTGGCCACCTGATGTGAAGAACTGACTCCTTGGAAAAGACCCTGATGCTGGGAAAGATTGAAGGCGGGAGGAGAAGGGGACGACAGAGGATGAGATGGGTCCAGCCCCGGTGGATCCAGGGAATTCGAAGCGGGGACGGCATCGGCGAGGATCAGGAAACAACTGCTTAATTAAGCGTTAATTAAGGATATAAAGAATAATAGAATAAGGACAGCTCAGTGAAGAAATTCAGTGGAGAAAAGAGGCTGAAATAAGGATAGCTCATTGAGGAAATTCAGTGGAGAAAAGAGGCTGAATAATTCAGCCAGAAGGTGAGAGAAAGAACGACATGGGGAGACCAAGTTTCAGTGAACAAGGCCCGCACTTTATTTTCCAGAGTAGTTTTTATACCTTAAGTTATGCATAGAGGATAATGGGGGAAGGGGTAGAGTCGTACAGTAAGCCAGGCTTTCTTCCTGCAAACTTATCATATGCAAAAGCTTAGGTGATTTGCATCATCTTCTGGCCCGCAGGCCTGTTAACATTTTAAGACCCTTTCTTCAGAAAACTTATTTTTCTCTAAAGGTGATTGGTCAGGAGCCACCCTCCAAAAGCATTAGATAAAGTTGCACTCCTACAGAGCAAAGGTGTGGTGGGCTATAAAAGAAAAAGAATTAACTCAAGGGTCCCAGGTTACAAACATTAAAGCTACTACTTACACCAATTATATTAATCAATACACTGCCAGGGACACAGCAAGTAAGGGATATGGAAACTTAGCAGCAAACATTGGCCCAACAAGTGAAAATCCCTTCACCAATACAATTTCTAATCAATCTTTTAACTACTCAAAAGAATCTGTGTTTAGACAGTTTAGAACGTCTCCTCCCTGTCACAGTTGGGAGGCTCTGAACAATCACATGTGGCCGGAAAAACCTATTCAGGCAGGCTAGAGGACTTCCAAAGGTGTTTGTAGGTTGAAACACTGTCACACCCAGGAATTATTAACTGGAGCTGTAAGCTAACTCTTTTTTCAGAGAGAGGTAGTGGGGGACAGCCCCCCATAAAGTCAGAGGTGTAGGTGAGAGCACAAAGCAGAAAGTAGGCAGACTCTGGTTTGGGGGGCAGATGCTCGAGAATTTCCATGGGAACTCCTGAGGCTCAATCCTGCTTTTGCCTATGCCAAGCCTCCTTCCTCATGACCTTTGCCACGGGCAGAGCTCGCTCCCAGCAGATGGCATCACTGACCCAATGAACATGAGTTTGAGCAATCCAGGAATTGGTGATGGACAGGGAGGCCTGGTGTGCTTCAGTCCATGGGGTCACAAAGTGTTGGATACAACTGAATGACTGAAATGAACTGAACCAATTTCTTCTAACCCAGAGGTGTCAGCTTAAATGTCATCTGAGAAGTCTGTCCTGCCTACTCAATCTTAAAGTAGGTTCTCCTGTAGCACCCTGTTAGTATTTTCTTCACTAACATTGTAATCACATAGTAAATATTTTGCTTAGTTCTTTTCTTTTGCAAGCTCTTGTGTTGTACTTTGAATTCCAGTACATACCAGTGTTCTTTGCTATTATAGACCCTACATCTAGCACAGTCCCTGGCTCAGGGTTGGTGCTTCATAAATGTGTTTGGCTAAATTAAAGCTTTCTAAATAAGGCCATATTCAATAACTTTCAACACCTATTTATTGAACCACTGATACATGCAGGACATTCTGTAAGGCCTTATTGAGACAAGGGCAGAGACAAAGATACAGCTTCTCTGTGCAAACAGTCACAGTATATGAGAAATGATATATTTCCTTCCATATCAGTAAATAAGGATGTCACGATCATCAGTGATTGTAGCCCTCAAAAATAAGCTGGTGAGCCCTAAGGGTACTCAGAAAGGAGAAGAATTCCTGCCATCTAGCAAAACCATCAGACTGCAGCCACTCCCAAGAGAGCTCAGGATGTAAATATACAGGACACTGGCCGGGCCGGCTGAGGTACATATGAAAGGAATGATTTCAGGGAGCACAGACTCCTGCATCCTCCCATACACAGAAAAGTTCTAAGTCCCTTAACTTGGTTTCTTTAGTTAACAATAATCTTTTGATGTTCAAACTACCTGCCCTTTGTTGCAAAACTTCTGTATATAACCTGGCTCTCCCACTCACCTCCTCAGAGCAGTTCTCTCAGGGTTACTTGAGATGCTGTCTCCTAGATTTGAAGTTCTAAAAATTCCCATAAAGTAAAATGTAACTTTCAACTTTTAGGTGACAAGCATAATACTCAGGCAGGGAAATAATTATAAGGAGCGAGGTATTATAACAGAGATATGAACAAAGTGTGGTTGTTACAAATGAGGAAGCAATTGAGATATGGTCCAAGGCATTAAAGTGAGGAAAAGAACAAAGGAATTGCTAGGGTTCAGTCAGATTCTTTATAATATCATTATTCTAATAGAGCTTTTTCCTACCTCTTCTTCCAATTTACAATATCTGGAGCAGAAGTCACAGTAGTTTCTTAAGTAGTGAAATATGAAACCATATATTCTCTTGAATTTTATGACCACCCTATCCCTTATCTCCATATCAATCTGTAAAGATCTTGAGACGGGCTGCTTGCTTCAGCCCAGACTTCCGTTACAGGTCCAGGCTTTTTTCTCTTACACTGCTAGATCTGCTTATCCTGATGCTAAGATTGAGGGCAATCAACACTCAAAGAAAGCCTTCCTAAGTGAACAGTGCAAAGAAATAGAGGAAAACAATAGAATGGGAAAGACTAGAGATCTCATCAAGAAAATGAGATACCAAGGGAACATTTCATGCAAAGATGGGCTCAATAAAGGACAGAAATAGTAGGGACCTAACAGAAGCAGAAGAGATTAAGAAGAGGTGGCAAGAATACACAGAAGAGCTATACAAAAGAGATCCTCTCGACCCAGATAATCACGATCGTATGATCACTCACCTAGAGCCAGACATCCTGGAATGTGAGGTCAAGTGGGCCTTAGGAAGCATCGCTGTGAACAAAGCTAGTGGAGGTGATGGAATTCCAGCTGAGCTATCCCAAATCCGAAAGATGATGCTGTGAAAGTGCTGCACTCAATATTCCAGCAAATTTGGAAAACTCAGCAGTGGCCACAGGACTGGAAAAGGTCAGTTTTCACTCCAATCCCAAAGAAGGGCAATGCCAAAGAATGTTCGAACTACTGCAAACTTGCACTTATTTCACAGTCTAGCAAAGTAATGCTCAAAATTCTCCAAGTCAGGCCTCAGCAGTACATGAACCGAGAGCTTCCAGATGTGCAAGCGGGATTTAGAAAAGGCAGAGGTACCAGAGATCAAATTGCAAAATTCTGTTGGATTATAGAAAAAGTGAGAGAATTCCAGAAAAACGTTTACTTCTGCTTCACTGACTATGCTAAAGCTTTTGACTGTGTGGATCACAACAAACTGTGGAAAAATTCTTCAAGAGATCGGAACACCAGACCACCTTACCTGCCTCCTGTTAATCCTGTATGTAGGTCAAGAAGCAACAGTTAGAACTGGACTTGGAACAATGGACTGGTTCCAAATTGGGGAAGGAGTATGTCAAGGCTGTATACTTTCACCTTGCTTATTTAACTTATATGCAGAGGACATCAAGCGAAATGCCAGGCTGGATGAAGCACAAGCTGGAATGAAGATTACCGGGAGAAATACCAATAACCTCAGATATGCAGAGGACACCACCCTCCCCTCCTGGCAGAAAGCAA
This sequence comes from Bos taurus, assembly GCF_002263795.3. NCBI lineage: Eukaryota > Metazoa > Chordata > Mammalia > Artiodactyla > Bovidae > Bos > Bos taurus. The sequence goes on from NC_037356.1 coordinate 1,694,594, forward strand.
AGAAGAACTAAAGAGCCTTTTGATGAAGGTGAAAGAAGAGAGTGAAAATGCTGGCTTAAAATTCAACATTCAAAAAAACTGAGTTCATGGCATCTGGTCCCATCACTTCATGGCAAATAGAAGGGGAAGCAATGGAAACAGCAAAGTGACAGACTTTATTTTGGGGGCTCCAAATTCACTGCAGATGGTGATTGCAGCCATGAAATTAAAAGACGCTTGCTCCTTGGAAGAAAAGCTATGAGAAACCAGTCAGCATATTAAAAAGCAGAGACATTACTTTGCCAACAAAAGTCTGTATAAGAACCGACTCATTTGAAAAGACCCTGATGCTGGGAAAGATTGAATGCAGAAGGAGAAGGGAATGACAGAGGACAAGATTTTTGGATGGCATCACTGACTCAATGGACATGAGTTTCAGCAAGCTTTGGGACATGGTGAAGGACAAGGTAGCCTGGAATGCTGCCGTCCATGGGGTTGCAGAGTGGGACAGGACTGAGTGATTGAACAACAACAATTCTTAAAGGATAATGTTGCTCTTTCAAGACACTGTCCCAAGTGGTTTCTTGGACAATTACCTGTCTGATGTGCATATTCTCTCCCACTGAAATGTAACAGGTACCCCACGCCAACATGGCTTGTGATCCATGATAGAGCTCTTTCTTCTCTATCTTCCCTATATCTTTGTTATGTGTCTAGAACATTTCACATAAAACCTTTCTTTGGTGTTTGCATGTGTATGTTTCAGAGTGATTGGAGTCGATCTAAAGGAAAAAAACGGTGTTGGCAAACCACAGTAAAACTCACAAAAGGATAAAACAGGAGGAAACAGATATTAACTGTGTACATTTAAAATATTAGCATTTAAAGTACTTATCAGTGTCGACTTAAAAAAGATTCACAACCTAAAAGTTGAGATTCATGTTTTAATAGGCAGAAACTTTTAGGACTTCAAGTCCTGGAGACAGCATCTCAAGTAACCCTGAGAGAGCTACTCCAAGAGGCGGTGGTGGCAGTGGTGGGAACCAGGGGTTTGCGACAAAGGGCAGGTAGCATGAACATCAAATGGTCATTGTTAATCAGAGAACAGGAGATAACGGGAGTTTAGTGCTTTTAGTGCTTTTCTGGGTAAGGGAAGATACAAGAGTACGGGCTCACTAAAATCATTCCTTTGATACGCCCCTCGCTGACCGGGGCCCAGTTTCCTTTCTCTCACTCCTGAGTGGCCTTCACTCAGGGCTCAGAGTCGGGAGTGGCTGATGGTTGTTCAGTTCAGTTCAGTTACTCAGTCGTGTCCAACGCTTTGCAGCCCCATGGACTGCAGCATGCCAGGCCTCCCTGTCCATCACCAATTCCCAGAGTTCACTCAAGCTCATGTCCATCGAGTCAGTGATGCCATCCAACCATCTCATCCTCTGCTGTCCCCTTCTCCTCCCTCCTTCAATCTTTCCCAGCATCAGGGTCTTTTCAAATGAGTCAGTTCTTCGCATCAGGTGGCCGAAGCATTGGGGTTTCAGCTTCAGCATTGGTCCTCCCAACGAATATTCAGGACTGATTTCCTTTAGGATGGACTGGTTGGATCGCCTTGCTGTCCAAGGGACTCTCAATAGTCTTCTTCAACACCACAGTTCAAAAGCGTCAATTTTTCAGTGCTCAGCTTTCTTTATAGTCCAACTTTCACACCCATACATGACTACTGGAAAAACCATAGTTTTGACTAGAAAGACCTTTGTCGGCAAAGTAATGTAGATGGACCTTTGTTGGCAAAGTAATGTCTCTGCTTTTTAATACGTTGTCTAGTTTGGACATAACTCGACCCAGATAATCACGATGGTGTGATCACTGACCTAGAGCCAGACATCCTGGAATGTGAAGTCAAGTGGGCCTTAGAAAGCCTCACTACGAACAAAGCTAGTGGAGGTGATAGAATTCCAGTTGAGCTTTTCAAATCCTGAAAGATGATGCTGTGAAAGTGCTGCACTCAATATGCCAGCAAATTTGGGAAACTCAGCAGTGGCCACAGGACTGGAAAAGGTCAGTTTTCTTTCCAATCCCAAAGAAAGGCAATGCCAAAGAATGCTCTAACTACTGCACAATTGCACTCATCTCATATACTAGTAAAGTAATGCTTAAAATTCTCCAAGCCAGGCTTCAGCAATATGTGAACCGTGAACTTCCTGATGTTCAAGCTGGTTTTAGAAAAAGCAGAGGAACCACAGATCAAATTGCCAACATCCGCTGGATCATAGAAAAAGCAAGACAGTTCCAGAAAAACATCTATTTCTGCTTTATTGACTATGCCAAAGCCTTTGACTGTGTGGATCACAATAAACTGTGGAAAATTCTTCAAGAGATGGGAATACCAGACCACCTGATCTGCCTCTTGAGAAATTTGTATGCAGGTCAGGAAGCAACAGTTAGAACTGGACATGGAACAACAGACTGGTTCCAAATAGGAAAAGGAGTACATCAAGGCTGTATATTGTCACCCTGCTTATTTAACTTATATGCAGAGTACATCATGAGGAGCTCTGGACTGAAAGAAACACAAGCTGGAATCAAGATTGCCAGGAGAAATATCAATCACCTCATATATGCAGATGACACCACCCTTATGGCAGAAAGTAAAGAGGAACTCAAAAGCCTCTTGATGAAAGTGAAAGTGGAGAGTGAAAAAGTTGGCTTAAAGCTCAACATTCAGAAAATGAAGATCATGGCATCCGGTCCCATCACTTCATGACAAATAGATGGGGAAACAGTGTCAGACTTTATCTTTTTGGGGGCTCCAAAATCATTGCAGATGGTGACTGCAGCCATGAAATTAAAAGACGCTTACTCCTTGGAAGGAAAGTTATGACCAACTTAGATAGCATATTCAAAAGCAGAGACATTACTTTGCCAACAAAGGTTCGTCTAGTCAAGGTTATGGTTTTTCCTGTGGTCATGTATGGATCTGAGAGTTGGACTGTGAAGAAGGCTGAGCGCCGAAGAATTGATGCTTTTGAACTGTGTTGTTGGAGAAGACTTTTGAAAGTCCCTTGGACTGCAAGGAGATCCAACCAGTCCATTCTAAAGGAGATCAGCCTGGGACTTCTTTGGAAGGAATGATGCTAAAGCTGAAACTCCAGTACTTTGGCTACCTCATGTGAAGAGTTGACTCATTGGAAAAGACTCTGATGCTGGGAGGGATTGGGGGCAGGAGGAGAAGGGGATGACAGAGGATGAGATGGCTGGATGGCATCACTGACTCGATGGACATGAGTCTGGGTGAACTCCGGGAGTTGGTGATGGACAGGGAGGCCTGGCGTGCTGCAATTCATGGGGTCGCAAAGAGTCGGACACGACTGAGAGACTGATCTGATCTTATCTGACCTGATTCTTCCAAGGTACAAGCATCTTTTAATTTCATGGCTGCAGTCACCATCTGCAGTGATTCTGGAGCCCCCCAAAGTAAAGTCTGTCACTGTTTCCATTGTTTCCCCAACTATTTCCCATGAAGTGATGGGACCAGATGCCATGGTCTTAGTTTTCTGAATGCTGAGTTTTAAGGCAACTTTTTCTCTCCTCTTTCACTTTCATCAAGAGGCTCTTTAGTTCTGCTTCACTTTCTACCGTAAGGGTGGTATCATCTGCATATCTGAGGTTTTGAGATTTCTCCTGGCAATCTTCATTCCAGCTTGTGCTTCATCCAGTCCAGCACTTCTCATGATGTACTCTGCATATAAGTTAAATAAGCTGGGTGACAATATACAGCCTTGATGTACTCCTTTCCCGATTTGGAACCAGTCTGCTGTTCCATGTCCAGTTCTAACTGTTGCTTCTTGACCTGCATAAAGATTTCTTCGGAGGCAGGTCAGGTGGTATAGTATTCCCATCTCTTGAAGAAATTTCTGCGGTTTGTTGTGATCCACACAGTCAAAAGCTTTGCCATAGTCAATAAAGCAGAAATAGATATTTTTCTGGAACTGTCTTCCTTTTTCAATGATCCTACGGATGTTGGCACTGTGATCTCTGGTTCCTCTGTCTTTTCTAAATCCTGCTTGAACATCTGGAAGTTAACGGTTCACTTAAAGCCTGGCTTGGAGAATTTTGAGCATTATTTTGCTAGCGCGTGAGATGAATGCAATTGTGCGGTAGTTTGAGCATTCTTTGTCATTGCCTTTCTTTGGGATGAATGAAAACTGACCTTTTCCAGTCCTGTGGCCACTGGTGAGTTTTCCAAATTTGCTGGCATATTGAGTGCAGCACTTTCACAGCCCAAATCTTTCAGGATTTGGGATAGCTCAATTGGAATTCCATCACCTCCACTAGCTTTGTTCGTAGTGATGCTTCCTAAGCCCCACTTGACTTCACATTCCAGGCTGTCTGGCTCTAGGTGAGTGATCACACTATCGTGATTATCTGGGTTGAAAGGATCTCTTTTGTATAGCTCTTCTCTGTATTCTTGCCACCTCTTCTTAATCTCTTCTGCTTCTGTTAGGTCCATACCATTCCTGTCCTTTATTGTGTCCATCTTTGCATGAAATGTTCCCTTGGTATCTCTAATTTTCTTGAAGAGATCTCTAGTCTTTCCCATTCTATTGTTTTCCTCTATTTCTTTGCATTGATTCCGGAGGAAAGCTTTCTTATCTCTCCTTGCTATTCTTTGGAACTCTGCATTCAAATGGGTATACTCTTCCATTTCTCCTTTGCCTTTCTCTTCTTTTCATGGCTGTTTGTAAGGCCTCCTCAGATAACCATTTTGTCTTTTTGCATTTCTTTTTCTTGGAGATGGTCTTGATCGCTGCCTCCTGTGCAATGTCAGGAACCTCCATCCATAGTTCTTCAGGCACTCTGTCTATCAGATCTAGTCTCTTCAATCTATTTGTCACTTCCACTATATAGTCGTAAGGAATTTAATTTAGGTCATACCTGAATGGTCTAGTGGTTTTCCCTACTTTCTTTAATTTAAATCTGAATTTGGCAATAAGGAGTTCACAATCTGAGCCACAGTCAGCGCCCAGTCTTGTTTTTGCTGCCTGTATAGAGCTTCTCCATTTTTAGTTGCAAAGAATATAATCAATCTGATTTCAGTGTTGACCATCTGGTGATGTCCATGTGTATCGTCTTCTCTTGTGTTGTTAGAAGAGGTGTTTGCTATGACCAGTGCATTCTCTGGGCAAAACTGTTAGCCTTTGCCCTGCTTCATTCTATATTCCAAGGCCAAGTTTCGTGCTTTTAGTACTTTTCTGTGTAAGGGACGGCGGAGCCTGGTGGGCTGCCGTCTATGGGGTCGCACAGAGTCGGACACGACTGAAGCGACTTAGCAGCAGCAGCAGCAGCTGTGTAAGGGAAGATGCAAGAGTCTGGGCTCACTAAAATTATTTCTTTGATGTGCCTATTGCAAACCAGGGGGCAGTTTCCTCTGCTTTCACATCCTGAGTGTCCTCCCCAGGGCTCAGTGTAGGGAGTGGCTGATGGTTGCTAGATAGCAGGTATTGTTCTCCTTCCTGAGTGCCCTTAGAGCTCACTGACTCAGTGATCCTAGAAATTAGACACTGCCCCCCGACCCCCAACCAAAACAACAACAACAAATCAATTTGCCTCAGAAGACCCTAGGGAAATAGAATGGACAAAAAGAAAAAAAAAACAAACAAACCACGCAAAAAACAAAGAGAACAACTTCAAAATTATTTTTATTTAATCCAAAAACCTTATTCATCCAGTGATGTAGTCGCGAGAGGGACCAGCTTTGCATACTGGAAGCCCTGGCTCTAGCTGCAGTTAGAAGTCCATATTTTGCCATTTACATTACTATCCTTGGACAAGTGTTACTTAGCTCTGTGTGCTTAGTTCATGCAGGAAATGGATAAACACATAAGAATTATTGCAGAGGCTTATCATCTGAATAAAAGAAGACAATCCATGTACAGTGCTTAAGAATATTTGACACTGCATTGTATTAGTCTTAACCTTACTTTCCTTTCAGCACTGTGGTAAGGGTAAGTATCTGTGAAGGGCACTGAAAAAAAGTCCTTAAAGTGAGACTGACTAAATGAAGTGCTTCTTGAGGGGACACTAAAGCTGTAAATAGACGCACAGAGAAATCAACAGCCAAGGAGTGGTCAGAACTTCAACACGGATGGGGCAAATGCCCTCTTACTTCGCATTCTTCAAGGTGCCTTGTAGAAGGATTGCGTTCTTGCTCAGTCCTGTCCTGTCCAATTCTCTGCGACCCTATGGGCTTTAGCCCATCAGGCTCTTCTGTCCATGGGATTTTCGTGGCAAGAATATGGAGTTGGTTGCCATTTCCTCCTCCAGTGGATCTTCCCCATGCAGCAATCAAAGCTGTCTTGGCAGGCGGATTGTTTACCACTGAGCCACAGAATTCAGAATGCTGTGTGTGTGTTAGTCGCTCAGTCGTGTCAGACTCTTTGCGATCCCAGGAACTGTAGTCCGCCAGGCTCTTCTGTCCATGGAATTTTCCAGACAAGAATTCAGAATGCTAAAGCCTTGCAAATACATGGGCTCCTCAAATTTAAGCTCGTGGTTATATTTAAAGGCACCCTCCAAGCCCCCGCATGGTGGCCCAGTTGGTAAAGAATCCGTCTGAGGTGTGCGAGACGTGGGTTCGATCCCTGGGTTGGGAGGATCCCCTGGCGAAGGGAAGGTGTCCCCACTCCAGTATTGTGGCCTGGAGAGTTCCATGTCCTGTACAGTGCACTGGGTCGCAGAGTCGGACAGGACTGAGCGCCTCTCCCTTCCTCGCCCCCGCCCGTAAGGCCCGGGTCTCCGCTCGGTCTGAGCTGTCCCCAGTTGTCCCCGAAGCGCCTCCGTCCCGGTGCCCCGGCCTGTCCTCAGCTCGGGCTCCTGACCCCCGGGCTCCTGGCCCCAGGCGCTCGGGGAGAGCTCGGCCGGCCCACCCGCGCAGTGCGCATGCTCGGCGGCCGGGAGGCGGGAGGCGGGAGGCGGGAGGCGGGCTTGCTCCGCCGGCGCCCTCGGTCTGCAGGCGGCCACGCAGAGGCGGGAGCGCGCGCCCCGGGGCGGCGTAGTCCTGGAGACCCCCGAGCGATGGAAGCGGCGGCGCCGGCGGCGGCCGAGGCGGCTGGGCGCGAGGAGCTCGGTGGGTGCGGCGCGGGCGCGGGGCCCGGGGCTGGCCGTCGGCCTCGGCCCGGGGGTGCGGGCGCCCTGCCGCCCCGCCCGCGGCTCGGGGTGCGCGGTGCTCGAGCAGGCGGGGTTGTCAGTGGGCTTCTTGCGGGACGTGGGTCTGGCGTGGGTTCGAACGTGAGAGGAGCCAAGTCCCAGGACACTGGGGCGGACCGAGGCCGTGGAGGGGACTGACCTCGGGGTCCGCACCTGCGCAGGAGAGCGCGGTCAGGCGGGGAGCCAGGCCTGCAGAGGGTGCCAGAATGTGTGTGTGTGTGTGTGACAGAGTGAGTGTGTGACAGTGTGTGAGTGACTGTGTGAAAGTGTGTGTGACAATGTGAGAATGTGTGTGACAATGTGAGTGTGTGTGACAGTATGTGAGTGTGTGAGAGAGTGTGTGTGTCTGAGACTGTGTGAGAGTGTGAGTGTGACTGTGAGAGTGTGAGAGAGGGTGTGTGTGTGTGTGTGAGACAGTGTGTGTGACTGTGTGTGTGCGTGTGTGTGAATGTGTGACAGTGAGTGTGATAGTGTGATTGTGTGTGTGTGACAGTGTGTGTGTGTGTGTGTGAGTGAGAGAGAGTGAGTGTGTATGTGAGGTCGGGTGGCGTGCACTGAGTGTACGTGTCAAAGGCAAACCACAGCCTGCGCTGTGACTCGCACTGTTTTTTTCCAGCCGTGCTTTAAGGAAGTTGTCACAGTTGGGCTTTTCGGAGGAGGCACCCGGATCGGGAAAGCTGGTGAATCCTTAGCTTACTCTCCGCCCCCCGGGCGTGGCCATCGCTCTCTGATCAGACGCACACAGCTGTTGACTCCCTTGGCAAGCTTTTGTTTTCCTCCTTTCCTTTGGGGTCTTATCTTGGCGACGGGGAATACACAGCATTGTTTATGGTTTCCCACTGTCAAAAGGAAAACAAAAGTAGAGATCGGAGTGGTAATAATATTGTTCCCCCCAGTTAAAAGCATCGTATTAGGAATATTTGTAATTCGTTGTTAAATCATTAAATGATTAAAAAAGAAGTTGAGGGAATTCCCTGGAGGTTGAGTGGTTAGGGTTCCTCCCTTCCATTGCAGAGGGCACAGGTTCCAACCCTAGGTCCGGGAGCTAAAATCCTGTTTGCGTCTTTAGGAAATACTTTATTATAGTAACAAGGAGACGTCCTGTAATACTGTGCACTTTGCAGTTGATTTCTTTCAAGTCCCAGTAATGGTAGAAATAAACATAGCGGTATTGAATATTTGCTGTGCGTCAAGTAGCGTAAGTGCTTTACCTACGTTTTGTCTCCTTTAATTCTCACAGTGATGAGTGAAGTAGGTGTAATTATTATCCTTGTTTTATAGATACAGTAATTTTAAGCTTATTAATGGTAGTACCCAGATAGGAACCCAGGTTTATCTGTTGTAAATTCGTTAATAACCCAACCCAGTGAGGATGTCGGGAAATGTGTATTCTCATGCATTACTGGTAAAAGCAGGGTAACATATTTATCCTTAAAAATGCACATATTGTTTGACCCAGCATTTCTGCTTCTAGAAATATTTCCCAAGGAAATAAGTCATGAAACATACCAACAGATGTTCATTACGTCATTTATAAAAGAGAAAAGCTGGTGACTATTTAAATGTTCAGTTAAAGGAAATTGTTTAGATAAATTGTGATATAGCTATATGGTCATATGCTGAATAGCCATTTAAAGTTACATGGGAAGATATTTGCCAGATATATTTTTACTAACTGAAAAAATTTTCTAAATTATTTTTTTTACGTTGTGTCTGCTCATTAATTCAACACATATTTGTTGAGCTTCTCCCATGCTTTAGGCATTTGGGATACATCTGTGAGCAACACAGATCAGATCAAGATTCTTGCTCTCATGGAACTTTAGTAAGAGGAAGCAGACAGTAAGCAGTAAGACTAGTATCAGTTAATGTATATGTGTGTGCTCAGTTGCTCAGTCGTGTCGGACTCTTGGCGACTCCATGGACTTTAGCCCACTAGGCTTCTCTGTCCATGAAATTTTCCAGGCAAGAATCCTGGAGTGGGTTGCCAATATCCAGGGGGATCTTCCCAACCTGGGGATCGAACCTGAGTCTCTTGCGACTCCAGCATTGGCAGGCAGATTCTTTATCGCTGCGCCACAATGATTACATTAGGCTAAAAGTGCTATGGAGAAAAAGAACAGAGTAAGGGAAATCAGGAATGAGAGGCAGGCTCGGCAGTTTATAGTATTTTATAAAGTTGTCTAAATGGATTTTATTGAAACTGAGATTTGAACAAAGACTTGAAAGACATTAGGGGATTAGTCAAGTGGATATCTGAAGACAGACTATTATAGGGAGAAAGAACAGCTGGAGTAATGACAGAAATAGCAAGAAGGGCCAGGAAGCTGAAGCAGAATGGTCAAGGTGGTGATAAAGCCAGATTATGTAGTGGTGTGGACGTCCATATAAAGCCTTTAGCTTTTACTCTGAGAGAATAGGGAGCCAACGCAAGGTTTCAGGAGAGGAGAGACATGATCTGACTTTAATTCTAAAGGATCACTCTGGCTGCTGTGTGAAGAATAGACTTAAGGGGGCAAAAGTAGAAGCAGGTTATTTCAGCAAATCAGCAAACAGATGGACTTGTCCTTCACAGCAGTGTGGTAGCAGCATGGAGGATGGAGAGAAATGGTCAGACTCTGGATATATAATGCAGAACCAGAATGATTTCCTGACAGGTTAGATGTGGAGTGATGGTGCAACAGAGGAGACAAGGATAACTCCAGGGACCTGCATGTCTGGAAGAATGAAACTGCCATCATCTGAGATGTTGTGGTGGTTTTATAGTATGTCTGCAAATTCTTTGATGTTTCTCTCTTCTAGAGGAGGAACTTAATTCCCTTCCCTTTGAACGTGGGCTGTATTTAGTGACTTGTTTCTAGTGAATAGATATGATGGAAATGGTGATGAAATCGTGGAAATGGTGGCAGTGACCCCAAAGCTGGGTCCTGAAAGGCACTGTGCCGTGCTCTGTCTTTTGGATCGGTTCCTTGCAGGGAAGCCAGCTGCCGTGCTGTGAGGATACCCAGGCAGCCATAAGGAAGAGCCCATGTGTCATGGAACCGAGGCCTCCCGATGCAGACAGCAAGTTCCCATGGTTAAAGCTGGGCAGAGAAGGCTTGGTGGTGAAGATCAGGAGTTTAGTTTGAGGCTTGCTAAGTTTGAGATGTCTGTTAGATTTGGAAGTGCAGATGTTGAATAGGCAATGGGATTTATGTCTAGAGTTAGTGAGAAGCCCAGTCTGGAGATAAATATTTGGAAGTCATCAACATGTGGATAGCATTTAAAGCCATAGGGCTGACTGAAAATAAACTGAAGTGAATTAACATGTTTGTGTATACTCTAAAATGTTGCCACTGGTAGTTTCTAGGTAACGAGGTCATTTTAATTAAAATTGCTTATCTTTATATTTTCTAATTTTCTACAATGACCAAATATTATTTGATTTAAAAAAGAATTTAAAAAATTGGCTGTCTATGTGAAAAGCACTAGTAGAGTTGTTAAGATACAGGTTTCCTTGAGCTTAAGGTCCAGACTTTATTTCAGAGCGAATAGGAACCTCTGGAAGCTTTCGTGCTGTACATATGCTCTCTGCCTCAGAAGTGGATAAAATAGTTACTGTTTCTATCTTATATATGGTAGTATATAGATTTAGGTGGCAACATTATGTTATTTTTTAGAAAGGAAGTTTTCTACTTTAGTTTATCCATTGTCAAAATATAAGTGGCTTCTTTTGCTATTATAAAAGTAAGGCAAGTTTATTACTTTCTTCTTATTTTTTACATTTTCCAGAGAAAGACAGAAAAAGGTACTCATGCTTTCGTTGTCTGTATCTATCCTTGTTAACTTATTCACATTTTGTATTATTTCCTTTTTTAAATTTATATTTAACTTTTAAAACATCATTGCACTCATGCTGTGATTATCTAGCTTTTTCTTCCTCAAGAGTTGGTATATTATCTCTGTTTTGTTCAGACTTTGAAAGCCATAATTTAATGTCAGTGTCATAGTTTACAAAGTGGATGTACTCTAGTGAATTGATCAATTTCCTGATTGTTACACATTTAGGTTGTTCCCAAATTTTAAGCAAAAATTTTGTTTTGATTAACATCTTTGTGCAGAAATCCTTTTCTTCATATACTACATTTGCAGACGTGGGATTACTCAGTGAAAAGGATAAATATTTTAAAGATTTCAATTCATATTGCTGAATGAATGTGATTGTTCTTTATTCTGATGATAATTGGAAATTTCAGGTTGATTTTGGGTTAGGAAATTGAGATTGAAAAGAGCATAAAAACAAAGCTAAAGAATGTTCCAGTATCTTAAAGCATAGCTTTACTGTTATGAAAACCTGTTGTATTGAGTTCCAGTTAGCACTAGGATAATAATGGTAGCTGCCTAAATCTTATCTCTCCACATATCCTCACCTGAAACCTGTTAATTCAACAAGATCACAAGAAAACACATTTATGAAATTATTCTTTTAGTATAGGAGACCAAGGATACCACAAACTTCAGATAATCTGTGCTGCTGCTGCTGCTGCTAAGTCGCTTCAGTCGTGTCCGACTCTGTGCGACCCCAGAGACGGAAGCCTACCAGGCTCCCCGGTCCCTGGGATTCTCCAGGCAAGAACACTGGAGTGGGTTGCCATTTCCTTCTCCAGTGCATGAAAGTGAAAAGTGAAAGTGAAGTCGGTCAGTCGTGTCCGACTCCTAGCGACCCCATGGACTACAGCCTACCAGGCTCCTCTGTCCATGGGATTTTCCAGGCAAGAGTACTGGAGTGGGGTGCCATTGCCTTCTCCGAGATAATCTGTAGATAGAAAAATAAACAGAAAATTTCCAGCAGAGATCCTTTTGCTGCTGCAAACATGGAGAGTGGAGCAGTCTCTGTGGAAAAGAGGAGATGGAGCAGGAGGCTTGGAAGAAACGCAGTGAAAATCTCCTTCAGAAAGGGAAAGTGTAAAGCATGGTATATATTTATAATGGAGTACTACTCAGCCATAAGAAAGAATGAAATCCTGCCATTTGAAACAACGTGTATGGACTTGGAGGACATTATGCTAAGTGAAATAAGTCAGACAAATACTCTATGATATCACTTATACGTGGAATCTAAAAAATATACCAAACTAGTGAATATAACAAAAAGGCTGACTCATAGAGGACAAAATAGTAGATACCAGTGGGGAAAGGGAAGCAGGGAGGGGCAATATAGGGTCAGAAGATTAAGAGGTACAAATAATTAGATATAAAAGCTGCATGCAACGTGGGGAATATAGCCAATATTTTATAGTAACTATAAATGGAGTATAACCTCTAGAAATTGTGAACCACTGTATGTATACCTGTAACTTACGTAATATTGTACTACAATATTAAAAAGCTTTTAATTAAAAGATAAAAATATGATTGCCATTTATGTACTCAGTATGATTTGACGCTAACAAGAGATAAAGGTTCATTGGACTTTTATCTCTTCACTTTTCCATACCATAATTCTATCATCATTTACTATAAACCTCATGGAGACAAAGTAGAAGACGTGTTACAGTGAATACTTACGCTTTTCACCTGCACTGCTTAGTCCAAACAAAACATCCAGCAGTTAAGTCTAGTTGTTTCTTTCTAAATATGGTAAAACTATTAATGTGCATTCTAAATATGGTAAAAGTATTCATGTGCATTAACTTAGGGTGGAAATAGTAAAGATGAGTAAAATTGCATGTGCTTCTATTAAAAACTTCATTTACACCAGTGTTAACTCAATTTTTAAAATGATGGTGAAGCACTTTTTTTTCTTTTTCAGATATGGATGTAATGAGGCCCTTAATAAATGAGCAGAATTTTGATGGGACATCGGATGAAGAACAGGAGCAGGAGCTTCTGCCTGTTCAGAAGCATCACCAGCTTGATGATCAAGAGGGTATTTCGTGAGTAATTAGGGTTTAAAATGTCTTTTTCTCTTTTGATTCACTGTATATTTTGTAATCATCTTCTACAGACCAGGCACTGGATACTGCAGAAGTCACAAAGATGAGTAAGACATAGTCCTCACCCTCAAGAGAGTCATAGTCTATTTGGGAAAGAAGAAAAACATCTAAATTACAGAGCAGTGTATAGGAATCACTGCATGATGAAAGTGAAAGTCGCTTAGTTGTGTCTGGCTCTTCTCAACCACATGGACTATACAGTCCATGGAATTCTCCAGGCCAAAATACTGGAGTGGTTAGCCTTTCCTTTCTCCAGGGGATCTTCCCAACCCAAGAATCAAACCCAAGTCTCCCGCATTGCAGGTGGATTCTTTACCAGCTGAGCCACAAGGGAAGTCTAAGAATACTGGAGTGGGTAGCCTATTTCTTCTCCAGGGGATCTTCCAGACCCAGGAATCAAACTGGGGTCTCCTGCATTGCATGCAGATTCCTTACCAGCTGAGCTACCAGGGAAGCCCCCTCACTACATGATAATACATATCAAACGCTATGAATCTTGAAAGTAGGGGGATTGGATTGAGAGGAATAGAATTTTCAGAGAAGGGGCTTCTGCAATGTTTAGGAGTTAGACTCTGGGAAGTAGGCAGTAAACAGTTCTTTATGTCGAGCGAATGGTGTGAAGCAGTCATGGTCTCAGGAAAGCAGTAAATATTTTAAAAATCTTTTTTGTTATTTTGTCATCATTAATAGATTTAAGTTATTATTCTAATGATAATTTGATAGTTAAGCAAAGTAACATTTTTATTGACCAAAGAAGAATGGTATAAACTAATAAAAATTTTAGATAAGCATTTTTTTTTTCAAAATTAAAAATTTGTGCCCTTCTTCCTAGTTTAATTTGTGTTTTCTTGGCCAAGAGACTCTTCAAATGCCTCTTGGAATGCTTTCTTAGGTGAAATCCCTTGGGAGTTCATAATTGTAAAAGCTGATTAGTATTTATCTTACTTGATGATATACACAGTTTTAGAAATTGTATATTTTTTCTTTTAATTAACTTCCTCTGAGGTTGATAATCATAGATAAACTATGTTTAATGTCATGATTGCATAGTGCAGTAAATTGCTGTCTTACCAGCTTAGCTGTATATAATATTCAGCATTGTTCTGAATATCATAGCAGCAAAGAATCTTATGAGAAAATTGCCTTTCCTTTATTACTTTAATATGTACAAAAATACTTTCATTTAACTCATTTAATCTCCATAATAACCCTCTGTATTCTGCTTTTAAAGCGCAAAGGTAGGACTTGAGCCAGGTATAACTTCTGGCTCCTTTAGCTTCTGGTCGCATGGAAATGTTAGTTTGATTCCTTGCCTAGATAAATTTTTAGTTCCTTTCTGATGCTAAAACCATGGTCATGTAATGTTAATAGCTTTTGTTCTAAAATGTTTAATTCTTACAACTTCTACTTTTCAGGTTTGTACAAACTCTTATTCATCTTCTTAAAGGAAACATTGGAACTGGTCTTTTAGGACTTCCACTAGCAATAAAAAATGCAGGCATAGTGGTAAGATTCATCTTTGTAATCTCTAGTTAAAATACAGTCACCAGTCTTAATTTACAGCAAAATTTAGAGCAAGTTAACATCTAGCCTAGTCAAATATAACCTGGTCAGGTGACAACTAGATAGTCATTTAGCTATTGTTGTTAAAATTATATGCACTATGATAATATCTAACTAAAAATGAAAATTAATTACTCTTTTCATTTCTACCTAATTACTTGTTTACAATATTTAACAGATCCTAAATCAGTATCTGATTTTTCCAGATATAGTTAGATCTTATTAGCCTTTTGGATTTGGATTTGGATTTCCAGATATAGTTAGATCTTATTAGCTTTTTGGATTTTCAGGAATTTAAGTGATACATTCATAGCAACAGATATATTTATAGAGTATTAGTATTGGTGAAATTTTATAGTTTTTTAGATTCCGAATAAAACACATAGTTTTCAGGTTTTAAGAATAATAGTTATAAAAAAAGAAGAACAATATCTTTTGAAAACAAATATTCAAAGAGTTTGTTGGAATCAATTATTATAATTATAGAGAATCCTGATATGGGAGTATTCAGTTATGAACTAATGAAATTGTATTTAACATTTTTTAACTGATGAATTTTCTTAAGAAGAGTTTTAACTATCATTTTGGACTCTGTCCATCCTAATTTAAAGAAACTGAAAAATTTCTGATTATAAAAATAACTTTGGCAATATTTTGTCTGTCAATAATCTACGCATCACTTTAATTTTTGTAAATGAATACTTGAAATTTTTATGTACCACTTTTTCAAATAATTATTTTCTAGGCACAGTTTCTCAGGTGTGATTCTCAACAAGTGATACACAGAAGAAGTAGATTGCCTACAATCTCAGATGATACAGTGCTTTTTAGTAACTTAGATAATGGTTTATGGTTGCGTATACTTTTAATGGTAGAATACCAGTTGTCACAGACTTGCCATCTGATGTTAAATATCACGCTGTATTCTATTCTATTGTGTGGCATATCTATATTCGACGTTCATGGGTTTGGATAGTCAAGTTGATAAGAGGTAATCATGTGGTTGTCTTAAATATTACTAAATTTTTTCTGTATCAAGTCCATTAATTGCTTTTATGCAAATCATTCTTTAATCATTGTGTCTAACAAATATTTATTTGTTACTGAAAATTTGTCAGTGACAATAGTCTGTTATTTCATTGTTTGTAAGATAATTTAATTTTTATTAAACTTAAATATTTAAAACTTCTGTTTTTCCCACAGCTTGGACCAATCAGCCTTGTGTTTATAGGAATTATTTCTGTTCACTGTATGCACATTTTGGTACGTTGCAGTCACTTTCTATGTCAGAGGTAAATGTGGATTTGTTAAGTCTATTTAATTTATTTTAAAGCTATATAGTTTTTAAAGGATAAAATAGTCTTATATTTCTACTGTGCTTTGCAACTAGACATTTGTTACATAGACAATTCTAAGTGAATGATTACGGAGAAAGGTAGCATTTTATATGATTGAAATCTGGTCAGCATGAATATACTTCTTTTAAAAGTAGTGAAATCAAATTTTTTTAATATAGTGTAAATGAAAAGAATCAGGGAAGATATATGGGGAAAAAGGAGGCAGCAGGGCTACTTTTAGTTAAAAAATAATGGTCATTTTGTTACTAATTTCATTTTGAGTATAAGACCTTTTATGCTCTTTGCTGATATGTGGGTTGGTAGATAGTAAAATAATATTTGTTTTATTTTTGTATCAAAATGTTTCTATTGGATAGTGAACCAACTTTTAAACAAACATTGTCTATTCTGGCAAACTAATATTCTAACTTTAACTCACTTTTGTTGTTGCTAAGTGTTCTTAAAACTTTAGGCAGGTCATTTATGATCTTTAAATAACACTGTATACTTGAAAAAATAGAAGAGAGAATGTGGCTATTAGATTATTAAATAGGGTAATTTATGTGACAATATATTATAAAGCCCTGTATGGGTTTTAAAAAATAGTGCTGTTATAAGAATGGAATAATTTAGGCATGAACAGTGTAGTTGATGTTTTTAGATAATTGAAATATTTAAATCAGTGAAACACAAATATTATATTATATGAATTTAACAATTATATAAACTTTAACAGTGGGTTAAAAACTAATATATTGGTTAAAAAGATATATAAAAACTTTAAATTTCATGAGATGTCTTTAGAAATATGCAAGTCTCCAAATTTCAAAAACTCCTCTGTCAGTATATAGTCCATTTATTGATGTTCTTTTCAAGAAATGGATTTATGGAACAGTTTAAAATTTTTCTTTTTCATATGCATGTATGTCATTACATTTCAGGTTTAAAAAGTCAACATTAGGATATAGTGACACCGTGAGTTTTGCTATGGAAGTAAGTCCTTGGAGTTGTCTGCAGAAGCAAACAGCGTGGGGGCGGTAAGTACTTGCTATGTTATTAATATATAGTTATCAATATAGGTATGTTAATCTGATAAAGTACATTAATAGAAGTATAATAAAATTGGGGGGAGACATAAGTTTCAGAGTTAAATGGACTTGGGTTCAAATTTCAGCTCTATAATTTTACAAATTTATGATCTGGGTTAAAGAATTTTTATTTTATTTGAGTTTTTTCACTATCAAGTGAGTTTATAATAATACTTCACAGAATTATAATGATAGTTGAAATAAAATGATATTTATAAAGCACCTAGCTAGCCTATGACATAATCATGTTCAATAATTTTTAAGTAAAGGAAAAAAAGCAAGAAAAATGTTGCAATCTCTATTTGAAATAAAATTGTAATGTTTAGCCCATATTCATAAGGCATCTGAAGTATGTATCTTAATGTTATTTTTATCATTGTATACTTTAAATGTAACTTTATTGTTGGCAGACATGGCTAATCAAAATCAGGTGAACAGAAGACTGGAAAATAAGCATAGGCAGTTTACAGCATGCTAACCAAGCTACAAATAATGTGTGTGGTGGAAGTTAAAAGAAGGAAAAGGATGGTATTAGTAGAGTGGTTTATGGTTTGATTTTGAGGAAGTTAGATGTGTCTGTGAGCTGCTCAGCGTTTCCGGCCTGATACACTGTGCAGGAGAAGGAAGGAAGCCGAGCCCAGTGCCCTGGGGAGTGCCTCCAGGACCCGTCTTCCTCCTCCTCCTGCCAGTCTAAAGGCAGCTTTGTCTGCTTTTCCTGTCTCAAAGAATGGCTTTCAGACAGAAGTGACTGGGATGAATGTTGGTAAAGGGTACTAAAATTAAAGGTGAGTGAAGAGATCTTAAAGAAATACTTAAATGTAATTCATCAGAGAGAAGAAATTTGGATACATTTCAAGGTACCAAGATTATTTACACATGAGATCCCTGAAGAACCATGAAGAAAGAGAGTTATGGCAGGAATGAAAATAGGCAAGGGCCCTTCCAGCGCCACATGGGAGGAGGAGGGTTTGTTGACTTTTAGACTAGACTGCTTGATAGCTTGACATTAATGGTCAAACAAGAGACTGTAATGAATTAGTAAGTGCAAGCTCATTCCCAGAACAATAGGCGGAGGTGTAGACTGTGTACTAATAATATGTAGGCAGACTTTTAACTTGATTATAATCATACCCAAATAATGCTAATTTGGCCAGTGGTTTCCCTTCCCCACTTCCATACCCGCTGTGTTATGTGGCTGGAATTGTTTAGAGTATCTGAAAAACTGTGCACAGAGCGAAGTGCCTGGAGAAGTCTCTGGTGGAATGATAAGGCCCATGCCCCCAGTCCTTTCCCATTTCATATTATTAGTGATTTGGATGGTGGGGAATATGCTCATCCTATTTGCTGGGAAATACATTGGTTGACCTGAAAAAGATCTTGAGAAACAGGAGAGATGGGCTTAATGTAATTGATGAGATGTTTTCATGAAATCACTTTATATATAGATACCCTTATTAATCTGTTGATTTTCAGAAGTAAATAATGGGAAAATTGGGAACTTTTAAGTATTATAACTTTTTTGCTCAATAATATGTCTAGTGATATGCAGATCATAAATATGTGCTCTTTGTGGAAAATAAATATTTTAAGCAAATAGAAAAAAGTGGAAGCAGTGACACATTTTATTTTCTTGGGCTCCAGAATCACTGCAGATGGTGACTGCAGCCATGAAATTGAAGATACTTGTTCCTTGGAAGAAAAGCTATGACAAATCTAGACAGCATATTAAAATGCAGAGATATCACTTTGCTGACAAGGTCCATGTAGTCAAAGCTATGGTTTTTCTAGTAATTGTGTCTGGATGTGAGAGTTGGATCATGAAGAAGGCTGAGCACCAAAGAATTCATGCTTTCAAATTGTGGTGTTGGAGAAGAGTCTTGAGAGTCCCTTGGACTGCAGGGATATCAAACCAGTCAATCCTAAAGGAAATCAGTCCTGAATGTTCATTGGAAGGACTGATGTTGAAGCTCCAATACTTTGACCACCTGATGTGAAGAGCCAATTCTTTGGGAAAAAACCCTGATACTGGGAAAGATTGAAGGCAAAAGGAGAAGGGGGCGGCAGAGGATTAGATGGTTAGATAGCATCACTGATTCAGTGGACATGAATTTGAGCAAACTCAGGAAGATAGTGAAGGTCAGGGGAGCCTAGTGTGCTGCAGTCCATGGGGTTGCAAAGCATTGGATGTGACTTAGCGATTGAACAACAACAACATTATGAAATGTTTTAAAATAGTTAAAAGGGAAAAAATATATTGGCATTTCTTCAGCTCTTACTAATACTTATTTGTGGGTATCCCTTTTTAGGAATGTGGTTGACTTTTTTCTGGTGATAACACAGCTGGGATTCTGTAGTGTGTATATTGTCTTCTTAGCTGAAAATGTGAAACAAGTAAGTGTTTTTCTCCAGTTTTTGAAATCATTTTCTTCTGATGCCACAGTTACGGCATCATATTTAGATATGACATCAAACATAGATGGTTTGCAGTCTTGGTAGAGACTGTCAGTTTAAACAAACATGCAAAGCACTGAAATAAAAAAAGCTCTTTTAGCACAATGCCAAAGTACATTTCTTTATGTGCTTTAGCTGATAGTTGGCCTGTATTATTCTTACTTTACCATCTGTTTTTATTTAGTTAGTCAATAAATTTTATTAATTATCCACATGTACATGGTACAATTGTAGGCATTACTCAGTAATCTAGAGTACTTCTGTAGGTATTTTAATGCAAAATCATGTGAATATGTGTACTGAAGAATCTATATACCTAGTATATATTTGAGCTTCCCTTGTGGCTCAGCTGGTAAAGAATCTGTCTGCAATGCAGGAGACCCAGGTTCAATCCCTGGGTTGGGAATATCCCCTGGAGAAGGGAAAGGCTACCCACTCCAGTATTCTGGCCTGGAATTCCATGGACTGTATAGTCCATGGGGTCGCAAAGAGTCAGACATGACTGAGCGACTTTCAAGTATATATTTGACTCACTTTTCTAAGTATAAGATAACTTCATTTTATATTTAGACCAAGATTTGGCAACCATTTTTTGTAAAGGGCTAGATAGTAAGTATTTTCAGTTTTGCAGGCTGTATGATCTCTGTCTCAACTCAGCTGTAGACGATAATACGTTATATATGGCTGTATTCCTATAAAATTTTATTTGCAAAAATAGGTGGTAGGTTTTGGTCTGGGGGCCATAGTTTGATAAAGCCATCCTTTTAGATTTTTAATGGTAGAAAGGGTCACTGAGTCATTCTTTTATAAATAAGAGAGGTGATGCTTTTATCAGCATTATTCATCATTGATGATGTGCTTTTGATTTTACAAGTATTTAATTCTTCAAGTCATATAGTTTTAGGATTGCTACTGCTAAGTTGCTTCAGTCATGTCCGACTGTGCGACCCCATAGACGGCAGCCCACCAGGCTCCCCTGTCCCTGGGATTCTCCAGGCAAGAACACTGGAGTGGGTTGCCATTTCCTTCTCCAGTGCATGAAAGTGAAAAGGGAAAGTGAAGTCGCTCAGTCGCGTCCGACTCTTAGCGACCCCATGGACTGCAGCCTACCAGGCTCCTCCGTCCATAGGATTTTCCAGGCAAGAGTACTGGAGTGGGGTGCCATCACCTTCCTCGAATTTTAGGATTACTGACTCAGTTAAGAGGCTATTTAATGTCAAGATAAGATATCCCATTTTGGCAGTTATTTTATAGAATATGGTGGAAATGGTGCCTTTCTAGGATTGTGCAACATGGTAGTAGTGAATGTTTTCTATCATCCCCTAAGAGAGCTACCAACAAGCTTGACTTAAAGTTATAGATAATGCTTATAATGCTTTATGATCCTATATTTATAAACTGTGATACAGTTTAATTTTTGCAAGTGCACTGTAATATAAGTATTATGCTCATTTTATGAATGAGGATACAGAGTCTCACAGAGCATGAGCAATGTGCCCCAGGTCATGTAAATTAGGCAGAAACCTAAATGCCTCATACAGCTGCCACACTACTGTTCTTCCTAGGGCAGGGCATTGTCTGACTTTAGTTGTGAGTATGTGTATGACACAGACTATGTAAGTACATAAAATAAATATCTGTAAGCTCAGGATTGGTGACTTTCTTCTATGAAATGTTATCAGTTGCCTCCAAAGTTGAATGGAAGAACTTTACTCATTTGCACATATCATAAGACCAGGTAGAAAAAGTGACTCTCTGGAAGGTAAGGAGAAGCTTGCAGTTGATAGAAAGATGAAAGTTCTTTTGCAGCCCAAAGAGCAATATGGAAAAACACATTGAGGCAGATGTGAGAAAAGTTGAAAGCAATGCTAAGCACCTCACCTTAGAGAACAGACAGATGATCACTGAAACAGCATCATCAGACATTGCCCCTCTCTGCAGAAGTGTCCTCACATTTGAGAGCAGTCTCCAATAAAGGACACACAGGTTGATTAAACCATACTAATTGCTACTACTTTTACAGTTAAAACCTGTAAGGTTATTACCACCTTGATCTGCCTAAAACTGAAGGTTCAGTATTACATTGAACCAAAGAATTAAGAGTTTAGTTCCCGTATGGAGTTGTGCGTCTCTTGGTCTGTAGCTGCTGCATGGCTGTTCTTGGTCCCGTTAAGCTGCTGTGGACAGTTGGCGGGGTGAGGTCCTGTGGCGCTTCCAGTGAGGCTGGTCCATCGTGGTCATAGTAGCTTCTCGCTGCTCTTACGTTAAAATGCTCAAGAAAAGGTCAGATAGACAAAATAGTGTATGGGTATGAAGAACAGGGAAGGGCTATTACATTCAGAGAAAAAAAATGTTGTGATACCAAAGACCATGGACTTCAGAGTCAAAAGATCTGAATTCAGGTGCATGCTCTCAGTTTTAACTTACACTTTGGGTAAGACCCCTTATTCCTGGTCAAGCCTCAATTTCCTTATTTGTAAAATAGGAACAATAGCAAAATCTCGCATATTCCTCATAGCCTTATTGTGAGGCTCAGCTGATGAAAGGTTGGTGAAAGCCTTTATACAATGCATTATGCATTGTATATGCAGTATGCAAATATAGCATATTATAGCTTTAATTCTGCATTTTAGCTTTGCTGAAGAACATCATCTGCCTTTGGAATTTTAACCATTAAATCACTGAATTGAAAAGTTAATAAAGTGTAGAATTTAGTAAATTTGAGCTCTACTGGAAGCAACTGAATTTAGTAATTTTATCTTATAATATTTATTTCAGTGTTTTGCATTTTGGTAAACATGTGAGAGCGTAGGAAGTCCTATTAGATAGCCAATCTCTGTCTCTAGAGGGCACCGAAGGACTCAAATGTTTACCTGAATCTTGCTCTGGGTATGTATCGATATTTTTATTTTACTTTATTTTTCAATCTTGAGAATTTCCTATAACCGTCTTTCTGCCAAAGAATACTAAACTATTATGAGAGGTTTGTGATAGAATTGATGTGAAATTCCCAAGCACCTAACGACTCAAACAACCCTTTTTAAAATTGGTTATATGACTCCTTTTCTCTTGCCAGGAATCCTTGATAGAGCTTAAGTCTATCACTACCTCATCTTGATTATGGGAGGTACTTCTTTGAATACCTGTACTTCAGAAGTATTTGGTTGTAAATAATTTGATGACAGAGAAAATTGAATCAACAAATAAAATATCTTCTTAAAAGCCCAGTGCTGTAAACAATCAATTTTGCTACTATTTCAAGTTATAGAAGATAAAATAGAAAGTTTTAATGGCCAATTACAAGATAAATGAGAGCCGTGCATTTCTTAAATGGTCCATGGCATAACCTGAGAGTCTGCTAGTCCAGTATGAGTTATAAGTTGCCAACATAACTTAAAACTAGTAGGTATAGTCCCTGCAATTTAAGATGATAATGTACATTTGTAGTGACACTAAACATTACTTATTGTGGGTAAGGGTAAAATTAACCTCCTGATTTATTAATCATGTCAGAATTGTGTTCTGTACTTCTGACTTGTTGCCCTCCTAGTGCCATATTTTGGGGGGGAGGGATGTCACAGAGGGGACCGGGGGCTCCTTGGGCAGACCCCTCGTTAAGGCTTGCAGCGTTTTGATCAGGTGACCGTGTACCTGTCCACGCTAGATTCTTGGGTCTCAGACCTGGGTTTGAATCCTAGAACCACCACTTACTGGCTTGATATCATATAGAGTTTTCTTTTTTACTTTCCCTAAACCTCAGTTTCCTCAACTATAAAATGGAAATTAATATTACCACCCACCTCTAGAGAGTTGTTTTGAGGATTAAATGAGATGTTGCATATCAAGTATTTAGTTCAGTACTTGACACAGTGTATATAAATCATAATTTTCTTTATGTTTCTCCTTCATGAGTATAAGTTGGTGGAAGTTTTCCCTCCCCTCTTCCTTAGTCTCCTGGTAATCCTGTATAGGTTCATGAAGGGTTCCTGGAGAGTAAAGTTCAGTACCTGACACATAAAAAATACTCAGAAAATACTTGCTGTTACTACTGTAAGTTTTGGTTCTTAATTTATATATCCAGAGACATGATAATGTCATTGTGTTCAAAGGAGGGTACAGTGTTTGGGGCAAATAGAATTTCACTGTTATTTTTATTTTAGTATGATCTGCCTCTTCTGTGAGTTTTTAAGATTATTTTTAAAGTCCTCTATAATTTCATTTCTATTTTTATAAGTTGGACTATTTGATTAATTGAATCAGGGACAATTTTTAATATATGGAGCCTATAAATTATGGAATCTCTTTTGGAAGCTAAATATTGGTTTATAGAAATAGCTGAATAAATTTTGAGGTAAAGTTGGTTTATCTTATAGGAGCTTTTTGCTCTGACAAAAATTTATTGTCTAGCATGCAGAAGATAACTGATTTTTAATAAATATTTATTGACAGTGATACTAATTCATCAACAGTTGCTTTATAGAATACCTTTAAAATTGGG
Organism: Bos taurus; assembly: GCF_002263795.3. Taxonomy (NCBI): domain Eukaryota; kingdom Metazoa; phylum Chordata; class Mammalia; order Artiodactyla; family Bovidae; genus Bos; species Bos taurus. The sequence goes on from NC_037356.1 coordinate 1,718,685, forward strand.
CTCTGATTTCTGAGTTTCATTTTGATTACTGTACATTTCTAAAAGGCACTTGGAGATTGTTTTCTGCTTTGAACAAACTGTGTTAATAGACTACCCAATGGCCATTCTAGACAAGCATACTTCTACTTTTGATTATCTCAGAAGCAGACTGAGCCTTTGCAGTCATCACGAGTGTCACAGTCACAAAACTTCGAAATGCATTAGCAAGTCTGTCCTCATAAGTTTCTAGTGAACTTTGTTTTCACAGTATGATAAAGTTATTTTGCAAAGAAGACTATTCTAATTATCCTTATATATATATATGTATTTCTAGGTTGCTAGATTGTCTTGAAACTATGTATTTTATTTATTGCAAAGGAATTTATCATAGAGTGTATATAGATCATAGTTTTCTTTATATTTCTCCTTCATGCTTATAAGTTAATGGAAGTTTTTGTCTTCCTTCTTCCTTATTCTCCTGGTAATCCTGTATAGGTTCATGAAGGGTTCCTGGAGAGTAAAGTGTTTGTTTTGAATAGTACCAATTCATCAAGTCCATGTGAGAGAAGAAGTATTGACCTAAGGATATATATGCTTTGCTTTCTTCCATTTTTAATTCTTTTGGTCTTCATTCGTGAGCTCAAGAATCTGTTTGTGCTTTCATTCCTTGCCAACATATCCATGGCTGTCAGTCTTGTGATAATTTATCAGTACGTTGTTAGGGTAAGTATAACATGTTTTTAACTGTGTCGTATGTTTTTTAACAAGTAAACTTTTTTTTTTTTTTTTTTTTACTTTAGAGGTAAAAGTGATGATAAGTACAGATCCTACTTCCTATGTGTCACCTAGGAGGTAATCAGGTTTTCTTTTGGGGGATACTGCTTAGCTGAAGAAGTGTATGGCATAGAGGATGAAAGCATAGGCTTTGTAGTCAGATCTGGTTTTGAATCTTGGTCAGTATGCTTCTGAGCTGTATGGCATTGCCTCAGAAGGTAGTAATGCCTGCCCTACTAGAGTTGTGAGATGCAGGACCCTGCCTTAGTACACTGCCTAACATGAAATAAAGAACTCATCAGTGTTTTGTTTATTCCTTTAAGACTTAAACCAATCATAGGAGATGGGAGTCTAGCTGTGATGTTACGGTTTTCTTTCACGCCTGAAGCTTTACTTGCCGCCACCGCTTCAGCTCACTGCCACTACCCTGGGCTGTGACCTCTTTCTGCAGTAACCACAACTGAGTTCATCGTCAGTAGTCTGGAGATACTTAACTCAGTTTCCTTAAAATAGTCTGTTGAGGGGATCCAGGGGATCTACAGATCCCTTAAAATTATTTATAAGATTTAGTGTTTCTGTATGTATATGTGCGTTTTCCACTGGGCAGCTGTACAGCTTTCATCTCTCACTGGGGCCAGTGACTCAAAAAAGGTAGAGAATCCTTGTTTTATTCTTTTCTGATGCAATTAGACTTTTTAGACATTGCTGCTAAAGTAGTTGTCCTAAAATCTCCATTAGCAGTCCATGATGAATTCTCTTATGATGAGTCTCTGTTTCTTTTTTGCCCTGTCTGAATTCCAAAGCCTGTGGACTTGTTGTTATAGCACATGTGAGTGGAAGAGGAGAAGCAGAAGGACCTCATAAGATTTTCTAGAATTCCTGACGCCTTAGTTGGACATCTAGGAGTTAGTGGAGCAGAAACGTATGTTCCTGAGGTAGAGTTTGTGAGCCTTGAAGGACAGTTTAGTATTATCCAGCAGTCCAAACATTTTAATTTTCCATTTTGATCCTAACGTGTTTTTACTCATGTGTCACCATCATGTCACACAGTTCTGCTTGTGCTTCAGGTTTTCTCAGTTCAGTAGCTTAGTCGTGTCCGACTCTTTGTGACCCCACGGACCACAGCATGCCAGGCTTCCCTGTCCATCACCTCTTCCCGGAGCTTGCTCAAACTCATGTCCATCTAGTTGGTGATGCCATCCTCTGTCATCCCCTTCTCCTCCTGCCCTCAATCTTTCCCTGCTTCAGGGTCTTTTCCAGTGAGTCAGTTCTTTGCATGAGGTGGCCAAAGTATTGGAGTTTCAGCTTCAACATCAATCCTTCCAATGAATATTCGACTGATTTCCTTTAGGATTGACTGGTTGGATCTCCTTGCAGTCCAAGGGACTCTCAAGAGTCTTCTCTAACACCACATTGTTGGAAAAGCATCAGTTCTTCTGTGCTCAGATTTCTTTATGGTCCAACTCTCACATCTGCACATGACTACCAGAAAAACCATAGCTTTGACTAGGTGGGGGACCTTTGTCAGCAAAGTAATGTCTCTGCTTTGTAATATGCTGTCTAGGTTGGTCATAACTTTCCTTCCAAGGAGCAAGTCTTTTAATTTCATGGCTGCAGTCACCATCTGCAGTGATTTTGGAGCCCAAGAAAATAAAGGTTTTCTAGGCCTCTCTTATTTCCCCAGTTATCCCTGTGCTGTCACACTTCAGTGTCTTTGTTCATGCTTTTCATCAGCCTCGAATTCCGCTTCGTGCCTGGTAAGGCAGAGAACGCAGGGTGGTGAGGAGACTTGGGGTAGCTGGGGGAAGTAGCCACTTTGGACCCAGGCATGTTGAACAAGATCTGCAGATTGTAAGTTTCCAGATAGTGAGGGTTGGAACTAGGCTGTATGAGTCAGCACCCACATCGAAGCCAGAGTCAAGGCTTCTGCACAAATAATAAGGGTGATGGCAATCGTCAGGTCAAAGAGTAAAACCCTGAGACTAGAGCTCGGGAGCCACGCAGGGTTATGAGGTAGAAGGCCAGAGTTGGGCAGCCTTAGAAACCAAAAGAGCAGTGAAAGTAGAGTGGGAACGAGTTTCACTGGACACTGTCGGCAGTGGTTGATAACTGATTGTATGGCCTCAGCTCAGATGTTGACTATGCTTGAGTGTTTCCTGCTGTGGCAGGAGCCATGCCCAGTGAGAACAGCCTGGGCCTTACAGGTGGAAGCAGGTAATCAGGAGCGTTTAGCTCAGCTGGGACATGTGGGCTCGAGGAAGACAATTGCTTCTGGCAGTAAAATCCTAAACAGCTTGGCTACCTTTAACATAGGATGCTTAAACTTTTTCTTGAAAGAATTATTCACATTTGTAATCCACATTTGCTAGCGTGAAGCTCATAAGTATATGATTTCACTCTTCTGCTTTAAATTGTTTCAAACAAGTAAGTAACTTATGTTATTTTTTCTTTCTTTCTCCAGAATATGCCAGATCTCCACAACCTTCCAATAGTGGCTGGTTGGAAAAAATACCCCCTCTTTTTTGGTACTGCTGTATTTGCTTTTGAAGGCATAGGAGTGGTAAGGATTTAGTCTTTATTGTTATTTTTTAAAATCTTAAGTCAACACAGAGACTTACTTACATTTAAAAATACATGGTTTTCTTTCCTGTTTCTGGGTTTTTTTGTTGTTGTTGTTATTTCTATTTTTTTATTCCTAGAAAATGATTTGCATTTTGGTATGATAATCTTGAATTACAGTTTAGTTCCTCTACTAACCAGGAGTTCATCCATGTTTTATCTTGGATAATTTTCTTAATAAGTAAAATGAGAGCGTTAGAATAGATTATTTTTAATATTTTGTTGTGAAAATTTTCAAACCTATATAGTGTGATGAACTCCTCTGTAAACATCACCAAGCTTCAAAAACCATTAACTCATGGTTAATTTTATCTGATCTATATTCACTTTACTCTGTCAAGTCTGGGTTATATTTAGACAGATCCCAAACATCATATCTTATAGATTAGATTACTAGAAATTGATTGAAATTGTTATAAAGTTTACTATTACATAAGAAGAGTCAAACATACATTCTTTTTAGATTTATGCATATCATATTTGTTTTGTGAAATGATGTTATCATGAAGCTAATACCAAGAGATACAAACATCGTGAGGATTCTGAGATCCTAAATATTTCCATTCAAGATGCTTCCAGTTCAGGGACACCCTTGTTGCCTAGTGGTTAAGACGCTGAACTTCCAGTTCAGGGGGTGCAGATTCGGTCCCTGGTTGGGGAGATAAGATGCCAAATGCCATGTGGTGTGGCCAAAAAATTAAAAAAGATGTTTCCCACTCATTGAAAGCCTGAAACGAATAGATCTGGGCAAAATAGGATATTGCTATTTGTGTGCTCAGTCAGTCGGTCATGTCCAACTCTTTGTGACCCCATGGACTGTAAGCTGCCGGGCTCCTCTGTCCATGAAAGTTTTCGGGCAAGAATACTGGACTGGGTTGCCATTTCCTACTTAAGGCAATCTTCTCGACCCAGAGACCAAACCTGCATCTCTTGTGTTTGGCAGGCGGATTCTTTGGGACTGCCACCTGGGAAGCCCGCATACTACATTTGATCTTGGTCAAAAGACCGTGTCTTTTTGTCTTCTCATACTGTTCATGGGGTTCTCAGGGCAAGGACACTGGAGTGGTTTGCCATCCCCTTCTCCCTGGGCCACTGGGTCCTTCTCCAGTGGCCCAGACCCTGATGCTGGGAAAGGTTGAGGGCAGGAGGAGAGGGGAGCAACAGAGGACCAGATGGTTGGATGGCATCACTGACTCAATGGATGTGAGTTTGAGCAAACTCAGGGAGATAGTGAAGGACAGAGAAGCCTGGCATGCTACATTCCTTGGGGTCGCAGAGTCAGACACGACTTAGCAACTGAACAGTGAAAGGCTGTAGCTTATGTTTCATAGACTGATGTTTGGTGTGGGAGCAGAACCACTGATAAACATCTGTTTGTATGAACCACAGACAAAATAGAACTGAGACAATTTTATGCGATTTTAGTTGGGTTTCTGCTCTCTCTGAATTCTCCTTTACAGAATTCTTACTAATTCTTGGAAGCTCCATTTATCCCTGTTAGAGATATAATTGTAGATTTTCATTTCTGCTTTAACTAGTAAGCTGTAGTTAAGCTACTGGACATTTCCAGTTAAGTGTTGTTCTCTGACATCTCAGATTCAACAACTCTGAAGTCTGACACATACTTTTTCTTTTTAATATAAAATCAGTTTCACTTTCTCATTTCTCTATTTCTTTTAGTTTACTTTTGGTTGCTCAAACTTGAAACACTGGAGTATTTCTTTTCACTGTGTCCCTGGTTTCCCCATTCCAGCCAGTAGCTAAGATGTATTGAGTTTTCTTTTTGTATTTCCCCAAATCAGCTCCATAAATGAGGTTACGTGTGAAACAGGCGGCACTGCTTCGTGCAGGTGGAGCCTCCGTAGCGTCCGTTTCCTTCCCTTCCTGCTTTCCTGGCTGCACTGGCGCCACCCCTGACTTGAGCTTCTCCTTTCAGTCTGGGTTTCCTCTGAGCATAGGACTCGTGCACTCTTCTGTTTTCTGTTAATCACTCACAGTTTTCATATGGACTGACCTAACTCACCTGAAGCGCGGAGATAACATCAGTTATTATCTCACGAGGTTATTGTGAGGACTATATGAGATCCTACATGCAAAGCTTTTAGGAAAATACCTGGCACATTGTAAGCACTCAGTAAATACTTATTATAACTTAGTGTCTTTTACTGTGTGGTCAGATTTGTATGCCCAAAACCTCCAAAGATTTGCCTACAAATTAAACTTTTAAATTAGCCTCCTTTTTTTTAAGGTTTTCTTTTTCCCCCCATAATGTAAATATTTATTCATCTCATTGGGTCTTCCCTGGTGGCTCAGATGGTAAGGAATCCACCTGCAATGTGGGAGATCTGTGTTCGATTCCTGGGTTGGGAAGATCCCCTGGAGAAGGGAAAGGCTATCCACTCCAGTATTCTGGCGTAGAGTATTCAATGGACAGAGGAGTCCATGGGGTCGCAAAGAGTCAGACACGACTGAGTGACTTTCACACTTCACACATTCATCTCATTAAATTGACAGACGACAGATACAGTTGGATAGAGAATCAGTTGTAGATGTGTGTACTTGGGTCAGTATGTGTGCATGTACCTACTAACTCTGTCTGCTGAGAGAGCAGAAAGCAGTGGTACCCAGGAGCACTGAGCCTGCTTAGTGCCCAGATCTTGAGTTCTAAATCTGATTTTCCAGCAAAGGAAACAAAGTTCTTTGGAGAAATGGCTGCTTACAGGACGGAAGCGAGGAAATTCAAGGTGTATCTGGAGCATACTGTGGTGCCAGAGTGTGTGTGTGTGTGTGTTAGCTGCACAGTTGTGTCTGACTCTGAAACCCCATGGACTGTAGCCTGCCAGATTCCTGTCCATGGAGTTTTCCAGGCAAGAATATTGGAGTGGGTTGCCATTTCCTTCTTCAGGGGACCTTTCTGACCCAGGGATTGAACCCTCATCTCTTACATGTCCTGCATTGGCAGGCAGGTTCTTTACCCACTAGTACCAGCTGGGAAGCCCTGCCAGAAAGTATGGAAGTGCTCACAAAACAAAAGAATAGATGCACATCAAAAGGACAAAGGACCTCACCTGATAGAATTCATGATGAGCAAAGCTGGAATGATAGTAGTAGCAAAATGCTGCTAAGTTGCTTCAGTCGGGTCCGACTCTGTGCAACCCCATAGACAGCAGCCCACCAGGCTCCCCCGTCCCTGGGATTCTCCAGGCAAGAACACTGGAGTGGGTTGCCATTTCCTTCTCCAATGCATGAAAGTGAAAAGTGAAAGTGAAGTCGCTCAGTCATGTCTGACTCTTAGCGACCCCATGGACTGTAGCCCACCAGGCTCCTCCATCCATGGGATTTTCCAGGCAAGAGTACTGGAGTGGGGTGCCATTGCCTTCAGCGGTAGTAAACTATAAAACAAATATATATGAATCCCTATGAATGCAAATATGTGATTAAATAAATAAGTACATAGGGCAGATTTCCAAGTAGCTTATGTAGATACTATGCTCAAGGAGTTGTAAGTTAATCCCCCCAGTCCCTGGAGTGTGGGCTGCCTGTAGTGATTTACTTCTAATGAATAGAGTATGAGGAAGAGGAAGGAAAGAACTTTATAAGCAGAACTTTACTGGCAAACACTGCCTTAACCAGGGGATCAAAATGAACTTCACCAGCGATAAAGCATGTTGACAGCATGTGTGATAAGAAGGGCATCGCACTTCCATGGTGTACTTTTATGAAACCTATAATCCCAATCTAGCCATGAGGAAGACATCAGACAATTAATAGAGGGGCAGTGTGCCAAATACATACCATGCTCCTCAAAACTGTCAAGGTAATCAACAGTAAGGAGGGATCAACCAACTGCCCCAGACCAGAGGAGACTGAGGACACATGATGGCAGAAGGCAAGGGGCTGTCCTGGCCAGGACCCTGGAGCAGAAAAAGGACATTTATGGGAAAACTGGTGAAATCCAAATAAATTTTGGAGTTTAATTGTAATGTCCCAATATTAGTTCTTAGTTATAACACATGTACTTCAGTTGTGTAAAATGTTAATTAAAGGAGAAATTGGTCAGGAGTATAAGGGAGTCTTCTGTTTATCTCTGTATCTTTTCTGTGAATCTGAAATTATTCTGAAGTAGAAAGTTTATTTGTTAAAAAAAGCTGACAGTTTTGTGTATTAAGAGCTGATTTCAAATCTTTTTATTTTAGGAATTTAAAAAATCTGTAGTCTGAAAAAATATGTAATATTTAGAAAAATACATCAACAATTACGTGTTGTATATACTATAGAAAGATTAATTTGGGCACCTGTCAGGCAGATGCTATATTGTTTTCATTTACTTGCATTCTCTTCTTAGGTCCTTCCACTGGAAAATCAAATGAAAGAATCAAAACGCTTCCCCCAAGCACTGAATATTGGCATGGGGATTGTCACAGCGCTGTATGTATCATTAGCTACTTTAGGATATATGTGTTTCCACGATGATATCAAAGGCAGCATAACTTTAAATCTTCCCCAGGATGTGTGGTAGGTAGACAAGAGTTTGTAAACCTAATTTGTATATTTTATAAATATAATTTACTAGTGTTTTATGATAAAGGTGTATTTTTAGTTTTATGATTTAAAGATTTAAAATCCTTACTGTGGTCTCTTTATTTGTGTAATCTAAATTTTTTCATAATCTTCAGAGGAGATGATCTGATTTTACAGATTTTTGTGGCATATTTTTAAAAGATTAAAAATTACAGGTTGTTCCAAATTTGGATAACAAGCGAAACATGAACTCTTTTAATATGGACTCACTTTAATAAAAAATTTAATACTTATCCTTGCTGCCAAAAATCTAACATTCTGGGTTTCTGATAAAATCATCTAACCTGTCACTGTGGCCCTCAAGGTTTTCACGATCAGCTTTCATACCGTGTGTGCCTCAGTCCTTTCTGAGCACAGGACACGTCACGCAGGTGACCCTCGAACAACAGGGGTTTGAACTGCATGGGTCCACTTATATGGATTTTTTTCAATTAACACGTTAGAAAAATTTTTGAGATTCATGACAATTTGAAAAAACTCAGAAACTACATAGCCTAGAAATATAAAAAAGGTATGTCATGAATCTATAAAATATATGTAGCTGTACCTGTAGCATACAAGATATTAGTTAATTGACTGTCAGTAAGGCTTCTAGTCAGTAGTAGGCTATTAGTAGCTAAGTTTGGGGGGAATCAGAAGTTATATGCAGGGTCAGACCCCAACCCCTGCATTGATCAAGGGTCAACTGTAAATAGTGTGGGGCATCTTAATATTCTCTTTAATATTAGAACCATATTCTGCTAAATGAAGCAATATATAGAGTCTTTATCTTCTTCCAGAGATTGATCTTTGGAGATTTAATAAAGATACTGGTGGTGATTATGATGTAGACTTGCTCCCTTATTTATGAAATGGAAAGTAACTCCTTAGTTTTGATAAATGCAAAGAATAAATATTGACCTAATATCATGCTGCTCCTTTAGCTGTTTGGATGGAAGTCTGTGAAACCTTAAATTTAAATATTTTGACTGGCTTCCTGATGAGAGTTTGATTGCTATTCAGTAGTCATTTGAATCCTGGGTCCTCATTGGAGTCCAGGATATTGTTAGAACAAGTGTTTGTAGGGAACCATTTATGATAGGGAGAAAGCACCTAGAATAGTTTCCAGGTTGCACAAGTCTCACATATGCAGTGTGTTTATCTTTGGTTTTTAAATTACAGTTCTACTTTAGCTATGATATATTTAGGAAGGCATTCCGAGATGGAACCGTCTCAGTGTTATACATTTGTTTCAAGCTGGAGACATGCCTACAAACAAGACATGTGGTTGTTTGGCATTTATTTCATTAACCTATTTTATAGTTGATAATATAAATTTTTTTCCTTCAAAAGTGCTCCTTTTTTTCTTTTTTGTAATAGTTTAGTATGGAGTATAGACAAATAGCTTAATATAAGAGGATCAAGGCTAAGAATTATGGTAGTTTAGTTTCTCTTTCAAAGATAGTACAGTGTCTAGAAAACAGAATGATACATTTCTCCACTTGAAGTAATGTTTAGACTAAATCCTAAAAGCAAATTTATAAGTAAATTTGACAAGTACTATAAGATATAGGTGGGGAAACGATCTCAGAATCCTCCCCTACCCTTATTCATGAACGTATCTAAAGAAAGTCTTAAGGGGGAAGATACCGAGGTGGGAGTGCCTGCGTGTCAGGTTGAGACGCTCCTCTCCGCAGGGAGCTAGGAACCTGGCGAAGTAGCAGTGGACACAGAGGTGGAGGGCATGCTTTTGGTTTTCACAGCTAAACCGCAAGGGGATGGTACTGTCCCTGCAGTAGCTCTAATGAATCCTTCCCTTTTTCTGCATCCACTTCCCACCTTTGCCTTGTTCCCTAATTGCTATGGCTCCCCAGTTAGAAAGGAACTCATTATAAGCCTTAATTAAAAACAGACCATCAAATAAAACAACTCTCCACTTTCACGTTGTGACTGTTTTTTTAGTCGACAAGATCATAGTTTCTATTCAGGAAAACCTGGTTAGACACCTGCTTTTTATTTAGAAGAGGGGAGCCTTGTATCCTTGGAAACAAAAATCTGTACAAAACAGGAAAGCAAGTCAAGGTACTCCCCTTTAGAGAACCGATGTTGAGTAACACCTTCTTGTGGAGACATGCCTTTTCTGGCTTACAGTCTATTTCCTTATGGTCTGCAATTGTTCGTGCATGCTCAGTTGCTTCAGTCATGTCTGACTCTTAGCAACCCCATGGACTGTAGCCCACCAGGCTTCTCTGTCTGTGGAAAGAATACTGGAGTGTCTTGTCATACCCTTCTCTAGGGGATCTTCCCAACCTAGTGATCAAACCCAAACCACCTGCCCCGCCCCCCCGTCTCTTACATCTGCATTGAGAAGTGAGTTCTCTGCCACTAGGATGGTTAAAATACTAGCCATGGTTGAGGGATACTGGAGAGAAGGCGGTTGTCTTTTATAATGATAATCTTCCAAAATAATAAGTTTGGACTAGGATAATCATGGGGTTATCTCAGAGATTCCTATCTTGAATTGCTATGTATGAGTCCCTTCTTCCCTCCCCTTCCTGTGCTTCAGGCAATAGGCTGAGCAGTTTAGGGAATGTGTAATGTACTCTTTATTGGCTGGGTATTGATCTTGTAGAGGCAGCAGTGAGCAGTGATGTGAAGCGAGATCTTAGTTCCCTGCCCAGAAATTGAACCTGGGTAGGCTGGATGAAGCACCCTACTCCAGTACTCTTGCCTGGAGGATCCCATGGACGGAGGAGCCTGGTAGGCTGCAGTCCATGGGGTCGCTAAGAGTCAGACACGACTGAGTGACTTCACTTTCACTTTTCACTTTCATGCATTGGAGAAGGAAAGGGTAACCCACTCCAGTGTTCTTGCCTGGAGAATCCCAGGGACGGGGGAGCCTGGTAGGCTGCCGTCTGTGGGGTCACACAGAGTCAGACACGACTGAAGTGACTTAGCAGCAGCAGCAGCAGCCTGGATGAAACTAGCCACTAGATCAGCAAGGGTTAGAGGCTAGAAGCTCTTGCCCCCATTGAAGTGCATTTCTCATGGAGGCAAAAACTGTGAAAAGAGATACAAAGTTTATTATTAGACACATAACACAATCACAAGTGCGAGGGCCCAGTGGAGAAACTTTGTGTAGCTGAGATAGATGTGAGGCAGAGATGCACACCTGGAGGGAAGGGGTGGGGTGTCCCCCTTAGCGATAGGGAGCGCTGCCAAGAGGCAGGTAAGGCGTTCATATAGGGCAGTTCTTCTGGGTCTTTGTTTACTTTGGGCCAATTATCTGGTTTCTTTTTCCACACCTGACTTACCCCAGGACCCTTCCCCATAGGCATGTGCAACACCATGGACTGTAGCCCGCCAATCCTGGGCTGGAATCCATTTTCCAGTGGATGCCAGGCAGCCTTGGCATTACATACTAAGGGGGGGTGCCCTCTCCTTTGACCCCGAGGAGCTTTTGTGTACATGTTCAGTGTCTCCCTTGCCCCAAGGATGGGAAATATATGACCTCTTGATCCTTTACGCAAACAGGGTTTAGCCCCTCTCTGCTTCTGCCATGACTGTTACCTTAAGGTGTCCACAGAAGACATAGCCTGGCTGTTTTCCCTGTTTCTGTTGTTATTTCTATTTCAAAGTGCAAAGAGGAGGCTGGTTGTAAATACATAATCTGGAGTCCCCCCTATCTCCTGTCTCAGGAAATGCAAACAGGAGGCTAGCTGTAGAGTGTCCAGCCTGAAGCCCATTTTTTTTTTTTTTGGTCCCAAGAAATGTAAGCAGGAGCCCACCTAATTCCTGCCTCAGATATGAAAGCCCATGACTGTCACAGGAGCCTAGGGAACCCAGCTACCAGCCATGAGAAGCTGTAAAGGGCTTTTGATGCCACGTTGACTTAAAGTCTCAAAGTTCATGTGGGGTATTCCTACAAGAAAAGGTTGAATTAGAGAGCAGCCTCAGAATAAAGCAAGTATGGATTAGAGAGACTCCACGTTATTAATTACTTATTACCTTCAATCTTAGTGAGGCATCATCTTTTAAAACTAGTTATGAGTGATATTGTTTAATGTAGTGCATTTAGCTTTTGAAGTAAAGGGTATATTTTAAAGATTATAATAAAATAAATTCGGCTTCCCCGAGGGCTCAGGGGTTAAAGGACCTCCTGCAATGCAGAAGACACAGGAGACACAGGTTCAAACCTTGGGTCGGGAGATCCCTTGGAGGAGGAAATGGTAACAGACTCGAGTGTTCTTGGAGCCTGGCAGGCTACAGTCCATGGAGCCTCACAGAGTCAGACATGACTGAACGACTAAACAATCAAGTAAATTCACAGTTCTGAGCTAGAAATGAGCACCTTGAGGCAGAAACCCTGCATCTCTGGGTTTGTGATGCATCTCCGTAAAATAGCACATTACTCAGCACTTAGTAAATATTCATTAAATAGTATTCTAGGTATAAAAGCATTTCCCTTGTAACTGCTAGTCTTAATTGAATGATGTTTCGGCAGTGTTTTTCTAGGATTTCCACTTGAGTAACCCAAATAGCACATATTCTTCTCCTAAGAGATATCAAGGGTATATTAAGTTTTCAGATAAACAGACCTTGAGAAGCAGGAAAGTGACGTCTTCCGTCTCACACATGGAATCCTTTTGAAGCACACATTGGATTGGAAAATTCAAACAGGAGAGAAGCATGTAAGAACAGGGAAGACATGGGGTAGATATTTTAATTTATTTAGATAAGTGAAGTGGGACTTCACATTCCCCACAAAACAGAAAAACATCTTAAGTCTGAGTTCCTGTTTGTAGCATACAGGAACTAGGAGGTTGAATATTCTGGGAAATATAGCTGACAAATAGTGTCAGATAATCAAGCTGTCTTAATTGATCCTACCAGGAAATCTGAGAGTTGACTTCTGAGGAATTTGTTACCTAAGATGAAAATGTTTAGGCAAGAATGGAATCACCAAGAGGCACAGTAAATAAAGATGTAGAGAAATATAAGGAAACAGGATAAAAAAGATTTGTATATTCTGAACTATTTCTTCCATTCTCGCCCTCAGAAATTCTTAATGATACTCTTCCAATATGAAAGTTGCCTATACCTAGGAATCCTGGCTGAAATGACCTCTGCCTTTCCTTTCCTCTGTCTGTCTTCTTTTTTCATCACAGTAAATAGTATTAAATTTCTGAAACTATTAGTATATATGGCCAAGATTAGTACATATGGACAATTACCACAGATACATGCTTAAAACCAAAATGAGAACAAAGGTTGATAAACATGTAGGAAAGTTGAGTATAGAAAAACAGAGTGCTTGAAATTATAGATACGAAACATAGAAATTAGGGGGTTCTTGAAACAAAAATAAAAACAGAATAGTTAATTTTAAAAGACTGTAATGCTTCTCTTTAACACTGATTTCTGTATTACTCTCTGATGGATCCTTAACAAATATACCAGCTTCTAAAAAGATACTGACCATTTTATTTCCCATTTTTACTCTGGGTAATAGCCAATGATAGTAATTACATATAATTAATATTACTGAGTGGTGTTAATAATAACCAGATTCTTAACTTATATAATTTGTTTTATACCAATAGAAAAGTTATTCTACCTATATGCTTAATGATATAGTTTTAGATATATTGTTAATTATATTTTTAAAACATGTAAGTTAAAAGATAATTAGAAAAAAGGACTGTACTAATAAACTGATAAGAATATTCAATTCTCCAAAATTATGTATCAAAGCATATGAAGCAGGAGTCTTTTGGTTATTTTGTACATTTCAATAGCTTGACCATTTATGTTTAAACTTTAAAACATCAAGGTGAGAAATATATCTTGAGGTCTTTTTAATAGTAAGTTTGTACTGTTCCTAGCCCTAAGGCCTTCCTTCTTTCCTTAATTTTGCTGTTTGTAGTGTTTTCAAATCTGTTTCCACTCAGCTTTCTTCTTCCTCATTCACTCCCAGGATGGATACATTATAGAAGGAGGCTTAATCGAATTCCTTCTTGTTTGGCAGCTGTTTAGGAAAACTGTTTGTAATCTTGACATATTCGTGATATCATGCAGTGTTTGTCTTTTTCTCCCTGGCGTGTTCACTCAGCATAGTGCCCGCTGGGTTCATGCATGTTGTCTTGTTTTTGCTCATGCACGTTGTCTTAATATGAATCTAACTTTCTTTTTATTTTGGTTATATCCATTTTATTTCTTTTATTTTTATTATGACTTAGATAAACAGAGAATGGATTGGTGTTTGCCAGGGGCTGGTAGATGGGGGAAAAGAGAAGAGTTTGGTAAAACAATACAAGCTTTTGGTTAAAAGATGAATAAGGTCTGAGTATCTAATGTATAATGTGGTGACTGTGGTTGATATTGGAGAAGGCAATGGCACCCCAGTCCAGTACTCTTACCTGGAAAATCCCATGGACGGAGGAACCTGGTAGGCTGCAGTCCATGGGATCGCTAAGAGTCGGCCCGACTGAGCGACTTCACTTTCCCTTTTCACTTTCATGCATTGGAGAAGGAAATGGCAACCCACTCCAGTGTTCTTGCCTGGAGAATCCCAGGGACAGGAAAGCCTGGTGGGCTGCCGTCTATGGGGTCGCACAGAGTCAGACACGACTGAAGCGACTTAGCAGTGAACCACTGAAGCAGCAGTGGTTGATATTACTGTATTGTATGATTGAAATGTGCTGAGAGTAGAATCGGTGTTCCCACCAAAACATAAAAAAATAGGCAAATATATGAGGTGATGGATGTGTTTGTTAATTAATTCTGTTTGTGGGAACTCTTTCACAATGTGTATCAAATCATCATGTTGTAGATTTTAAATGTCTTATAATTTCATTGGTTAGTTAAATGTCAGTAAAGCTGGAAATGAAAGAATGACTAAATTTTGAAAATTTTTTAACAGGTTATATCAATCAGTGAAAATTCTGTATTCCTTCGGCATCTTTGTGACATATTCAATTCAGTTCTATGTTCCAGCAGAGATAATTATCCCTGTGATCACATCCAGATTTCATGCTAAATGGAAGCAAATCTATGAATTTGCAATAAGGTCCTTCTTGGTTACTATTACTTGTAAGTATCACTGCATACTTATATCATAATGATTTTTATTGTTGAATTTCTTCTAATGAAGCTACTTAAAGTATATTTTTTATATTTTTGAAATAATTTTGTTCACCTAACTAGATACATTTTGGTTTAAAATTCTGTTATTCTACTGATATAGAAGAAAATCATAAATCAGATCCTATCACATGTAAAACAAGTAACCTAATTATTATTTTCAAAATAATATCACTCATGATTGAAATATATATTTAAATCAGATGCATAAGCGACTCTTTATATGGTTGATAACATTTTGCTTTGGCTTTCTAGTTTTCCTGAGGTTTTTTATATCTGCTAACTTTTGTGTATTTAACAATTCAGCTCTCCATGACTCCCTATACAAATGGGTTTTGTTCTGTTTTGGTCTTTAACAGTTTTAGTGGCTTATTTTACTTACTATTGGAAGGAGTGTGTATAATCTCTTATTATAGTTGCATATTATAAAATGCCCCACAAGGTAGAATTAATCATGCAGACTCGTGGAGAGGGGCCTTTCGTTTGGTGTAGCACTCTCAGTGACGTGACGGTTCAAAACTCAGGCCTCCCACTTCCTTGCTGGGTCTTAAGTTACAAACCATCTTTGAGACATTTAAAAATATGAACAAAGTGGTTAGAAGTTGCTGTTAATACTATCATTATTATCACCACTTTTATTATAATTGCAAAGAGAAAGATGATTGCCCCACTGACCTATCTGATGGGATTGCCTAGGATGATACCAAGGACGAGATGACTGGTGACTGGGGGTAAGCAGCTTTGGAAATTCTCGAGAAGATTTGAGTAACTATCTTGGCCCATTCGAGGTTAGAGAATGGTAGAACTAGAAATTCTGGGTAACTCTGTAAATTGCATTGAGCACCTTGGGGTGCAGCTTATGCCTAGATTTAAAGAATTGGGTGTATTATATTTTGTTCAGGGAAACAGCAAAGCTGGGCAAAGTAGATAAAGAAGATAAGACATACTTTTCGAAGCAATTATTTAAATGAAATATGTCAACTAATAAGGGAAATCACATTGAGGAATGAAGTCAGTAAACCCATACTCCATTGTCTAATGAAACACCCAGGTGGAAAAATTATTTTAAAATGTTTTAGAATATTCTTTACACATTACTTTTATTGACATTTTGACAGCTGTACTAAATAAAAAGACATATTTCAGGCAAAGTCCTTCTATCAGGAGATGTAAGGCAGTTCTATTCTGAATGCATGTCTCCTTTTAAGGTTAGCTACTGAATTTTAATAACTTCACCCACTTCTGCACATTGGCTGCTGTTATGTTGAGCTCCCTGTCTGCTGCAGTCCAGACCAGACTGCACCTCTACCTCCAGGAGTTTATTCCCACAAGCCAGGGCTTTTTCTCAAGGGCTGAGTACATAGCACCAAGAGTTGCAGCCTGTTCTTTGTTGCTGCTTTCTTTTAGTTAAAAATAGAGAAGCCTGTTTAACCATATGTGAGGGCTATATTTACAGCATGCTTTGGACACAGAGAACACAGACCATGTCATATGCCCTTCTACTTCATTGAGACACATGGTTGGACACTGACCTGCATTTAAATCTTTGGCAGGTCCTTCAAGTTAAAGTCAACCGATGTTCTTGACAGACCTGTTTTGTATCCGTTTATCCAAAGCACCTGAAAATGTCCTGGGCAGGACTCTTTACTGACGGGTGTGTGGACAGCTGGCGGGACCTTGTCCTGTCTGAGGAGCGGGCTGTGCAGCGCCAGCAGGGGGAGTGGAGGTCCTGCTGGGTGTGCGCCTTTCAGGCCCCACAGTCCTTTCCAGGTGCTCGGCCACGTCTGCAGGGCAGATCTGCAGACTGTGGGGCTCATCAGCTTGGGAGGGCAGATCTGCAGACTGTGGGGCTCATCAGCTTGGGCTGTATGTTATGTCTAGGTCCCCATTTAGTATGGAATCGCCCTTTCACAGCATCTTCTTCATGGAATCAAAAGCTTGAAAGGATGGGTCAGGCTCTTCCTGCGTGTTCCCTGTAGACCCTTACCTGCTAGGTAGGCAATACACAGGTAAGAGAGAAGAGTGACCAGCAACTGGCCAGAGGCCACCATGGACTGCAGTAAATGCCTTTTATTTTAAAGGCAAACCTGTAGAAAAAGCTGCTAAATTTTGATTTCAAACCAGTATTTTGATCCCCTGTTTGAATTGAACCTACAGAATATGTTAAATACTGCTTATTTCTGTTATTGTCCAATTCATTGATCCTTTTACTGTTTTTAATTTGAAAAGCCCTTGGATTTGAGAGTATGCTTTCTTCTTTTAGTAAACTGTGACTACATAAAGCATAAATCTTTGGTAGTTTGTAGAATACTAAGAAGAAGTACCAGAACCATTTAAGTTCGTTGTCACAATAGCTGAAAATAAGTACCACGCTGTGCCCTAGTATTCTATCTTAGAGTCAGTAGGTATATGGAGAGGATCATTCACTGTTTGTGCAATTTAAATTTGTGTACTGCAACTAGAGAAAGCCTGCGTGCAGCACTGAAGACCCAGTGCAACCAAAACTAAAAATAAATAAGTTCTAAAACAGATTTATGAGCTAGAGTGTTGTTGATGCTATAGTAGCAAGCATTTTACTTTTTTCTCTGATATATCTGCTTTTACCATTAAGATGCAAGAAAATGGACCTTTTTTGCCATTGCTTTTTTTTCCACGTCAGAGACAACTTTGTACCTTAAGGATACATTCTTTTCCTCTATAATATAGTTTTTGGAAATGCTGAATAAGATTAATTAGTACTTACTAGATATATTCATAATAACTGTCTGTAAATGACAAAGGGCAGCATATTTATAGTAATCCTGTAGTGAATATTTGTAATGAATAAATTATCCTTATCCAAGTTATCCTTTGACTTACTATTTTTGTGATTTTTGAGTTCTTCTATGTCAGATTTGCCTAAAGTATATATATTTCACTTTCTTCTCTACTAACATTATCAAATAACATTTTAAGCCATTTTCATTAGCAAATATATATTGGTTATATAACATTTAAAGAATGACTTTATCTAATTGATAAATTTCATGATTTAAAAGCATTTGGTAAATGAAATTTTAGTCTGAATAAATAAATTCTAAAATACTATAGTGTTTCTCCAGATGCTTTTCCAAAATACTTTTACTCATAACAACTTGGCCTATTGGAAAACATTAGTAACAAAAAATAGACTCCAAAATGAAAGGCTCTTTAGATGACAAGGTGGTAGTCATGTTGGTCTGGTTGTCCTTTTAAATACTGCCATCTACTATAAGTATTTTTTCACAAAATGGATAAAAGCCAATGGGTTCTGAAATGTTCTGTTGTGATTGAGAGTCATGCTTTATACTTCCTTTGAGAGAAATGTTAAATGGTATAGCACACATCCATTAAACAAGGATTCACTTTATAAAGTATTTCTAGTTTAGAGTTCCAACTTCACATTATTTACCTTAGGAAGATTTATTGTCCTTCGGTCTTGTAGAAGTGCAGCTATGTTTATGATTTCAAAATAACTTTTTTAGGATTTTAGCTTTCATAATAATGTAAATAAAAAGTGTGTGGTTCTAAGAAATGTGGTAGTTCCAAATTAATGCCACATCCTCCTGGAAAAATATCGAGAGCCACAAAGAGAATATGGGGAGCGAGAAACCATAAACTAACAGTTAAGAAGTAAAGAAACCAGTAGACCAGAATCCCGAAACTTAATTACAAAGAGCATGAGTTAAATTACACACACACACACACCCCCACAGAAAGTTCAGTAAGAGACAAACATGCAGGAAAAAGAAAAGCAAAGGAAAGTAACCTTGGAAATAGAAGGATGACAAAGAATAGTGAGAAAACTGATAGCTTTTGAAGACAAGGAAAGGAACACCGACACATACATAATTAGAGTCCTCGCAGCTGAACTGTGCTTACATAGCCATCTTTGGTGGCGGCGGTGATAGAGTTGTCACAGCTTGCATGCCAGCAAACTTAGCTACTATTTCTGGTGGCAGCTCCAACCCTTCACAAATCATTCAATGATTTAAGGACAATTCAGAGAAAGAATATGTCTCGATTTTTGCAAACCTTCTGTTGATACCTTTTGGTAAGATAAGATAAAAAAAGTGCTGGATCAAAACTTGCAGAAAACTTGTCAATAGCTTGGCATAAAATCCTGCTGACAATAATGGTGCATAATTTTTTTTATCTTTTCATTTTTAAATAGCTTAGAAAAGCTGTACAAGACAGTAGAATTACCATAAACCCTTTACTCTGTTTCCTCTAATGTTAGTAGCTTACATACCACAACTGTTAAAGCCAGGAAATTAACATCGATAAAATGCTGCTGACTCATCTGCAGACGTCATTTTGCTTTCACTGGTTTTCCCTTTTTCTGATCCAGGAGCCAATTCAAGGTCCCGCTTGAATTTAGTTGTCAAGTCTGCTAGACTCCGCCAGTCTTGACAGTTATCTTTTTTGGTCTTCATTTAACCTTGACATCTTTGAAGTGTCAGTAATGCTGTAGAATTTCCTTCAGTGTAGACTTGTGTGATGCTTTCTTCTGATTAGGTTGAAGTTAAGCATCTTTAACAAGAATCCACAGGTGATGCTTTGCACTTCTCAGTACATCATATCATGGCTTATGACTGCTGATGTTAACTTTGATCACTTGGTTAAGGTGGTGTCTGTCAGGTGTCTTCACAGTAAAGGTGCTCTTTTTTTCCCTTTATAATTAATGAGTTTTTAATAGGGGTATTTCCTGTTGTTATACAGTTGGTGTTTAAAAAAAAAAAAGTGTAAAGTGTTAGTCGCTCAGTTGTGTCCAACTCTTTGCAACTCCATGGACTGTAGCCTGCCAGGCTCCTCCATCCATTGGATATTCCAGGCAAGAATACTGGAGTGAGTTGCCATTTCCTTCTCCAGGGGATTTTCTGACCCAGGGATCCAACCCAGGTCTCCTGCATTGCAGGAAAATTCTTTGTTGTCTGAGCCTTTTGCCCATTAATTTTAGGATCCTTCATTGACTTTTCCTGCAACAGTTATTACTGTAGTGTTTACTTAATAATGATTTTCTGTTTCCATGGTTTCTTCTATTTTGGTTAATTGGAATTCTAATGTAAGAAATAGTTATCTCTTCTCTTTGATTTAACCATTTGTTTATACCATACCAGCCCAGATTTTGTGTTTTATAGAATGAGCTTAATGGCAGAATATGCATTCTTTACCCAAAACCTCATAGCAAAAATTAAAAGTTGTTTATGTAAGAAGCCCTATTGATAAGTCAAACTCTGAGAAACATCACTCAGTGTTTTGGTTTCTTTCTTTATTTTCATTTTTAGCTCAGAACAAAACATGACAGATGCTTCTGCAAGCAATAGTCTCATAGTGCCTACTTGCATCAGTTAATTTTAATGTGTTGAAAGTATCTGCAGTTAGTGTTTACGTAGGTATTACATATTTACATAAGGAAAATTTGTATTTTCAATTTTCTAGGTGCCGGCGCAATCCTCATTCCTCGTTTAGACATTGTGATCGCGTTCGTCGGAGCTGTGAGCAGCAGCACGCTGGCCCTGATCCTGCCGCCCCTGGTTGAAATTCTCACGTTCTCTAAGGAGCACTACAGTATATGGATGGTCCTGAAGAACGTTTCCATCGTGTTCACTGGGGTTGTTGGTTTCTTATTAGGGACATATGTAACTGTTGAAGAAATTATTTATCCTACTCCCAGAGCTATCACTAGCACTCCACACGGCCCCTCTTTAAATTTGAATTCCACATGCTTTACATCGGGTTTGAAATAGTAGGAGCAGAGAGATGAGTCTCCGGTTTCAAAATGATTTAAGAACCACTAGGACATGGCAGTACTGATAAGCTACAACATATTTCTTGGTTTTAAGTATTAGCAGCAATTTCAAAAATTTTAGTTTTGAAAATTGAAAAGATTAAAATGTTAAATAATTAAAGAAATACTCTATTACTTGTCTTTCAGTCAGAGATGATTCAACCGAGATTCTGTCTTTTACCTCCATGCTGTTCTTTTGTCACCTGGTTGAGGAGAGAACAGGGTTTCAGCATTAAAAGAATTAAAGAAGAAGGTATAGGTAGCTGAAATCTGACCACCCTAATGAATTTCAAAGTATCCTTCATGTTAGTATAGAAATATCTCAGTTGTGTTTTTATTAGAGAGCCAGATACTTACATTTACCCTTTGGAAGTTTAGAAAAACCTTCATTAGCCATGATGTAAGCATCAGAAAATCCCCCAATCAAGAGGACCTGTGCAAGAGTCTGACTTACTGTTTCAACCAGATTTGAAAGAGACTTTAAAAGTTGTGGAATACAAATTCCCTTGTTTTTTTTTTTTTTTTTACATGTGGAAATAGATACCCAGGATGGTTAAAGTTAACTTGATTGAGACCACTCAGCTTGAGATCAAGAGAACATGATCTTTGGATTCCTGGTCCAGGATTTTTTATCTTTCATGTCACATCCTAGAAAAAGAATAAATTATGTTCAGTTCAACTTTAGTGTTAAGTCGGTTTAATATGATGTTTGCCAAGTGCATGTGACCTGAGAAGACGGAGCTCTGAAAAGCCTGCAGCACGGCTGTGGGGCAGAAGCAGCGCTTTAATGAAGCAGTAGAAACACCTTGCTGGTTCAGCTTCTGGCAGGTGGACAGTGCCCAGCTGTCCTGTGTGTGGCTTTAGCTGTCCTTACTGTTTCTTCCTTTCTAGGTTTGTAGGTGGAGAAGGCAATGGCAGCCCACTCCAGTACTCTTGCCTGGAGAATCCCAGGGACGGGGGAGCCTGGTGGGCTGCCGTCTATGGGGTCGCACAGAGTCAGGCACGACTGAAGCGACTTAGCAGCAGCAGCAGGTTTGTAGGTGCCATCTTTCCTAATGACAAAAAAGTAGGCACCTGGCATGATGCAGGACCTGTGCCCTCTTTCTGGCCTTATGGCCTTCCTCATCAGAGCCTTCTATTGCTCCGCATGGGCAAATAAGAAAGATTCAAGCCAAGGGAAAATTGAGATAATAATAAACTGTTAAATACTGAGAGCTCCAGGCTTCTTCCAGAGAAATGCATTCTATTCTATTCCTCCATATTTTTCAAGTCCAGTTATTAACCAAAACAAAGAATCTCAGTAGGCATGAAAGATGAAAATGGTTAAATTTAAAATTGAGAATCTTAATTTTTTTTTAAATCATAATTTAAAACTCATTGAATTTTTTAGTCAGGTTGGTGAAAGATATCACCAAGATCACTGCAGTGTATATAGTCTCTATTTTTGTATGTAAATGTCCGTTCAAGTATTTTTTGCTTACATCATAGACTTGAGCATAATCCTAAAGGTATATCAGAAGCTTTGTTTTGGTACAAATTCATCAGCATTAAACTTAAAAAAAAACATTTGCGTCAAGAATCACCAATAATTATTTATGACACTTTTATGTCAAATCTGTTGTGTTGAACCTTTAGTCATGTTGGGAAAATGTGGAAGAAATTTTAGGAAAAGTAATTGCCATTGAAGCTAATGTTATATAACCTTGAATATAAGAGTAAATTAGGTATTTTTTTTAAGATATGTAGTTTGGTATAAAGTGACTTGAAAACTATTATTTGATACAAAGCACTATTAGAGTTTTTGTCAGCTGTCTCAGATAATATTTCTAGTCTGTGTGAAATTTTATTTTTGTAGTTTTGCCTTTGTTTATTTTCTTTATGAAATGTATCAACTTTAGTGAAATATCAAGTGGTTAATCATAGCAATATATAAATTTTAATTTATTGTGAACAAATGTTGAGTATATTTTCAGAGTCAGGTTGAAATGCAGAAAGGAAGAGGTGGAGAACAGTTCTAGTTCTTAACAAGAAACACTATGTAGATGCAAATGCACTCTATAAGGATTTTGATGATTTATTTTATTTGCAAAAAAATCAAGCAGTATTTTTCCTTTGAAAATTATTTTTAATGAGTCATAACATTTTCTGAATGTTATTAGAGAAGATGCTTTGATCAAACCAGCTATTGACTTTTATTTGGGGACCTGAAAAAATGAGAGTGGTCGCACCTGTCCAGTTTTTATCCAGTATCTTTGGCCCATTGCATTCTGGCTAAAATGACGTCAGCGTTTCATCTGCCACCACAGTAAAACACCTTGGAAAGCCAGCCAGGTGTCCTATGAACTTTACTACTGGAAGGGGGAAGGTAAAGGAAAACATTATTCACCCCTGAAAACCTCGGAGATAAGCCAGTCACCTCTGTTCCTTTCCAGCCAAAAGGGTTTCTCGTTTCAGAGTCCGCTTATCAAAACACTGACTCTCAGACCTTTCTATTTTATCAAAGGATCTGCTTTTCCCTGAATGGTATGGTTTCTCCACAAGTGAAGAAATAAGACCTAGTTTTTCTTAAAGACCAGTTTGTATAGTCTTACCAAATGAAAAACATACTATGTTAGCAAATGCCACATTATGTTTTAATCCTGCCCTCTGGATTCTCCTCTGTTGAAATGATTTCTGCCTCTTGTCTGTATGATGCACTTAATATTTTTGTAAGTGTTTTATGCAATATGCATAAAATGATGCATGTTGTAAATGTCCTGACGTGGCCTAATTTCATTCAGTATTTTTGTAGTAGTTGTAGAAAAGCTAACTGTAAAGTGCTATACAGATATTAATTGGGATATTAATTGAAATTCTATATCAGTGACATGTCCAGCTGTGGGCATGCTTTATTTACTCTAGCTTACCTGTGACATCTCCTCTGGGGCTGACATGCCAGAGAGGTCAGAACAGCAGCTGAGAAGTGCATTTGTTTACTGATAATATGTATTCCCTCATTTCTTCATGTGCAAGGGAGAAGATACATAACAGAGCTAATAGAAGTAAATAAAATTATTTAACTGATACCAGTGGCTCAGTGAATATTTTCTGTTGAGAAAATAACTTGGTAAAAACAAAGGCAATGCTATAAAATGAATTTTTTTTAAATGAGTATTTTTATCTTTTTGCCTCAGTTAGCTCCCCTTCATAAAACAATTTGAGAGACTTTGATCTAAAGGTATAACAACATACTTCTAACATTAAACGGCTGACTGAAATAATTAACAATTTGGCAGTATGGTTACCCATAATCTTATTCATGCCACTGGTGCTCACTAGGCTAAACTCCATTCTCAAAGTTGTTGGTTCTGACCTAGGAGATAAGAAAACATGCTTTAGAAATGTTATTTATTGCCCTATGATAAAATGAAATGACAAATCACTCTCATTCTTAAAATTATATGTCAAGGTTACCTAGCCCTGATGTATCCACATATATACATTCCAGTACTCTGTGTTATATACTAATATAATTTCCCATTTAAATTGGATCCAGACAGATGTGTGTTGAAAGATCACCCTGAAAATGATTCCTTTAGAGTTTTCTTGATAACAAATAGGAAAACACACGCTTGTACCATGAATAAATTAAGCTGTGGAGTTTTGTTTCTTGAAATGATGTTGTTTGTTTGAGTGAAAACTACGTATCAGTGCACTTGAGTCAATTATATTTCTTTTAACTTATTTTTCTTTATAATATGAAAAAAAGTCTTTAAAAGTACTGTAACTTCTGAATTTTCAATAAAATATTATTTTGCTTGCAAATGCCTTTTTAAAATAAATTTGTCTTTTAGAAGGTTAAATGATGCAAATGTCATGAACTGCAAAGGGCACTGGTATATTCTACTGTAACATTTTAATCAGTCTTTGAGGTTAGTTCCTTGTCACGTGACCTTCTACATTGGAAGCTGTTGTTATGCACCACCAAGATACAAGAACCGAAGCTGACTGAGAATGGAAGGTCACGCTCAAAACAGTGACCTGAACTTCCTGCAGAGTAAATGCTGGGAGGGCAGTCTGCCAGTGCCACAGCCATGCCATCATTTACCGTTCTCATAGGGTCAAGACTGTACCAGTCACACTAATACGTTTTGCTTGCAGTATGCCAACCCCGAATCAAAGACCATAAAGGTATTTATACCTTGACAGCAATAGTTCTGCTCTTGTGAACTTAAGAAAAGGGCATTCCATAGTTCATCAGAAGAGAAACATTCTATACCTAAAGGTGCATTGGCAGCCTCATGTGTAATAGTGAACAGCTGAAAACAACCTAAATATTCAACACTAAAGAAATCATAAATTGTGATATTTTAGCCTATGTACAATTTTAGCCTCCAGAGCCTACAGTACAATAGTAATATTTTAGCTTAGAGATTACATTATTCTACTAACGTTCTACTGAAGATTAGTAATTTGGTAAAGAATAAATACAAAGAGTTAATTTTTTAACTGCAGCTCTATAAAAATACGCTTTTGGACCAAGACAGGAAGATAATCAGGATATAAACCATGGTGCTAAGAGAAAGAGATGGGTTTTACGTTTTACTGCTTAGTTAAAAGAAGGCAGTGAGAGAAATAGGGTTTTGAGAGAGGAACAGGGAGTTTATAAAGGCTTAGTAGTAGTACATGCTTTTGTTAAAAAAAAAAAAAAAAGATGGAATATAAAGACCAAAAAAAAAAAAAATTACAGGGTGTGGATAGGAGTGGGTACATAAGAGAGATGTAAATTCAATGAAAAGCCCTATGGGATACTTGTTGGATGAAAAAAAAATGACCATTTTGTAAAATTAACTTTGGGTTTTTTTGTTAAATATAGAAAGTTTAGTGTTTGTTCTTAACAGATAAGCAAATTCTCTTTGTAAAATTTTGAATTTTACAAACAGATTGATGGAGCTCCCATTTCAAGGGGTCCACGGACCCAAGGGGAAAAAATTCTTGGAAGAGGTACATCTGTTTCTGAAGAATGGGTTTGGTTCAAAGTTTCCCCATGGAGGTGGACTTGTTTGCAATGGTATGGAGGTCTTTGGTCGTCACCGTTTCCTGAAGCTGTGAAGTACAGGATGACACGGTAGGAGACAATACAATGCTTCTCAAATAAGACCTAACGTATTAATCTTGCCAAGGAATTTGGGAGTAACTTCCCCATCCTCCATCCTGGATCTAGATCTGGCCTACAGGACGAGGACTGGACACTGACCCTCCAACCAGCACTGTGTGGAGAGGAAAGCTGTGCTGGGTGTGGGTCAAGGCTGAGCAGGTCTTGAGTAGAACAAGAAAGTGCTGGAAAAAATGGGTAGTGCAGAAGCAAGCAGCTTCAGATCACAGGCCTACGGGGCCTTACATACTTTTGTAGCTTCAGCAGCTCATCACACTATTAGGGCACAGAGTAGGTGCTCAAAACACTGAGCTTGTGACTCCCCTGCCGTAAATCTTTTCTCCTTCCCCAACCTCAGCTGTGTGAAGACCGAGGCCTCCCTCCCTATCTTAGCCTCCAGGTTCCAGCAGCACCAGCTGCACCAGCAACACACCACACACCAGCTGGTTTTCATCGGCATGACCGTCATGTCTTCATGCTGAAATACTTTCTACTTTCTCCTCCACTGTTTTCTGGCCAAGCCCTGCTTATTCTTAAGATTCAACTTAGGCGTGTCTTCTATCAGGAAGCTTTCCCGTTTACCCTCTCCTCCACCCAGAACTGTGCACTCTTTCCTTCATACTAGAAAATGATCTTAGGTTTACTATCCCACTTTGCTCACTAGGGTAATTCAGTTTCTGGGTCTGTCTGTCCGTTAAATTGGGAGTTCTATAAGCATACCATATATGTGTGTGTGTGTGTGTCTGTGTGTGTGTGTGTATGTAGGCAATTTTGTCAACTGTGTTCAATACTAGAAGCCTATCAATCAGGCACTTTGGAGATGTAAAAGATATTTGTTGAATAAATGGTAAGGAAAATCATTCAGTTAAAGGAATAAAAAGGAAAACCCCGTATTAGAGTTCTGGTATTTAATAAAATCTTTGCGTGCAGGGGCCAAGTCATATTTTTGTACTGACTCTTCCAGCCTTGTGTGTATTTATTGAACAACTGTGGCCAACTCTTTTTCACTTTATATGTGAGCTCAGCAGTTGTCTTAGAGAACATCCTCTGAATGAATCAAGCCTTAAACACATATTCATGAACTTCTGGTAATGGGTGTAAGGTCCTTAAGGAAAAGACTGAAAACCCTCCTTCGCAAACCTTTATGTCTTCATGCTTTATATAAGCAGATTGTTTTGTAGAAAAAAAAGCAGAGGTTATACTTTCTGTTTATCATATGAAAATATATATATGACCTAGAATGCAAATGTCCATTTCTGCCTAAAAAGGAGTATGTGTCTAAAGTATAATATCTAGTCCTGATATCTGAGGGTATTTTCCTGAACTTTTGATGCTCAAGGGATCCCTGCTGGTAAGAGTCACACATTTAGATGTTTGGAATCGTCTCGCAAAGTTGAATACTCTCTGGCTGTTCTGAGAAGCTCTGTCTGTGCTCTGTGCTCAGTCGCACCTGACTCTTTGTGATCCCATGAATTGCAGCCTGCTGGGCTCCTCTGTTCATAGAATTTTTCAGGCAAGAATACTGGAGAGGATTGCCACTTCCTACTCTAGAGGAACTTCCCAACCCAGGGATCGAACCTGCATGTCTTGCATCTCCTGCATTGGCAGGTGGATTCTTTACCACTAGCGCCCCCTGGGAAGTCCTTTCTGAGAAGCTACCTCTTGTCAAAGTGCGTCGCTGTATACGACAGAGATGAACCTCAGTGCAGGGCAAGAACGAGAACCTATCCGTGTGGGAAAAGTGACTGCCAAGATGATTATTGTGTAAGAATAGCTAGAGGTGAAAATGAAGTTAAGAAGAATAGAAATGATGGCTGGAAATTGGATTTAGTTTAACTGAAAATTCATTTGCTCCAGTACATTGTGTTTAACGAGGCTTTGCCCGAGTGTATTATTAGCGCATAAAGCAGAGTGCTCTGTGGCGATGAGTGACCATAGTCATACCTTTCAGTATAAAACATATGAATTTTGCCACTGGAAAAATACAAGAGACATCAAATTATACTCCTCTTGGAAAAAAAGGGATCTGGGTTATTTTTTCCTATATCCCGGTAACTCTGGCCACCCAATGTTAATAACCAGTCAAAATCTATATCAAAAAACACTGCTAGAAAACAGTATGGAGGTTTCTCCACAAAAACTAAAAACTGAACTACCATTATGACCCAGAAATTTCACTCCTGGATCTATATCTGAAAAAAAATGAAAACACTAATTCAGAAAGACACATGTACCACGTTGTTCATAGCATCATTATTTACACTGCTGCTATGAACCTAAGTGTCCGTCAACGGATGAATGGAAAAAGACGTGGTGTGTATATATACAATGGAATATTGTTCAGCTTTAAAAAAGAAGGAAATCCTGCCACTTGCAGCAACTGGAGACCAAACTAGTGGTTCCCAGTGGGGACAGGGGAGGGGTCAGGGGCAATATAGGGACAGAGGAGTAAGAGGCACAAACCATTAGGTATAAAATACACTACAAGGATATAGTGTACAACATGGGGAAATGTAGCCAATATTTTGTAATCAACTGTAGGTGGAGTATTAGCTCTAAAAATTGTGAATCATTATATTGTATATCTTTAACATATACAATATTGTTCATCAACTATGCTTCAATAAAAATTACAAATTTAAAAATTTACAAAAGACCACTGCTGGAAATGGCATAGTATCAGTGGTGGAAGATGCTCATCAAACAGTGTGCCTCAGCGTTTCTCTTTTCGGCCACTGCAGGGGAGTATGCACGTGGAGGAAGTGCTTGATGACTCAGTGATACTGTAACAGAAAATCCAAACCACAGGACAAGGGATGTTCTGATGTAAAGTTTCTTTTGGAGCCATCATGCAGACTGGCGATGTGCTGTGCTCAGTTCTGCCAAGGGCCCAGATTCTCATGAGAACAGAACACCGTCCCTGAATGCAAACCCACGCACTGCTTGGTTTTCAGGGGTTAATTAACAATCTGTGGTGACACAGCCTCCTGATCGCAATTTTGTGTTTAAGGAAATAGTGAAAATTATAACTACCATCAGATTGCACCTATTGAATATCCACCTTTCGAGCACATTCTGCCAAGAAATGGGGGGTGAATGTGCAACACTGCTTTTCATCACTGAGGAATGCTGGCTGGCAGAGAAGAATGTGCTCCTCGGAGCTGTAAAATCAGGGATGGGACACTTCTTCATGGCGTTAATAATCTCAATAAACGCCATTTCTATCATTTCAAATGCACAGTGCATCTCAGCAATATCTTCAATTCTCTTAACAAGCCTGAACTCACCACAGGAGAAATAAACTTTTGCCAGTCTTCCATGGTGAGGATAAGGTGGCAGAATTAAGACAAGACAAGACAAGCTAGTAAAAATGCTCCAGTTACCAGGAAATTGATTCATTCCAATATTTGATGATTTTATTTCTCATTAGAGAAAACAAGACAGTGAAATCTTGGGTATCCTTAAAAGCCACATCAAGATGCAGCAATAAAATGGAAACAATTGCTTGACAGAATGAAATGTGACCAGGGTAGACTGAGAATTCGTTTGTCACTATCCTCAAGTAAACTCAAACTGCCACATTTCGATATAATTGTGGATTTAGAGTTTTCAAGGTACTACTTATTAAATCTCTCCTTTAATTTCAGGTCCATGTTTGACTTGAATGGGCTTCCCCAGCAGCTCAGCAGTTAAGAATCTGCCTGCCAATTCAGGAGACACGGGATCTATCCCTGGGTAGGGAAGATCCCCTAGAGAAGTGGCAATCCACTCCAGTATTCTTGCCTGGGAAATCCCATAGAGAGAGGAGCCTGGCGGTCTATAGTCCATGGGGTTGCAAAAGAGTCAGACACAGCTGAGCGCCTAAATAACAAACAATATTTGACTTGAGTATCCAGATTAATCAGATGGAGCCATCAAGCACTCACATTCCCAATCATCGATAACTGTCATTTTAGCCTCTAATTTAGTAGCAGTAAGAGACAGGAAAGAAGCATAATGCTTGTAGAACCTAATGCTTGAATTATTGAGACAAAAGTGAAAAAGGTTAGCAATGAGATCATGTCTCTTCCACAGACATGAAACAATTATTTTCGCCATTAATATTATGTTCCATTTTTATAACTTAAGTACTTATTGTGTCTCTTTCTATTCACTTAAAATTAATGCTCCGTGAGAACAATGAGCAAACCATAGGGTGGTTTGGGAATAACAAACATCTGAGAACTGCTGGTGAGAGATAGCTGATGGAAGGAATGGCTGAGGGAATTCTGTAGGCTACTCAAAAGCTGACGGTAACGAAAGTGCGCCCCCAAGTGACTTATCCTGGTTGTGACAACGGAAAATTGGGGATAAGTGCTGAAAACTGGTGGAGGAGGAAATGGCAACCCACTCCGGTATTCTTGTCTGGAAAATCCCATGGATGGAGGAGCCTGGCAGGCTGTGGTCCATGGGGTCACAAAAAGTCAGACACAACTGAAGCAACTTAGTACAGTATAGCACAGCTGAAACTGGTGCAAATCCTGAGATTTGCATTTGATGAAGACAGTTAATATGGGAATAATGGAATCTTTTGAAATTCTTAAAATACAAGTGATGGAAATGATCACATTAGTGTAACTGATTGCATCATTAGTCACCATTTTTCAATAAAAATTGATATATACTGGTAGAATGACAGTAGATCAGAAACCCTTTAAATCTGCCAAGTGATGCAAACAATTTTTCCTCCTGTCAAGAAGATTCATTTACCAAAATTTCAACCCAACTAGCCCCTTGTACAGTATTCTGTGCGGTATAGAATAGGCCCTTGCATCTTGTGTGGTATTCTGGACATCTTCTCTCAGTGATTACCACAGTAAAGCTCGCTGAGCTTTGGGAACAAAGAAAAGTAAAAGAACAAATATTTCTGGTATCCATACATTGAATTAGTCTTAAGTCTAGAAACATTGTCACAGCAAGAAGAAAGAGGAGAGAAATTGCCTAGATCCTAAATCTCATTATCATCCTTCAATTTAGCCCCATTTTCAAATTTTATGAACTCAATGAAATCGCATCATACTAGGTGTAGCTGCTAGGAAAAAATTGCTCTAAAGATGTCAGGACAAGTAATACAGCTGCTGTAACAAATCACCCCTATTGTCTTAGCGATCTTGTAGAGACTGTGTGGATCACAATAAACTGTGGAAAATTCTGAAAGAGATGGGAATACCAGACCACCTGATCTGCCTCTTGAGAAATCTGTATGCAGGTCAGGAAGCAACAGTTAGAACTGGACATGGAACAACAGACTGGTTCCAAATAGGAAAAGGAGTACGTCAAGGCTGTATATTGTCACCCTGCTTATTTAACTTATATGCAGAGTACATCATGAGAAATGCTGGACTGGAAGAAACACAAACTGGAATCAAGATTGCCGGGAGAAATATCAATCACCTCAGATATGCAGATGACACCACCCTTATGGCAGAAAGTGAAGAGGAACTCGAAAGCCTCTTGATGAAAGTGAAAGTGGAGAGTGAAAAAGTTGGCTTAAAGCTCAACATTCAGAAAATGAAGATCATGGCATTTAGTCCCACCACTTCATGGGAAATAGATGGGGAAACAGTGGAAACAGTGTCAGACTTTATTTTTCTGGGCTCCAAAATCACTACAGATGGTGACTGCAGCCATGAAATTAAAAGACGCTTACTCCTTGGAAGGAAAGTTATGACCAATCTAGATAGCATATTCAAAAGCAGAGGCATTACTTTGCCAACAAAGGTTCGTCTAGTCAAGGCTATGTTTTTTCCAGTGGTCATGTATGGATGTGAGAGTTGGACTGTGAAGAAGGCTGAGCGCTGAAGAATTGATGCTTTTGAACTGTGGTGTTGGAGAAGACTCTTGAGAGTCCCTTGGACTGCAAGGAGATCCAACCGGTCCATTCTAAAGGAGATTAGCCTTGGGATTTCTTTGGAAGGAATGATGCTGAAGCTGAAACTCCAGTACTTTGGCCACCTCATGTGAAGAGTTGACTCATTGGAAAAGATTCTGATGCTGGGAGGGATTGGGGGCAGGAGGAGAAGGGGACAACAGAGGATGAGATGGCTGGATGGCATCACCGACTCGATGGCCGTGAGTCTCAGTGAACTCCGGGAGTTGGTGATGGACAGGGAGGCCTGGTGTGCTGCGATTCATGGGGTTGCAAAGAGTCGGACACGACTGAGCGACTGGTCTGATCTGATCTGATCTGAAAGAGAGATTTTAGTTCTCTACACAGGAATTGAATGTGGATAACGTGTTCTTGCCTGGATCCCAGGAACGGGGGAGCCTGGTGGGCTGCCGTCTGTGGGGTCGCACAGAGTCGGACACGACTGAAGCGACTTAGCAGCAGCAGCAGCAACCTGGATGGAAACCAAGAATCCTAGCCACTAAACCTCCAAGGGCTAGAGGCTAGAAGCAAAGTGGCCCTGAACATTCATGAAAGAATGTTTCAAGGAGGCAAAGTCTGTGAAAACAACTACAAAGTTTAGAGACTTGAGAGACACATAGAATAACATGTGGGCGAGTACACAGAGAAACAGTTTGTTTATTTTAAATCGAAATGAGGCAGAAATACACACCCATGAGGAGTGCAGGCATCCTGAGGTGACTTAAGTCACTCACATAGGACAGTTCTTTGAGGTCTGTGTTTATTTTTGGCCTTGCTTCTTTCCTCCCACGTGACTGGTCCTAGGACTCTCCCCAAGATGTGCTCACCACTTTTTGCTAAGACAGCTTCCAGCCCTGAGGGCTGTGGGGGTATGTCCATATGTGTTATGGGCTGGCACCCCCTCTCTTTTGACCCACAAGGAAACTTCCTGCACACGTGCAGATTGGGAAGTTTTCCTTGACCTCTGGAGTGGGCAGGTTATCCCTTCACCTCAGCCGAGCTCAGCTTTCGCCACAAGCTTTGTCCTAAGAGTGTCTGGATGAGAACAAATTTCAGTTTTACTCAACTTGACAAACACCAGCTGTCCCGCCCAGGGGCCCATCCGTCTCCTACCGCATTAGTCATGTGTCACAGCAGAATTCTCCTTGTTGACCAGGTCACAGTACGCTATACGTTGAGGCTGCCTCTTCCCTGCAGGGAGGGATTCAGTGATAGCCAACCGTCTGCGCCTTATGTCACCGCTACATTCACCTCCAAGGTTGCCGTGGGACAGAAAGAGCCGGCACGGGACACCTTTTGTGGAGTTCTGTGTCCAGACCTGGAAGAGCGTGATGGAACTTCTGCCCGCCTCCCGCCTGGACCCTCACCCCACAACCTGGGTTACCAGTTCCAGGAGGGGCTGGGAAGGAGTCGTCCTGTGCACCTAGGAAGAGGGAATGGGATTGGCAATCACGCAGCAAGTCTCAGGTGGAGATGTTAATAAAAAATACTACATAATTAGGCTATTAAGATCCAAAAAGCATATACATTTTAAACATAAAGCACAATACTTCAAAGAAAGTTTGAGCTGAAGGGTTTTGATGGAATTAAACTATGGACCCCTGAGAAAACACATTCACACACTGATATCTCACACACACAAGAGCTATCTCAGTAAAGATGTTTGAGAAGCTGGTAGCAATGTGCTCAGACTGAGCTAACCACACTTCCTCATCTTCATCTTGGTGATCAGCATCAGAGAGCTGATCTCTGCACACAAGTACACAATCTGCACACTTAGCACCAAGCTCCCTCTCACATCTTCCCTCCAGTTCAGTTCAGTTCAGTCACTCAGTTGTGTCTGACTCTTTGCAACCCCGTGAACCACAGCACGCCAGGCCTCCCTGTCCATCACCAACTCCCGGAGTCCACCCAAATTCATGTTCATTGAGTCGGTGATGCCATCCAACCATCTCATCCTCTGTCGTCCCCTTCTCCTCCTGCCCTCCATCTTTCCCAGCATCAGGGTCTGTTCCAATGAGTCAGTTCTTCGCATCAGGTGGCCAAAGTATTGGAGTATTCCTTCCAGCCACTCTATCAATGGAGATAACCATTAAGGGATGGGTGATCTTATTACCACTGTGATCTGAACAAAGAGACCTCAGCATTGGAATCTGAAAGAAGATGATTGAGGATTAATTGCTGCTGTAAAAATGGTGGAAGGAATCTAGTTTGTTCAGATTTTAAGATTAAATAAAAAAGGAGAAACTTCACAGTGGAGAGGGATATGGGATGGCATTTCATATGTGTCCACTTCAGAAATCTGCATGTGATTTTCTCTTCAAAATAATTGCTCTCTCTCTCAAAGTTGCTCAGTTGTGTCCAACTCTTTGTGACCCCATGGACTATAGCCGTCCTAGCTCCTCTGTCCATGGGGTTCTCCTGGCAAGAATACTGGAGTGGGTAGCCATTCCCTTCTCCAGGAGATCTTCTCAACCCAAGGACTGAACCCAAGTCTCTCACATTGCAGGCAGAGTCTTTACTGTCTGAACCACTAGGAAATCCCCAAATAATGGTAGAACTAAACATGTGTTGTACAAGGAATGAATGAAATTTAAAAGTCCCTTCTGCAGATGAACCTGTTTGAAGGACAGGAAGAGAGACGCAGACGCAGAGACCAGCAAGTGGGCACAGGGATAAGGGGACGTGGGATGGACCGGGAGAGCAGCCCTGTCATCTGTACACGCCGTGTGTGACACGGACGGCTAGTGGGGAGCTGATACACAGCACAGGGAGCTCAGCTCGGTGCTCGGTGATGACCTAGGGGGTGGGGTGGGGGTTCAAGGGGGAGGGGATATACGTATACATACAGCCGATTCACTTTGTTGTATGGCACAAACTAACACAGCATTGTAAAGCAATTATATGGCAATAAAAATGATATTCACAAAGCTATTAGCAGTATATCTAGAAAAAATAAACAAAAAACCAAGTTATTCAAAAGAAATCCATGTTCCCTTTCTCCTGAACTTATATGCATATTGGCAGAGCATCTGAGCAGCCATGATAAAAATTGCATTTTCCAGCAAAAAGCAAAGCAAAACAGTCCCTCTGAACACAGCAAAGTGTCAATAAACATTTGATGAATTGAGAAACAGGTAAAAAATGGTATTGAAGTACTGACAGCTCCTAAATATAGCACCCTGTCATTTTTTCATTAAAAAGATAAAGTCAGTAATTAGACTTACTGTTTTGAGAATTAATTTTCCAGAATTTCAATAATATTAAACATGTAATCATTACATGACTCTAAGTAAATAGTTATGTTTCATGTTGTTAAGTAAAAAGCATGATTTGATGTAGTTGGAATGCATACATCTGGAGATAACAGTCAGCAATGAAATGAATCAAACTTCTACAGTAGAGTGCAAAATCCACCCAAACACAGATTAACTCTGTGTGATTTGCAAATATTTTCTTCCAGAGTGTAACTTGTCTTTTTATCCTTTTCACAGGGCATTTTGCAAAACAAAGATTTTAATTTTGATAAAGACCCATTGATATACTTTTGATTTTATAGATCAAGTCTAAGGACTCTTTGCCTTGATCCAGATCCTAAGGATTTTCTTTTTTGTTTAAAACAAATTTTACATTTTTACCTTTTACATTTAAGTTCATGATCCACTTTGAGATAATTTTTAAGGTATGACACTTAGGTCACGATTCATTTTCCTCTGTAGATGTCCAATTGCTCCTCAGAGATCAATGCGAAGAAATAGAGGAAAACAACAGAATGGGAAAGACTAGAGATCTCTTCAAGAAAATTAGAGATACCAAGGGAACATTTCATGCAAAGATGGGCTCGATAAAGGACAGAAATGGTATGGACCTAACAGAAGCAGAAGAGATTAAGAAGAAGTGGCAAGAATACATAGAAGAACTGTACAAAGAAGATCTTCATGACCAAGATAATCACAATGGTGTGATCACTCACCTAAAGCCAGACATCCTGGAATATGAAGTCAAGTGGGCCTTAGAAAGCATCACTATGAACAAAGCTAGTGGAGGTGATGGAATTCCAGTTGAGCTATTCCAAATCCTGAAAGATGATGCTGTGAAAGTGCTGCACTCAATATGCCTGCAAATTTGGAAAACTCAGCAGTGGCCACAGGACTGGAAAAGGTCAGTTTTCACTCCAATCCCAAAGAAAGGCAATGCCAAAGAATGCTCAAACTACTGCACAATTGCACTCATCTCACACGCTAGTAAAATAATGCTCAAAATTCTCCAAGCCAGGCTTCAGCAATACGTGAACCATGAACTTCCAGATGTTCAAGCTGGTTTTAGAAAAGGCAGAGGAAGCAAAGATCAAATTGCCAACATGTGCTGGATCATGGAAAAACCAAGAAACTTCCAGAAAAACATCTATTTCTGTTTTATTAACTATGCCAAAGCCTTTGACTGTGTGGATCACAATAAACTGTGGAAAGTTCTTCAAGAGATGGGAATACCAGACCACCTGACCTGCCTCTTGAGAAACCTGTATGCAGTCAGGAAGCAACAGTTTGAACTGAACATGGAACAACAGACTGGTTCCAAATAGGAAAAGGAGTACGTCAAGGCTGTATATTGTCATCCTGCTTATTTAACTTATATGCAGAGTACATCATGAGAAACACTGAACTGGAAGAAGCACAAGCTGGAATCAAGATTGCCGGGAGAAATATCAATAACCTCAGATATGCAGATGACATCACCCTTATGGCAGACAGTGAAGAGGAACTCAAAAGCCTCTTGATGAAAGTGAAAGAGGAGAGTGAAAAAGTTGGCTTAAAGCTCAACATTTAGAAAACTAAGACTATGGCATCTGGTCCCATCACTTCATGGGAAATAGATGGGGAAACAGTGTCAGACTTTATTTTTTTGGGCTCCAAAATCACTGCAGATGGTGATTGCAGCCATGAAATTAAAAGACACTTACTCCTTGGAAGGAAAGTTATGACCAACTTAGCATATTCAAAAGCAGAGGCATTACTTTGCCAACAAAGGTCCGTCTGGTCAAGGCTATGGTTTTTCCAGTGGTCATGTATGGATGTGAAAGTTGGACTGTGAAGAAAGCTGAGTGCTGAAGAATTGATGCTTTTGAAAAAACTGTGGTGTTGGAGAAGACTCTTGAGAGTCCCTTGGACTGCAAAGAGATCCAACCAGTCCATCCTAAAGGAGATCAGTCCTGGGTGTTCATTGGAAGGACAGATGCTGAAGCTGAAACTCCAGTACTTTGGCCACCTCATGTGAAGAGTTGACTCATTGGAAAAGACCCTGATGCTGGGAGGGATTGGGGGCAGGAGGAGAAGGGGACGACAGAGGATGAGATGGCTGGATGGCATCAGCAACTTGATGGACATGAGTTTGGGTGAACCTGGGAGTTGGTGATGGATGGGGAGGCCTGGTGTGCTGAGATTCATGGGGTCGCAAAAAGTTGGACACAACTGAGCGACTGAACTGAACTGAACTGAAAGATTTTTCACCATAGGGCTCAGCAAGACGTTGGGGCATGTGACTTCATAAATGGCACTTAGACCAGTTTTGTAAGGGCTTTGAGGATATCCAAATTTAGATATTGGATTTGGGCAAGACCTGGAACCAATCCCTCATGGATAAGAAGGGACAACTGGATATATTATACTTTATCACTTCTTTGTGGAGGGCAATGACACTGAACAGTTAGGGATCAAATTAATTATCATCCTATGACATTATTCAGCTTTAATGGGAATAGCTCTTGGCATTTCTCAAAAGTCAGACAATGAAGCAGTAACTTCTTTAGGTGATTATGTGAATGCTTCCAGGTTGTTCCACTCTTCTTAAAAATGTCAAGAGACACAAGAAAGGATACAAGCCAAAATTGGATCAGGTCAGATATAAAAAAGATGTTCCCAAGAGTGTAATAAGCATGGAAATGTTTTACTGAAAGATGGAGTGCATTATCTTGAGACATCTGTACAAAGGTTTAGATTTCAGCCTGTAGCAAGATAAATTGATTAAATTACTCTGGAAGTCTTCAAGAGTTTTCATTATTAGGAAATTCTGAATCAAAAATCAGATCCCTGAAAACATGTCTAAAATATCTTTGGTTCTAATAAAGCAAGACCAAACAATTCCAAATCTGAATTTGAGGGTTACTTAGAAAATTAAGATTTTGGTATAAATTTAGTAAATTAATTTAGATTAATATTGACAATGGAAATTATATTGCTGATTAAGACCTCCAAAGAATAGTTGGCTTTGCAATAATAATTGCAAAGTTAATTCAATATAGCTGAAGTATGTTGCAGATGACACCACCCTTATGGCAGAAAGTGAAGAGGAACTAAAAAGACTCTTGATGAAAGTGAAAGAGGAGAGTGAAAAAGTTGGCTCAACATTCAGAAAATGAAGATCATGGCATCTGGTTCCATCACTTCGTGGGAAATAGATGGGGAAACAGTGGAAACAGTGTCAGACTTTATTTTTCTGGGCTCCAAAATCACTGCAGATGGTGACTGCAGCCATGAAATTAAAAGACGCTTACTCCTTGGAAGGAAAGTTATGACCAACCTAGATAGCATATTCAAAAGCAGAGGCATTACTTTGCCAACAAAGTCCGTCTAGTCAAGGCTATGGTTTTTCCAGTGGTCATGTATGGATGTGAAAGTTGGACTGTGAAGAAAGCTGAGTGCTGAAGAATCGATGCTTTTGAACTGTGGTGTTGGAGAAGACTCTTGAGAGTGCCTTGGACTGCAAGGAAATTCAACCAGTCCATTCTGAAGGAGATCAGTCCTGGGTGTTCATTAGAAGGACTGATGCTGAAGCTGAAACTCCAATACTTTGGCTACCTCATGGGGAGAATTGACTCATTGGAAAAGACCCTGATGCTGGGAGGGATTGGGGGCAGGAGAAGAAAGGGACGACAGAGGATGAGATGGCTGGATGGCATCAGCGACTTGATGGACATGAGTTTGGGTGAACCTGGGAGTTGGTGATGGATGGGGAGGCCTGGTGTGCTGCGATTCATGGGGTTGCAAAGAGTCAGACACAACTGAGAGACTGAACTGAACTGAACTGAAGTATGTTGGACACACACATACACACACCATACATACATATATTGCAGATGAATGTGTATTACTCATATGTCATAAAATTATTCTGAAAAATTTATTTAAATAAATTTCATTTTAAAAATTAAATGAAAACTTCTAAAGAATAAATTTATTATTTAAGTTACATGTTTAAAGATATAAAAGCAAACCATCTGACATCCAAATGTAAACACAAAGAAACTTCAGAAGTTGTACGATAAACAACACGTTATAATTGCCAAAATCCCAACACTATGGACTTAACTGAATTCAATTTCACAGACATTGAGGGAGCATCTCCCTAGTGTTGATCTTATGTTAAGCACAAGAACTTCATTTCATGATGGTGGACCAAGCATACACTGGGCTGCCCTCTGCCATTAGACCCCTCTGAAATAACAGTCAAGAGATACAAAGGGAATAAAGGAATTGTAAAGAGAATTGCAGAAGAGTCATCAACAAATGAAAGATTCTTGAGCTCCCAGACCTTGCTTCAGATGTGTAAAGTCCCCCATCCATTAACCCACTGATGTCTCTGTTGCTGACTCTGGGTTCTTTTCTTTGATCGTGAAGCTGAGCAAGTCCCACAAGGATCCCTTGTGGAATCCAGCCCAACATGCTCTCATGTTCAGGGGAAGCTGAACAAGGCAGGTGATGTGGTGCTAGTTGGCACTCTTTGTTAAAATACTTTATTTTATTGAAATATAATTGATTAGCAATGTTGTGTTAGTTTCAGGTATACAGCAAAGTGATTCAGTTATACATGTACATATATTCATTCTATTTTAGATTTTTTTCTCATATAGGTTATCGTAGAATATTGAATGGATTTCCCTGTGCTATTCAGTAAGCGCTTTCTGAGAATTTATATTATATATACAAATGTACAAGTGTTTATCCCAAGCTCCTGTTTTATCCCTCCCTCCATATTTTCCCTTTAGTAAGCATAAGCTTGTTTTTGATATTTGTAAGCCTGCTTCTGCTTTGTAAGTCCATTTGTATATTTTTAATATTAGATTCCACATATGGGTGATATTATATTTGTCTTTCTCTGTGTGACTTACTTCATTTAGTATGATAATCTCTAGGTCCATCTATGTTGCTGCAAATGGCGTTATTTTATTATTTATATGGACTAATATCCACTATATATATATATTGGAGAAGGCAATGGCACCCCACTCCAGTCCTCTTACCTGGAAAATCCCATGGACGGAGGAGCCTGGTAGGCTGCAGTCCATGGGGTCGCTAAGAGTCGGACACGACTGAGTGACTTCACTTTCACTTTTCTCTTTTCATGCACTGGAGAAGGAAATGGCAACCCAGTCCAGTATTCTTGCCTGGAGAATCCCAGGGACGACGGAGCCTGGTGGGCTGCCGTCTATAGGGTCGCACAGAGTTGGACACAACTGAAGCGACTTAACATAGCATATATATATATATATATATATATATATATAAAACATCTTCTTTATCTTTTCCTCTGTCAATGGACATTTAGGTTTCTTCCATGTCTTGGCTATTGTAAATACTGCTACAATGAACACTGAGGTGCATACATCCTTTTGGATGATTGTATTCTCCAGATATATGCCCAAGAGTGGGACTGCTGGATCATATGGTAGTTCTTAGTTTTTTAAGGAACCTCCCTACTGCCCATACATTCCCACCAACAGTGTAACAGGGTTCCCATTTCTCCACACCCTCTCTAGCATTTATCTTTCATAGATTTTTTGACACTGACCATTAACTGAAATCAGATTGATTATATTCTTTGCAGCCAAAGAGGGAGAAGCTCTATACAGTCAGCAAGAACAAGACCGGCAGCTGACTGTGGCTCAGATCATGAACTCCTTATTGCCAAATTCAGACTTAAATTGAAGAAAGTAGGGAAAACCATTGACCATTCAGGTATGACCTAAATCAAATCTCTTTTGATTATACACATTAAGTGACATATAGATTCAAGAGATTAGATCTGATAGAGTGCCTGAAGAACTAAAGACACATGTCCCTGACATTGTACAGGAGGCAGTGATCAAGCCCATTCCCAAGAAAAAAATGTGAAAAGGCAAAATGGTTGTATGAGGAGGCCTTATAAATAGCTGTGAAAAGAAGAGAAACAAAAGGCAAAGGAGAAAAGGAAAGATATGCCAATTTGAATGCAGAGTTCCAAAGAATAGCAAGGAGAGATAAGAAAGCCTTCCTCAGTGATCAATGCAAAGAAATAGAGGATAACAATAGAATGAGAAAGAAAATTAGAGATACCAAGGGAACTTTTCATGAAAATATGGACACAATAAAGACAGAAGTGGTATGGACCTAACAGAAGCAGAAGATATTAAGAAGAGGTGGCAAGAATGCACAGAAGAACTATACAATACAGATCTTCAAGACCCAGATAATCATGACGGTGTGATCACTCACCTAGAGCCAGATATCCTGGAATGTGAAGTCAAGTGGGCCTTAGGAAGCATCATGAACAAAGCTAGGGCAGGTGATAGAATTCCAGTTGAGCTATTTCAAATCCTAAAAGATGATGCTGTGAAAATGTTGCACTCAACGTGCCAGCAAATTTGAAAAACTCAGCAGTGGCCACAGGACTGGAAAAGGTCAGTTTTCCAAACCCAAAGAAAGGCAATGCCAAACAATGCTCAGAATACCTCACAATTGCACTCGTTTCACTTGAAATAGCAAAGTAATGCCCCAAATTCTCCAAGCCAGGCTCCAACACTGAACCCTGAATTTCCAGATGTGTAAGCTGGATTTAGAAAAGGCAGAGGAACCAGAGGTCAAAGTGCCAACATCCATTGGACCATCAAAAAAGCAAGAGAGTTTCCGAAAAACATCTACATCTGCTTTATTGACTGTGCCAAAGCCTTTGACTGTGTGGATCACAACAAACTGGGAAATTCTTCAAGATATGGGAATACCAGACCACCTGACATGCCTCCTGAGAAATCTGTACGCAGGTCAAGAAGCAACAGTTAGAACTGGATATGGAACAACAGATATTCCAAATCCGGAAAGGAGTACATCAAGTTTGTATATTGTCACCCTGCTTATTTAACTTATATGCAGAGTACATCATGAGAATCGCTGGGCTGGATGAAGCATAAGCTAGAATCAAGATTGCCGGGAGAAATATCAATAACCTCAGATATGCAGATGACACCACCCTTATGGCAGAAAGTGAAGAAGAACTAAAGAGCCTCTTGATGAAAGTGAAAGAGGAGAGTGAAAACATTGACTTAAAACTCAACATTCAGAAAACTAAGATCATGGCATCTGGTTCCATCATTTCATGGCAAATAGATGGGGAAACAGTGGAAACAGTAACAAACTTTTTTGGGGAGGACTCCAAAATTACTGCAGATGGTGACTGCAGCCATGAAATTAAAAGACGCTTGCTCCTTGGAAGAAAAGCTATGACCAACCTAGACAGCATATTCAGAAGCAGAGACATTGCTTTGCCAACCAAGGTCATGTAATCAAACCTATGATTTTTCCATTA
Source organism: Bos taurus (assembly GCF_002263795.3). Taxonomy (NCBI): domain Eukaryota; kingdom Metazoa; phylum Chordata; class Mammalia; order Artiodactyla; family Bovidae; genus Bos; species Bos taurus. The sequence continues at coordinate 1,761,225 of NC_037356.1, forward strand.
GTCATGTATGGGTGTGAGAGTTGGACTATAAAGAAAGCTGATCACCAAAGAATTGATGCTTTTGAACTGTGGTGTTGGAGAAGACTCTTGAGAATCCCTTGGACAGTAAGGAGATCAATCCAGTCCATCCTAAAGGAGATCAGTCCTGTACGTTCATTGGAAGGACTGGTCCTGAAGCTGAAACTCCATACTTTGGCCACCTGGTGCAAAGAACTGACTCCTTGGAAAAGACCCTGATGCTGGGAAAGATTGAAGGCAGGAGGAGAAGGGGATGACAGAGGATAAGATGGTTTGATGGCATCACCGACTCAATGGACATCAGCTTGAGTAAACTCCGGGAGTTGGTGATGGACAGGGAGGCCTGATGTGCTGCGGTCCATGGGGTCGCAGAGAGTTGGACACAACTGAGTAACTGAACTGAACTGATACTGACCAGTGTGTGGTGATACATCGTTGCAGTTTTGATTTGTGTTTCTCTAATAATTACAGATGTTGAGCATCTTTTCATGTGTCCTTGGCCATTTCTATTTCTTCCTTGGAAAACTAGTTAGATCTTCTGCATATTTTTTGATTTTTTTTTTTTAGGTTTATTGGCATAGATCTGCATGAGCTGTTTGTATATTTTGGAGATTAATTCCTGTCAGCTGTGCCATTTGCAAGTATTTTCTCCCATTCTGTGGGTTGTTCGTTTGTTTTGTTGATGGTTTCCTTTGCTGTGCAGAAACTTTTAAGTTTAATTAGGTCCTGTTAGCTTCTTTTTCTTTGTGTTACTCTAGGAGGTGGATCAAAAAAGCTCTTGCTGCGGTTTATGTAGTTGGCACTCTTGGTTTGTTGTGCCTTGCCGCACATCATGGAAGCCCAGAGGCGAACAGAACTTATACCCTCACTAAACAGCAATGAGGCCGTGTTCGTAAATGCTCCAGCTTTACCAGGAGGCATCAGTGTGGGCAAAAGGCAGCTGAACTTCCACTTACACATCAATCTGTACACTATACCTTCACTGAGTGAGTGCCTGCAGAAGAGAGAGATAGGATCCAGGATCTCACAACAATACAATACAAACAGAATACAACCAAAAAATCACTTATAACAAGGGTCATCTCAACATGAACAAGAAAACACAATCCATGGATGCTGTGATGACACAGATGCTGGCATTAACTGACAAGGATTTTAAAGCAGCCACCATAAAATGGGCAACTAACACCGTTCTTGAAACAAAAGATAAAATAGAAAGTCTAAACAAATAAATGAAATATATGAGGAGATAAATGGAATAAATAAATGGAATAAATAAAATGGAAGTCTCAGAATGGAAAAAATGTATAATAACGGACATTTTAAAAAGTCCTCCATAAATAAACATGAGTCCTCACTGGACAGACTCAATAACAAAATGAATATGACAGAGGAAAGAGTCAGTGAACATGAAAACAGGACAGAAAAATGGCTCAGTCTGAAAAACAGAGAGAAAATGGGCAGAAAATAAATGAACAGAATTCCAAGGACCTATGAATCTGTAGCAATAGATCTAACATTTGTATAATCAGAGACCCAGAAAGAAAGGAGGAAGTGTGGGAACTTGGAATATTTGAAGGAGGTAATAATAATTCAGACTTTTTTTTAGCAAGACATTCCTCTTTTATATCTTATTTTTAAATTTCATTTTATATTGGGGTATATTTGATTTATAATATTGTGTTAGTTTCAGGTGTACATCAAAGTAATTCAGTTATACACATACATATATCTATTCTTTTTCAGATTCTTTTCCTATATGTTACTAAAGTTTCTTGAGTAGAGTTAAAGCAGTAAAAATTTTTAGAGACCCCCCCTTATCAGAGTTGTTGTTGAGCCACTAAGTAATGTCTGACTATTTGAGACCCCATGGACTGCAGCACACCAGACTTTCCTGTCCTTCACCATCTCTGAGTGTTCTCAAATTCATGTCCAAAGTTGGTGATATCATCTAACCATATAATTTTATGTCACCCTCTTCTCCTCCTGCCCTCAATGTTTCCCAGCATCAGGGTCTTTTCCAATGAGTCGGCTCTTTGCATCAGGTGGCCAAAGTATTGGAGCTTCAGCTTCAGCATCAGTCCTTCCAATGAACATTCAGAGTTTATTTCCTTTAGGATGTACTGGTTGGATCTCCTCGCAGTCCAAGAAACTCCCAAGAGTCTTCTCCAATACAATTCGAAAGCATCAGTTCTTTGGTCCTCAGCCTTCTTTATAGAAGGCTTTATGGAAGGCTCAGCTCTCCCATTCATATATGACTACCAGAAAAATCATAGCTTTGACTACACAGCAAAAATCATAGCTTTGACTATACATCAAAACTATACAGCAACACTTTGTCAGCAAAACGATGTCTATGCTTTTTAATTCACTGTCTAGAATTGTCATTGTTTTTCTTCCAAGGAGCAAACGTCTTTTAATTTTGTGGCTTCAGTTACCATCTGTAGTGATTTTGGAGCCCAGGAAAATAAAATGTTACTGTTTTTGCTTTTTCCCCTTTTATTTGCATGGAGTGATAGGACTGGATGCCATGATTTTAGTTTTCTGAATGCTGAGTTCTAAGCCAGTTTCCTTACTCTCCTCTTTCATCCTCATCAGGTTCCTTAGTTCCTCTTCACTTTCTGCCATCAGAGTGGTATCATCTGCATATCTGAGATTATGATATTTCTCCCAGTAATCTTGATTTCTTTGGGATTGGAATGAAAACTGACCTTTTCCAGTCCTGTGGCCACTGCTGAGTTTTCCAAATTTGCTGGCATATTGAGTGCAGCACTTTCACAGCATCATCTTTCAGAATTTGAAATAGCTCAACTGGAATTCCATCACCTCCACTAGCTTTGTTCGTAGTGATGCTTTCTAAGGCCCACTTGACTTCACATTCCAGGATATCTGGCTCTAGGTGAGTGATCACACCATCATGATTATCTGGGTCATGAAGATCTTTTGTGTACAGTTCTGTGTATTCCTGCCACCTCTTCTTAATATCTTCTGCTTCTGTTAGGTCCATACCATTTCTGTCCTTTATCGAGCCCATCTTTGCATGAAATGTTCCCTTGGTATCTCTAATTTTCTTGAAGAGATCTCTAGTCTTTCCCATTCTAATGTTTTCTTCTATTTCTTTGCATTGATCACTGAGGAAGGCTTTCTTATCTCTTCTTGCTATTCTTTGGAATTCTGCATTCAGATGTTTATATCTTTCCTTTTCTCCTTTGCTTTTCACTTCTCTTCTTTTCACAGCTATTTGTAAGGCCTCCCCAGACAGCCATTTTGCTTTTTTGCATTTCTTTTCCATGCGGATGGTCTTGATCCCTGTCTCCTGTATAATGCCATGAACCTCAGTCCATAGTTCATCAGGCACTCTATCTATCAGATCTAGGCCCTTAAATCCATTTCTCACTTCCACTGTATAATCATAAGGGATTTGATTTAAGTCATACCTGAATGGTTTAGTGGTTTTCCCTACTTCCTTCAATTTAAGTTTGAATTTGGCGATAAGGAGTTCATGATCTGAGCCACAGTCAGCTCCTGGTCTTGTTTTTGTTGACTGTATAGAGCTTCTCCATCTTTGGCTGCAAAGAATATAATCAATCTGATTTCGGTGTTGACCATCTGGTGATGTCCATGTGTAGAGTCTTCTCCTGTGTTGTTGGAAGAGGGTGTTTGCTATGACCAGTGCATTTTCTTGGCAAAACTCTATTAGTCTTTGCCCTGCTTCATTCCATATTCCAAGGCCAAATTTGCCTGTTACTCCAGGTGTTTCTTGACTTCCTACTTTTGCATTCCAGTCCCCTATAATGAAAAGGACATCTTTTTTGGGTGTTAGTTCTAAAAGGTCTTGTAGGTCTTCATAGAACTGTTCAACTTCAGCTTCTTCAGCGTTACTGGTTGGGGCATAGACTTGGATTACTGTGATATTGAATGGTTTGCCTTGGAAACGAACAGAGATCATTCTGTTGTTTTTGAGATTGCATCCAAGTACTGCATTTTGAACTCTTTTGTTGACCATGATGGCTACTCCATTTCTTCTGAGGGATTCCTGCCCGCAAAATTTCACATTTCTATTCTATAACTTACTAACAATTCAATACAATTGCTAATTAACTAAAATTTTGTGAAAATTAAATGTGATGTTAAAGGATAATTTTCAAAAACTGATGAGAGATATAAAATGAACAAAGATTTTTATTACATTTATTGTACACCATGAATTACAATGCAGGAAAGAAGTGTTGAAAGAAATTTGTAAAAACTATTCTATGTGTTAGGTAGTTAGAATAGGAAAAAGGAGTCCAGACTGGTGGTGGACAAAGACAAAGAACGAAAAAGCCCACGAAAATAGAAGAAAAGAAGCTCCAAGGACTGGAGTGAGAACCTCAGGTAAAACAAACAGCCCTCCTGGCTAGACCAATTTACCTAGGGCAGGCTCAGGGGGAGGAGAAAAAACGTATAAAACGAGGAGCCAAAATTGGGCTGGGGGCTTCTCTTCTCTTAGTGTCTTTTGGGTTGGCCCACCCTCTTGCCTTGAGGATGTATTTTCCTTTGCTTTCTAAATGAAACTGAACTGTAACACGGAGTTGTAACACTGGTCCATCCGTCCATCCCTTCAAATTTTTGTCGTGATGAGACAGAACCAAGGAAATTACAAACTCCTCCGACATATGCATAGAGCAATAGTTGATTTTATTTCAACAGTGCACATCTAATTTACATTCCCATAGATAAGAACTGTTTTCATTGCTGTCAGTTTGTGACAAATTAACTTTTATCTCCAGAGTTATAAAATAGCCTAGTTAAAGTCCTTCATGATGGAATTACTCATGATGGAATTAAACAATTCCTGGGCCTTCAACCTTTTATTGCAAGAATATCCAGTTACCTCTTGCCTATTTCAAAGTCTTAAATTTTTCTCTATAATGATAAAATCTATAGTTTAACCTTAGCACAGTTAAGGAAGGCAGAATAAAGAACATATTTGCTGATGTTACAGAGGAAGAAATTACATCTCTTTTATGTCTTGTGCTTAATGTTTTTAACAAATAAAAAATAATAAAGCAAACAAAAATATCAATAACTGTGAGGAAGACATTTTAAATATTAATACTAGTTTCACTTTAGTTATTCAAAATACAAATTCAAAAAATGCAATAACTAGTAACTAAATGCAAAATAGAAACTTGTGTTCTTTGCTTATGCACAAAGGGCATAAGCTCCATCAAATGAAAATAGAGATTTATTTTTAAAGATTTGAAATTATTCCAATCAATTTGTTTTCTCTTGAATGAAAGAACATGTATTCCCATGTTAGTAAGTCAAGCCACAGAAGTCCAGGAAGATCAAGTGGAAACATGGGTTGTTCTTCTTTAATGTAAACAGCCTAAAAGTAACATCCAAAGGACTCTGAAAGCAATTTCCTTGCACTGTTGACATTTGGTTGACTTATTTGATTTAAGATTAATTTATTCTTCTGTCTACAGGTTTGATGCATTTTAATTTTCAAACAATAGTTTGTTTAGCAAGCTTTAATTATATATCCTTAAAAAAAAATTGTTGTTCAGTCATGTCCAACTCTTTGAAACTCCATGAACTAAGCCAGCCAAGTTTGTCTGTCCACAGAATTCTCCAAGCAAGAATACTGGAGTGGGTAGCCATTCCCTTCTCCAGGGGATCTTCTCAACTCTGGGATAGAACCTGTGTCTCTTGTGTCTCCTGAAAGGCAGGCAGATTCTTTACTGTCTGAGCCACCAGGGCAGTCCCTTACTAAGTGCCTAAAACCACACTAAGTAGTTTTATCTTCTACCATTCAACACTATGAAAAATGCTACAATTAAATCAAATTGTAATCAGACCTTCCTTAGACTTCAACCATAAGTGAAAAGATCAAAGCAAAACTGCTGAAGTAAACTGATAGGAAAGCTAAGTGGATAAGACAGCACTGGAAAATGGTCACTTCTTGGACTTGGATTTCCAAAGGCATCAAGAGCTAAACAGTATACTCCCCTGTGGCACATTTACGCCCCAATACAGATTCACAAGCCTCATAGAAGTCTCTGTAGAGTTCACACAAATACGATGCTCATTCACTTTTCTATAACTGTGCCAAAACAGAATTCCAAACCTTGTCACATTAATTTCCACTACCTGAATCTCACCGCTAGCCCCTCCTTCCCGACTAGACTGAGTCCTTTTGAGGGCAAAATATGTGTCTTGTACTTATATAGGCACCATATACATGTTCTTAGCACCTAGAGTGGCTAGCATAGAGTAGGCACATGAAAGGTTTGTTGACAGGTTAAACGAATGAAGAAATAATAAGTTGAAAATAAAAAAGAAACAATTAGAGATTTTTCTGAGTTATCAAAAAACCTGTGGGATCTGATGTCATCTCTTGACAGTGTCAGACCTGGATTGAATTATGGGACACCTGTTGGCATCTAGGAATTGTTGAGTGTGTGGGAACCCACCCCCAAACACACATATGTTTTGGAGCTGGGTACTAGAATTATATTAGCAGGGCTTCCCAGGTGGCTCAGTGGTAAAAAATTTGCCTGTCAATGCAGGAGACATGGGTTTGATCTTTGGGTTGGGAAGATCCCCTGGAGAAGGAAATGGCAACCCACTCCAGTATTCTTGCGTGGGAAATCCCATGGACAGAGGAGCCTGGTGGGTCACAGTCCATGGCGTCACAAGAGTCAGACACAGCTTAGCAACCACACAGCAGCAGGAACCTCAGACAGTCTGACCACAGGGAGATAAAACCTAATTAGGCTGACAAAAAACCCATCTTCCTAGATGATCTTCTTTGCCATAAATTGATATACTATGCCCTGCATTTACATACCAGTCTTTATAATACAGCTTTGTTAGTGTAATGGAGCAAAACTTGTCATCCAAAAATATCTCTTTGGCATGTGGATTATTTCCTGTTAAAAACAATCAAGGCCCAAAAGACTCAAGATGAAACTTTATCCTTCTCCCTAAATGTCTAAAAGAATTTAGAGAGAGGGCATGTTTCAGCACCTGAAAAGAATATGGGCCAGTTGTGGTGGGGGAAACTTTGCCTCTCCCCCTTTTTTAAATCAGTCATTGAAGGTTCTCATTTTCCCTGTAACAGCAAGAGGTTTTTGCAAGTCTTTTAGCCACCAGTTAAATGATCAGGTGAAAAACTTTAGATAGGAGTCTGTCATCAAAAGTAAATTCGGTTGGAACTTCCCTAGTCATCCAGTGGTTAAGATCCCACACCTCTATGCAAGGGACACAGTTTGGCTCCCTGGTCTAGGAAGATTCCATATGCTGTGAGGCAACTAAGCCCATGCACCGAAACTACTGAGCCTCTGCTCCAGAGCTGTGCTCCCCAGCAAGAGAAACCACCAAACAAGAAGCCGTACTTGACCATAACGAAGAGTAGCCCCTCCTCACTGCAGCTAGAGAAAGCCCACATGCAGCAATGAAGACCCAGCGTGGCCAGAAATAAAATAAATTTTTAAAAATAAAAATTGAAAAAAATATACAGTTCTATGAAGTGGCTCAAAATCTGAATCAAACTGAAAACAGGAAGGTAGGGGATTGAAATATTATTTTATGAGCCTCTCTCACCCCTAAATGTGAGTCACTCCATGGGCTGAGGGAAAGGAGGGCAGGAGGCCAAGGTACCATTTGAGTGAAGCCACGGCTGGATTGGATCAGATATGGTTCTGACAGTGCCCCACTGTCTCTGTCCGGCCCAGCAAACATTTATCTGCCAAACATTTACTTTTCCACCTCCATGTTAACTGCCTTCCTCCTCTTTGAGGTCCCAAACCACAATCCCCACTATTCTCTTTGGCCTTTAGCTGAAGATGGTATTTAAGGTGAGAGCTTTAGCGATTTTGTTAAGTTACTCATATTAAGGTGAGAGCTTCAGCGATTTTGCTGTTTTCCTGGGTCTTTTCCAGGCATACATGTTATTAAACTTTTGGGCGATTTTCTCCTGTTAACCTGTCTCATGTAAACTTAATTCTTAGGCCAGTCAGAACTTAGAAGGGCAGAGGTTAATGTCTTCTTCCCTGATACTAGCACGTATCAGCATCTCAAGTTTAATCAGCTCTCGGGCCCCATCCACAATGAGCCTCTGAATGCCAGACCCTCGTGAAGGTGGGTGCCCCTGGAGACACCTGGCAGGCCTGGCACTTGGGGCCTCTCCTGGAAGCAGTCTGAATTCCTAATGCTTCTCCTTTATAGTCTTTGACTAGGAGGAAATAGCCATCAGGAAAGCACAAGAGAGTATTCACGGAGTGGTAGATGTAACGGGAGCCAGGGACAGGTTTTTGGACACATCACAGGGGCAATCAAAAAAACAAAAAGGAGCTCAAACAGGCAGAGCTGAAAGCTCCATTTGGACAGTGGAGAATTTCTAGAAGAAAGTGGCCAACAGTCTAACATTATAGGAGGTCAAGTGTGATGAAGGTTGAGCAGAGGCTACTGGCTTTAGCACCTGATTGTTGCTCATTAGGAAGCACAGTGCTTGGAGCATGGGGAGGATGAAAGTGAGGGGAGAGTAAAGCAGTGTCACTTCATCTAGGGCATCCTTCACGGAAGCTGGCTGGGAAGGGAAATAAGATAGATGAGGTGCAAACTAGAGGAGGGTGGAGAAGTTTCCCTGGACTTTGAGGTTCTCCCCTAATTGCTGCAAGAAGGAAGAGCTTGTCTGGACTACAGCTCCCATGAGCCTCCAAGTATTCTTCTCCCTGGGGCTGGGGTGGGAACTGTCTCTTCACCACTCTTGCAGCACTGGGAGGGCATGCACAGCTGCAGGGTGGGTCTTAGATGAGCTCTTGTTTTTTCTCCGTTAGCTCACTTATGAATATAGTTGCCCCCCCCCCCACCTTTTTTTTTTGGTTGCCTGTGCCAGTCTTCATTGTGGCATGCAGGCTCTTAGTTGTGGCATGTGGGATCTAGTTCTCTGACCAGGGATCATACCCAGGCCCCCTGCCTTGGGAGCTCAGAGTCTTAGCCACTGCACCACCAGGGAAATCCCCCAATATAGTTGCCTTCTGAACCAACTGAAACCATTTATTGCTTAAGGAAACAAGTCTCCTGAGAGTAGTTTCTTGTATCAGAGAGAGACCTGTGACTACTTCTGGGTGCCTGGGTCACAAAGGCTGGGGTTCTGCAGCCCCACCTTCACTTGGCTCCTCTGTGTCAATCCTGGTCTCCCTGTGCTTATGGCCAGTAGACATCTTCTCTCTTGATTAGGGACGGTGTCAACCAGGAGCTGACTTTGGGCCAGGTGGCCGTGGGTTCAGATTCCTCCCTTGGATGGGCAACAGGGCAGCACCCTGGTGCATGATGTAATGAGCATTAGTGGCAAAGAGAGCTGTAAGCATGGCAACTCTCTCTTTTTTTTCTGTTGCTGCTGCTAAGTCGCTTCAGTCATGTCTGACTCTGTGCAACCCCATAGATGGCAGCGCACCAGGCTCTGCTGTCCCTGGGATTCTCCAGGCAAGAACACTGGAGTGGGTTGCCACTTCCTTCTCCAATGCATGAAAGTGAAAGCGAAGTTGCCCAGTTGTGTCCAACTCTTAGCGACCCCATGGACTGCTGCTCACCAGGCTCCTCCATCCATGGGATCTTCCAGGCAAGAGTACTGGAGTGGGGTGCCATTGCCTTCTCCATGATCTTTTTTTTTTTTTTTTCTTTTTTCCTGGACACCATTAAAGTTTATATTCAAATGTCTGTCTTTAAATATGATCCATGGGGTTGCTAAGAGTCAGACACGACTGAGCAACTTCACTTTCACTTTTCACTTTCATGCATTGGAGAAGGAAATGGCAACCTACTCCAGTGTTCTTGCCTGGAGAATCCCAGGGACGGGGGAGCCTGGTGGGCTGCCTTCTATGGGGTCACACAGAGTCCGACACGACTGAAGCGACTTAGCAGCAGCAGCAGCAGCAAGGGCCTGTGAACAGTACAAGGAGAAATTAAAACTTATACCCACACAAAATCTTTTACATGGGTGTTCATAGCAGCATTGTTCATAAGAGACCCAAGATGGAAACAATCCATACGTCTATCAATGATGAATGGATAAATAAAATGTGATACAACTGGGTCTCTGTATTCTTGGATGTGATTCCTTAGGGGACTGGCTGTATTCATTGTACTACACCAGTTTTATAAGGGAGTTGAACATCCATGGATTTTTGTGGGGGCTCCTGGAGCCAATCCCCTGCAGATACCAAGTGACAACTGTATAACCCTATGATGTAGAATATTACTTGGAAATAAAAAAGAATGAATTACCAATACTTAGAAGGATGAACCTTGAAAATAAGTGTGCTAAGTGAAAGAAGTCATTCACCAAAAGTCACATATTCTATGATTTCATTTATATGCAATGTACAAAAAATGCAAATTCACAGAAAAAGGAAGTTGATTAACTGTTGCCTACACCTGTGGAGAATGAAGGGTTGGGGAGTGGATAATGATGGAAGTTTAGGGTTTTCCTTTTGGGGTAATGCATTTTTTTTCCCAAATGTTCTAAAGTTGACTGTAGTAATGGTTGCACAACTCTGTGAATCTACTGATAGCCTTTGAATCCTACACTTTAGATGGGTGAATTGGAGGGTATGTGAATTATATCTCAATAAAGCTGTTGGTAAAAATGCCAGTGGAGAGGCCTCCCAGGTACCTTAATTTTGGCCTGCAGTAGCTGAGGAGTCCCAGGATGTGAGCCTTTCTGGGGAACCCTATCCATGATGGCAGGCAACTCTGCTGGTTGTAAAACCTCAGATGAGTTACTTCACTTCTCTGAGTGTGTTTTTTCCTTTGTGATCTGGGGATGAGAATAATACTGTCCCCATGATAACACAATACATGTTATTTACAGTGCCTGGAAGGTGGAAAGATTTGGGTAAATGTTGGCTAGCACTATTATCAGTGAAATGAAGATAATAATACAGATCTCACAAGGTTGCTCTGATCCCAAAATGAGTTAATGTGATGAAATTACTTAACACTGTACCTGGGACATGAACAATGATCAATAAATGGTAGATAGGGAGGGGAAGTTATCCTTGGGATTGTTGCTGTTCTGATTTTAGTGTGATTCAGGACTAGGAAGGGGTAAGGATGGGGAAAGAATTTGAAAATCTCAGTCCTCATATGCACACACGATTTTTAAAATTAACAAAGAACCTAGGTTGTCTTTGGTTTTAAATTACGGCTCCAGCATCACCCAGCCCTCAGGGTCATGGTTTATGGTTCTTCCTGGCTGCCTCAGGCAAGGCGAAGGAACTTCAGTGCTGAAGGTGCTTCCTGTCTTAAGAGGTGCTGGACAGGAAGCAGGGAGATGGAGGCTGACAGGGACCCTCCCTGACCTTGTCTGGCTCCCTCTGCACCAGACAGACCCATAGATCTGCTCTGCAGACTACGGGGAAGTTGGGGTGCCCTTGGGAAGACTTGCTCAGAGTGGCTTTGAACTTGACTGAGTAACTTTCCAAGGTGAGGAGGACTCTCTCCTGTTGTTGCCTCCCTGCTCTTCCCAATATGGTTTAGTTGTGCTGGTTTGGAGGGATTTGCTTTGGTTTTTACCTCTTCCTTCATTTTCTCTGCTTTTATTGCCTGCTTTCACTGCCTGAAAGCCCAGTTCCCTCGTGAATTACTTGTTAGAGAAATAGCAAGAGGTTATTTTTTGACCTCTGGCTCCCAAATCTTCATTTCTCTCCTCTGTTTTCACTCGAATGCCTCTGGAAGGAGCCATCAGAGCCAAACTCTTCTTCCAGAGGGAGCAGAGTCACACTGTTGCTAAGGATCCTGGAGGGCAATGTCCTGAGATGCTCCTGTAGATATGGGGCTTAGACAGTCTAACCTTTTCTAGCTCCTGATATGCATTACCAAGGCTTTCCTTGAAGAAAGAACAGGTACTTCAGGGCCAGAAGGGTCTGGAGAGATCAGCTTTCCTGCCTTCCCATCTGTCCTGCCTCCATCTGTTCTTAGGTAAGTCTTGCCCCATTTCCCCCTATTTTTGTGGGGGTTCACACCATGTATCCAATGCATATGCAATTCCTATAAGTTTCAGCTCTCAAAATCTGCTCAGCTCACATCTGCTCCCTTTTCACCAACTGCAATCACACTAGTCCATTCCACTGTCAACTTAAAAAGTAGTCAAAACCTAGACATTGAGAGTTATGCTTTATTTGGTGGAAATTTTTAGGATTCAAGCCTGGGTGACAGCTTCTCAAGAGACCCTGAGAAAACCGCTCCAAGGGGGCGGAGAGGGGAGAGCATGTCTGCAGCAAAGGACAAGTAGTTTGAGCATCAAAAGATTATTGTTAATTAAGTAAAACCAGATATCTCAAGTGAAGGAATTTAGGGAAGATGCAAGAGTCTGGGCTTACTGAAATCATTCCTTTCACAAGCATCTCAGCTACCTGGGGCCAGCCTCTTGAGATTTGATTTTTCACATCCTTAGTTCCTTGCTCACTGTAGGGAGTGGCGGCAGCTTGTGGTGGCAGCTTGAGGGCTGCCGGATAGCAGGCTCTGTTCTTCCTGGGCTCAGAAATTCACATTTGGAGTGCTGGAATCACAGATGGCTGTGATTCCTTATTTATTGATATGGCAGGAACTGCTCTATTTCACACCACCAATTCTCATTTGGATTTTTAAAATAGCCTTATCATGAATCTTTCTGTGTAAAAAATTTGTAAGCTGAAACCTCAATAAATAAATAGAGCTAGGAGACTAGAAGGGGGAGCTGTCTCCCCCTGTGACCATCTCAGAGCCCTGCAGGAAGAAGAAAGACTCTTTTCTGGCAATGACTCCGCCAGTGAAAAGCCATGGACTAAACCAAGGTTTACTAGAGCCCTTCCAACTTCTTTTTTTCCTCTCTCTAAAAGACTTCTCCTTCCCTGGCTGTAAGGGGGTTTGCACATGGCCCTCCATGGTTGCAGACCCTGAACTGAAATTGCCTCCTGAGTCTGAATAAACCCGTCTCTGCTGGAGAAATATCCAGCAGTCTATTTGTGTGAGGTCAACACTTGCATCAAGCTTGCTTTCCTGGAGTCAGTCACCCTCAGAAGCTGTAAGCAGCTCTTTGCAGGAAACCACTCTCAGCAGGAAGCCCGTTTTCTTGTCACTTGAGCATGAAGCTACATTGGAACTAACTTGTAATCCACGCTCTACTCTTCTCTGGCCCAAGCACAGCTTTCAGAACGTTCAATCACACAATACCTTGTCTAACTTGCTGGTTCTTTCTGTAAGATCAACGGAGTAGAAATGAAGAATTAGTAATTAACGGATGACCAGATCCTTTATCTGGCTTCCCCTCCAATAAACTGGGTGAACAAGATAACATCTAAAGGATGACCACGAGGAGTGGACAGTCCTGCACACAGTGGATGGTGACAACTCTGACCCCCTCCAATCTCAATGATTACCTGAGGCGACTTCCCTTTTCCCCTTAAAAACTTTCATGGCCAAACAGAGCCTTCACAGGTGGTTTTCAGGAAGTAGTGAGTCTGCTCCACCATCTCTCCAGGTGCCAACATTCTGATTAAAGTCATTTTCCCTTCTGCCATTTGTGAGTATGTAATTGATTTTGTAGAAAGTGAGCAATGGGACCTGATTCATTTGGTAACATAGCCAAAACATTAAAAACATTTATTATTATGAAACCTATCATATAGGTTTTTATCATATGAAAGACAGCATATATGATTTAAAGAATAGTCATAAAATGAACACCCCTAGTCACCCCCCAGCTTAAGAAATAGAATTTACCAGCATTCTAGACATTCCCAAATTGCATTTCCCTGTCTCCCCTCAGAGGTAACCTGCATCCTGAATTTTGTGCTAATCATCTTTTCTTTTTATTTTGTTTAAAAAAGTATCCTTAAATAATAGATCAATTAGTATTGTTTGTTTTGGACTTAATCATTCTTCTATGAATTACTTCATTTTTCAACCTTATGTTTTTGCGATTCAGCCATGGTGATTCATCTGAAAGCTTAAGTGAGGTCATGTCCTTTGCCTGTTCAAACACTCTCAGTGGCTGCCCACGACAGTCAGGAACTAAATGTAGCCCCCTTTCTTTCCTCAGAAGATCCTGCAAGACTGGCTCTTGCTTGTTCCCCTGCCACATCTCTTACACTCCCCTCCTTGTTTGCTCTGCTCCAGCTGCACTGATTTCTTGGCTCTCAGGTATGCCGCCATGGTTCTGTTCTGGGAAGTGGGATCCCTTCTGGGGCCCCCGAGTGGGCTCCTGTCTAACACTCGGAAATGAATTGTCTGAGGAGACACACCCACTGACAAAGAAAGAGATTTTACTGGGGAGGGCGCCAGTAGGGTAAGGGAACCCAGGAGGAGTGCTCTGCCCCGTGACTCGCAGTCTCGGGTTTGTGGTGATGGGATTAGTTTCCATCTCTGGCCAGTCGTTCTGACTCAGAGTTCTTTCTGGTGGTGCACGCATTCCAGTGAGGAGGATTCTGGGAGGTTGGTAAGACACGTGGTGTTTCCTTTTGACTTTCCTGAATTCTCCCCTTGTTTTGGCTTGTTATTTCTGTGTTCCTCACCAGGACCTCCTGTCATAAAACAACTAATGCAAATGGTCATGATGGTGCCTGGTGGTTTCAGTCAGTGCTTCCCCAACAGTTCCTACCTCAGAGTCTCCGCATGGGTGGTGGTTCCCTCTGCCTGGAATTCCCTTCCCTCTCTTCATGTCATTTGTTTCCTTACTTCCTTCTGATTTCAAATGTCACATCACAGAGGACCCCTTCTTAATTTATTCTATCTTAATGTTTCCTGAAATTCTCCCTTACTAGCTGTTTCCTTACCTTGGTTTATTTTTGCTTATAATACATTACCATTTGTCCTTACATTATGTGTTAATTTATGATCAACTTCCAGGCAATCACTTGTCTTGTTCACTTATCTATCAGAGTCTGGCACATATTAAACACTCAATAATATTTTTGTATTAATAAATAACTGAATGAATAGATAAGTGAGGGGATGGGAAGACGCATAATCTCCATTAGTTCACCCTTTCAAATCACCCAAATATACAAACAATCTAAATGTAAACATTGTGCTTGCTTTGAAAATGCAATTTTAAGATACATCCTACTCTTAGCCCAAGGGCCACCCAGTATAGCTGTGGAGGTTTCCATAGTGTAAGCCCTGGCACTTGGCTTTTCCTTTTGTAAAGCAATTTTCTGGTTTAGGCTTTAATCGTGGTGGTACCCACTTCAAAGAGGCATTGCTTCCAGAAGGCTATCACCAATAAGCACTGTTAGGGCTCACAAGGGGCTCATAGCATATGGTTAAAATATGGCCCACTGTGGTGACCTGAGAAACAAGGGATGAAGTCTCAGTGGCCACATTGCCCTGTGGGCATCCTGCTTTTTCCTTAAGGCGATACCCTGTTTTTTCCTGCTGGTGCCTGGTTTCTCAAGACTGTGTGACCACCCGACTGTGAGACCCTTTCCACCACGTGACCACAAGACCCCAGCTGCGAGCTAAAGATAAACTGAGGCCCCCGCCCTCCGGGGCACTGTTTCCCATGGATAGGGTATAAGAAGGGTTGGCTGTATAGAGATCACTAGTTTCTCTCTAAAGCCAGTCTCTTTCTTTCTTTTTGTAATAAACCTTTCTCTGCCTGACTGCCCAGCTTGCTCTCTTTTTCTCCACACTCGCCTTGCAAGCACATTGACCGCCACTGGGCTGGACAGAGCCAAGACCCAAGCCCCTTGCTGCCTCCCTGAGGCTCCTTTGTTTTAGGGATCCTGGTTGATTTAGATAGCTGGTTATTTGAACTATTTTTCTTTTTTTTTTGCTTACTTTTTCTCTCTTATCTCTCTACAAATTCCCTCTCTTCTGTTTTAAATTTGCCAATAAAGACTGAGTCCATGAAACCCTAGATCCCTGACCCTTATCTTAATAAAAGTAGAACCCCAGTTTGAATTGCATTTTCTATATGTGCAACTAATTGGGAAAAGACAAGTAAATGTTGTAGCAAGTGTTCTAGTGAGTGATGAGCAGTGGCTATCCCAACGCCGCTCGCATGTGTGTGGTGGCCCCTGACACTGTGCAGCCTGTATTTGTTTTCTGCCAGCTTTAGCCGATTGATAATAACACAGGAAATGTGGGCTAGAAATGCCTGGAAGCACCCACCTGGGCCCCAGTGAGCTCTGTTCCTACCCGCCCACCCCCTCAACCCCACCCCTGCAATCGCTTCTCCCCCCAGCCCTGCCCCACACTCCATCAGTTGCCTGCCTTGTATACGCCAAGACTTGTAAGTAATGCATTCTTCCTTTTTATCAGAAGTTTGCCAAAACTTATTGCTGAAGGGTGTCTTGCAATCATAATAAGAATCACAAGGGCTGGTCCAGTGGTTACACTGAACTGGAATGGGGACAAGTCTGTGGGGAGCTCACTGGGGCCCAGGCGGGTGCTTCCAGGCATTTCTAGCCCACATTTCCTGTGTTACTATCAATACGCTAAAGCTGGCACAAAGCAAATACAGGCTGCACGATGTCAGGGGCCACCACACACACACACGAGCGGCGTTGGGATGGCCACTGCTCATCACTCACTAGAATAGTTGCTAGGACATTTGCTTGTCTTTTCCCAGTCAGTTGCACGTAATAGAAAATGCAGTCCAAACTGACATAAAGAAGGAAAAGGATTTGTTGGTCTGTGTGCCCGGAAAGTCTAGCAGAAGAGGGGCCATCAGCCTGCCTGCTCCAGCAGCTCAACAATTGTATGGTCAGGGGTGCACTTTTCTCTTAGTCTTTTCTGCTCTGCCACCCAGAGTATTCGTTTCCTTCTCAAGTGCATCCCAGTAAGTTGGAAGCTGCCTGACTTCTAACTGAAGACTTGCGGGAGGAAAGGCACAGCTTCTGTCTCAGCATTTCAGCTGGAATCCGGATTAGACTAGATTAGATCACATGTGGAAACTGACCAAGGTGAAGACAGTCTCATGGTCACAGGCACTGCTCAGCACTCAGTGTCGAGGCTCGCTGCAGGCTGGAGGGGAGTTTAGTCTCCCCAAGTAAAGGATCTGCAAGGGGTGGGGCTGGACACCTGAGTACTGTGAGCAAAAAGGGAGGGGTGACTACTGCTGGATAGACCCTCCAAAAATGTCCACTGAATCGCCCATGGACACTGTATGAGGACTGTGAGGTTAAGAGCGATCGATCAAGACTGACAAAATGAAACCAGGAGTAGAAGTAGAACAATGCTGGCTCTACATGTCGTGAACATTTCTTTTCTTAAAAAAACTTTTTATTGAAGTATAATTGATATACAATGTTGTGTTAGTTTCAAGTTTTCAGCAAAGTGATTCAGGTATATACATATACACACACACACATATATATATGTATATGTATATATATATACTTTTTCTGTACATTCTCTTCCATTACAGGTTATTATAAGATACTGAGTATAGTTTCCTGTGCTATACAGTAGGTACTTGTTGATTATTTCACATACATAATAGTGTGCATTTGTTAATCCCAAAGTCCTAGTTTATTGCTCCCCCATCCTTTCCCTTTGCTGCTGCTGCTGCTGCTAAGTCGCTTCAGTCGTGTCCGACTCTGTGCGACCCCATAGACGGCAGCCCACCAGGCTCCCCTGTCTCTGGGATTCTCCAGGCAAGAACACTGGAGCAGGTCGCCATTTCCTTCTCCAATGCATGAAAGTGAAAAGTGAAAGTGAAGTCGCTCAGTCATGTCCCACTCTTAGCGACCCCATGGACTGCAGCCTACCAGCCTCCTCCGTCCATGGGATTTTCTAGGCAAGAGTACTGGAGTGGGGTGCCATTGCTTTCTCCGAAGAAGACCTCAGAAGTCAGCAAAGTGCGTAAGCCAAATGTCTGGCAATATCCTGACCTGGGAAAGGAAGCCTGGACCTTGAGGGAAAGAGTGCCTTACAGAGACTTGGCCTCATTGCCTGGCACCCACCTTTGCTTTGAGCCACTTTGTGTCCTGAGAAGGATTTGACAAGTCATGACTCCTGGGTTTCATCATTACCCTTCATCAATATTTAAGGAGCTGGAGAGTAGGAGAAAGCAATGGCAACCCACTGCAGTACTCTTGCTTGGAAAAATCCCATGGACCGAGGGGCCTGGTGGGCTGCAGTCCATGGGGTCGCTAAGGAGTCGGATACGACTGAACGACTTCACTTTCACTTCTCACTTCTATGCATTGGAGAAGGAAATGGTGACCCACTCCAGTGTTCTTGCCTGGAGAATCCCAAGGACGGGGGAGCCTGGTGGGCTGCCGTCTATGGGGTCGCACAGAGTCGGACACGATTGAAGCGACTTAGCAGCAGCAGCAGCAGAGTAGGGGTGATAATGAATGGGATGCAAAGGATAGGGAAGCATGGCTGGATTGTGTGTGTGGGGGGGGAATGTGCACATGTGTGTATGAGATGTGATTGGACCAGTAGATGTGGATTAATCAACGACTTACTGGGGACTACCTCTAGGCATATCCCAGAGAGTTTCCTGACTCTGTGTGTCCTTTCTTCCATTGGTCTGTCTGAAGAGTCTGGTCTGCAGGTCTGAGTCCCCTAGACATTAAGTTGCTAAAAGGGTGAGCAGGAAGGAAATAGATGGAGCAGACCACACAGTGCCCACATGGCACCCACAAGGACACACTGCCACTGCACACCATCATGAAGCCAGGTGCAGGGGTGCCTTTCAGACCCAGCCAGAGATATGAATTATGCTGCTCCCAATCATGAATTCCCACACTGCAGAAAGGTGGTTTAGTCAGGACTCAGGTGACAGGAACAGGAGCTCTCTCAAGTTAGTACAGATAAAGGAGAATCTTCTGGACCCTAGCGTAGCATGTGCAACTGTGCCTCATGGAGTCTGGGAGGTTGCTGGGCAGCTGCCCTCTCTACTTCATTCTCCCTGACCACATAGCCTCTTATCTGGGATTCTCTCTGCCCTTCTGTTCTGGCCTCCTCTCTGCACACAGCTTTCTTTACTGTCCTGTAAATTCAGCCTTAATGTGGCTTGGTGCACCATGGTGCTGACTGATCCCAGCTTGACAAGACAGTACAGTTCCAGTACAGCTCCAATACTTCAGACCACCCTTCCTGTGCTCCTTAGTTAGTTAACTAGTTAGTCAGAGCAAGCAGCTGTGTGATCAGGGTGGAGTCCCTTGGCATAAAGGGCCAGTCCTATCGCCACTTTGGCTCATTCCTTCAGTATGGTCTGTGGGGATGAGGTGGTCATACATATTGGGGACACATTTACATTAAAAACTAATTTCTTATTTCCCTGAAATTCAAATTTAACTGGTTGACCTATATTTTCATTTTCTAAGTCTGGCAACCCTTTAGGGGGCACTCTGAGGGAGTCTACCATAGGAACTAAGGAAACAATACTTTTTCAAGAGCACTTTTTGTCTTTCGGTCAAGGACAAATGTCAGCTTTGCTATATGCAACAAGTTTGAATCCTACAATCTTCTGAATGCAAGTTTCAAAATGGGCATAATTATTTTATTAAAGAAAAATCATTAGGTAAGATAATTACGTACAATTGTTCCAAAATAAAATGTGAAATAGAGTGAAAAATAAAGCTAATATAGTGGGTGGCAGATTTAACCCTATGCATTCTAAGGGCCAGATTGAAGAACTCCCAGGTAAAGTAAGTTAGGCTCCTGACAAATGGTGGAGACTCAGTCATTTTTGCTTCTTTTGCAGGTTTCACCTTTCTCCTGCTTTAACCTACCCTTTTATAGTGAACAATTCTCATGACTGTGCCATGAACACTCAGCATTTTTTTCTGGGAGTTGCTAATCATTAATTTGAGAAATACCAATTAGTTGTAAAGTTCATTTGATAATGGGTATACAGACTAATGGCAATCATGTTTTTTTTTTTTTTAATATGGATAATAATTACAAAGAAAATGTAAGAACTGTTAAGGTAAAGGGATGGTGAGGAGTTTCTTTTCTTACAATTTCATTTACAGTTATTATAATGTTTTATGTGCAGCAAATTTGAATTACAAAATACATTTCTGGGGGCATTGTATAAAAGCATACTGTGTAAGTATTCAAATAAAAAAAATCTCCATTTGCCCTGGTTGTTTAGTGACCTACTTGGGGAAAGGCTTGCAGTAGTTTCTGCCAGTCATTGGCAATTAGTTTGATGGATACAAATGAAGAAATTGGTAAGCAATGCCATTATTTATCAAGAAAAAAAATAAAAAATATCTGGCAGCCCTAAGACCTGGAACTGAAACAAGGGACATGAAGAGATGATTCCTGAGGCAGTTTATAAAAATCTGAGAAAGCCCAAAGCTCAAGGTGAGGAACCTTACCTTTCCATCTCTGGGATTGTTACGAGAAGGTCAGGGGTTTGACCAAATATTAGGAGCCTCTGGAGCCAGGGACTCGAACAACCATAGAACTTGCTCTGTCTTCAGGTTGTGACAAGAATAAATGAGCTGATATAGGTAATGCAAGCATGTGGTAAGCCCCGAATAAGCATCAGCTATTATTATCATACCTCTGTTTCTCATGGCTCACGTCAACCTCATTTTCTGGTGACAATTTTTTTTTTCCCCTACATGACAGGAAACATAGGTACTCATTAGCTTTTAGCTTTTATGGTATTATTTTCTTCACTGGAAGGGGTTTGTCTCAATTTTCTAATTCCAGTTAAAACTTTCACAGCTGTGGGAACTTCCCTGGGGTTCCAGTGGTTAAGAATCCACCGTGCAATGAGGGGGCATTGATTTGACCACTGTGAAGATCCCACATGCAGCGGAGCAGCTAAGCACAGGTGCTGCAACTGCTGAAGTCTGTGGGCCACAACTAGAGAGTTCATGCGCTGCAAGGAAAGAGCCTGCACAATGCAGTGAAGAGCCAGTATGACACAGTGAAGTTACCGCATGCAGGAAGACCTGAGGCAGGCTCCCACGAAAAAGACGCCACGGATGTAAGGATGAATGAGAAGCAATCCAACCCTGCAGGGTTGAACACCAGGTCCAAATCAACTGGATGAGAAAGATACCTTAATCTATGGAGCTACATTAAGATGAGGAGCCCTTACAAATAGCTGAGAAAAGAAGAGAAGCATAAGGCAAAGGAGAAAAGGAAAGACACATTCATCTGAATGCAGAGTTCCAAAGAATAGCAAGACGAGATAAAGCCTTCCTCAGTGATCAGTGCAAAGAAATAGAGGAAAACAACAGAATGGGAATGACTAGAGATCTCTTCAAGAAAATTAGAGATACCAAGGGAATATTTCATGCAAAGATGGGCACAATAAAGGACAGAAATGGTATGGACCTAACAGAAGCAGAAGATATTAAGAAGAGGTGGTAAGAATATACAGAAAACTGTATCAAAAAGTCCTAATGACCCAGATAACCATGATGGTGTATTCACTCACCTAGAGCCAGTCATCTTGGAGTATGGAGTCAAGTGGGCCTTAGGAAGCATCACTACGAACAAAACTAGTGGAGGTGATGGAATTTCAGTTAAGCTATTTCAAAGCCTAAAAGATGATGCTGTGATGCTGCACTCAATATGCCAGCAAATTTGGAAAACTCAGCAGTGGCCTCAGGACTAGGATTTTCATTCTAATCTCAAAGAAGGGCAATGCCAAAGAATGTTCAAACTACCACATAATTGTGCTCATTTCACATGCTAGCAAGGTAATGCTCAAAATCCTTCAAGTTAGGTTTCAACAGTACATGAACCGAGAGCTTCCAGATGTACAAGCTCTATTTAGAAAAGGCAGAGGAACCAGAGATCAAATGGCCAACATCCAATGAACCATAGAAAAAGCAAGGGTGTTCCAGTAAAACATCCACTTCTGTTTCACTGACTACACTAAAGCCTTTGACTGTATGGATCACAACAAACTGTGGAAAATCTTAGAGGTGGGAATACCAGACCACCTCACATGTCTCCTGAAAAACCTTTATGCAGATCAAGAAGCAACAGTTAGAACAGGCATGGAACAACAGACTGGTTCCAAATTGGGAAATGAGTATGTCAAGGCTGTATATTGTCACCCTGCTTATTTAACTTATATGCAGAGTACATCATGAGAAATGCCAGGCTGGATGAAGCACAAGCTTGAATTAAGATTGCAGAGAGAAATATCAATAACCTCAGATGTGCAGATGACACCACCCTTATGGCAGAAAGTGAAGAAGAACTAAAGAACCTCTTGATGAAAGTGAAAGAGAAGAGTGAAAAAGCTGCCTTAAAACTCAACATTCAGAAAGCCAAGATAATGGCATCTGGTCCCACCATTCCTGGAAAATGGATGGGAAACAATGGAAACAGTGAAAGATTTATTTTCTTGGGTTCCAAAGTCACTGCAGATGGTGACTGCAGCTGTGAAATTAAAAGACACTGGCTCCTTGGAAGAAAAGCTATGACAAACCTAGACAGTATATTAAAAAGCAGAGACATCACTTTGCCAACAAAGTCAATGCTGTGGTTTTTTTGGTAGTCATGTAAAGATGTGACAGTTGTACCACAAAGTAGGTTGAGTGCCAAAGAATTGATGCTTTTGAACTGTGGTGTTGGAGAAGACTTTTGAGAGCCCCTTGGACACCAAGGAGATCAAACAAGTCAATCCTAAAGGGAATCAACCCTGAATATTCACTGGAATAACTGATGCTGAAGCTCCAATACTTTGGCCACCTGATGCAAAGAACTGACTGATTGGAAAAGACCCTGATGCTGGGAAAAATTGAAGGTGAGAAGAGAAGGGGATGACAGAGGATGAGATGGTTGGATGGCATCACCTACTCAATGGACATGAATTTGAGCAAAGTCCTAGAGATAGTGAAGGACAGGGAAGCCTGGGTGCTGTAGTCCATGGAGTCACGAAGAGTCGGACACGACTGAGTGACCGAACAACAACAACATTAAGATGATCCTGATTAGCAAAAGCAAACAAAAGTTCTCTCTGGAGGAAGAAAAAATAATCATTGACTTCTAAATATTACTCTGAGTAATTCTTTCATATACTATGTCTGGCATATAATCAATGATAAACAAGTATTTGAGGACATGAAACAATCAGAACAAACATCAGCATAAATAACAGAAAACAGAGACAGATAGGTGAAAGACAGGGAAGCCTGGCCTGCGGCAGTCCATGGGGTTTAAAAGAGTTGGACACAACTGAGTGACTGAACAACAAGGCATAACTCCAGACACTTGAATTATTTGATACGGACTTTAAAACAAATGCTTATCATGTTTATAAAGATAAAGGACAAGTTTGGAAATTTCAGCCAACTGTTGGAAGCTATTAAAAAAGTGACACGCACATTTTCAAAGGATTTCTGCATCGAGGGAGGGTGAAATAACTAGCAGCAGACCAGCATCCCACTTAGGACAAAGAGAAAATTTGGATAGAAGTCAAAAGTCTTTTCTTAAATGCAGTGGAACACAGCTGAAGCAACGGCCATTAGTGGGCCTAAGACTCGAAGAGGGAAGGATCTTGGAGAGGTGAGTTGACTGCTGCAGCCACATTTTCCTAAAGGCATGTGTCAATTCTGAGTGTTGTTAGGAGGCTGAGAGTCCGGTGAAAAGCCTGATGCAAAGCTTGGGAAAGATGTTTCAGGAGAACAAGGAAATCAGCAAAACTTTTGGCAGAGATTTTGGGGGCAGGGGTTCAAGCACACAGCTGGTTTATTCCTCTGGACATTTCCTGAATACTAGGGTAGAATGTTAAAAATTTTAGTGAGAAAACTTTGAAAAGGGCAGTGGAGTTGCCTCAACAATCTTTTGAGTCAAGGTTAGAGGTTGGGGACCACTGGGGAGACAGATCCTGTAACTACATGAGGTTCTTAGTTAAAAACCCAGGAGAGCCAAAGGCAGATATTCCTAATTGGATTAAAGTGATAAACAATGACTCCATTTATCAAGTTGTTGAGTTGCTAAGTCGTGTACAACTCTTTTTGAGACCCCATGGACTGTAGCCCACCAGGCCCCTCTGTCCATGAGATTTCCCAGGCAGGAATACTGGAGTGGGTTGCCATGCCCTCCTCCAGGGGATCTTCCCAACCCAGGAATTGGCAGGCAACTTCCTTACCACTAGTGCTACCTGTGAAGCCTGAAGTTTACATTGTTGTTTGCTGTTCAGTCGCCGAGTCCGACTCTTTGCAACCCCATGAACTGTGGCACACTATGCTTTCCTGTCATTCACTGTCTCCTGGAGTTTGCTTAAACTCACGTCCATTGAGTCGGTGATGCCATCCAACCATCTCATCCTCTGTAGTCCCCTTCTCCTCCTGCCTTCAATCTTTTCAGCATCAGGGTCTTTTCCAATGATTCAGCTCTTCACATCAGGTGGCCAAAGTATTGGAGCTTCAACTTCAGCATCAGCCCTTCCAATGAATAGTCAGGGATTTTTATTTCCTTTAGGATTGACTGCTTAAACACAGTTTTGTACATAATGCCTGGCAATAAATAAAAGTTATTAGGCATGCCAAAGACAGGACCCTTTGACTAAAATCAAGAGAAAATAGTTATAGAAGACCCACAGGTGATCCAAATAAAAGGTCTAGCTGACAAGGATTTAACAAGAAACATGATTAATATATTTTTTAAGTAGAGGGGGAAATAAATGAAATAGGTGAAAAGGTATAAACTTTCATTAGAGGTTTGGAATATAAAATAATTAAATTAAAATTCTAGAACTGAAAAAATATAAACAAACTAAATAAAAATTTGAATGCTAACATACAATAGCAAAAGTCAAAAATTTAGAGGTTGTGTTTAACAAAAGATTAGATACAGCTGAATAGAAAACTAAAGAACTGGAAGATAGGCTAAAAGAAATTAAACAGAATGGAACATGGGGAAAGAAAAGGATGAAAAATACAAAAAAGAGTAAGAGAGGAGGTAGTCAGAAGGTGTATTGTGTGCTTAAATGGATTTCCAGAAAGAAAGGAGAGAAAGAACAGGGCAGATGCCATGTGAGAAGTGATAGTGGCTGAGAATTACTCAATTCATCAAACAGATTAATGGTTTTTCAATTCAGAGATAATGAAAATGATAATGATAATGAAGTACGATAAATAAAAATAAATCCACACTTAGATACCTCAAAATAAAGCCACTTAAAATCAAAGATAAAAATAAACATTTAAAAGTAGGTAGAAAAGATTACCTTCAGTTGAGTTCAGTCACTTAGTCGTGTCCGACTCTTTGTGACCCCATGGACTGCAGCACGCCAGGCCCCCCTGTCCATCACCAACTCCCAGAGTTTACTCAAACTCATGTACATTAAGTCTGTGATGCCATCCAACTATCTCATCCCCTTCTCCTCCCACCTTCAATCTTTCCGAGCATCAGGGTCTTTTCAAATGAGTCAGTTCTTCACATCAAGTGCCCAAAGTATTGGAGTTTCAGCTTCAGTCCTTCCAGTGAGTATTCAGGACGGATTTCCTTTAGGATGGACTGGTTGGATCTACTTGCAGTCCAAGGGACTCTCAAGAGTCTTCTGCAACACCACAGTTCAAATCCATCAATTCTTCGGTGCTCAGCTTTTTTTTTTTTTTGGAAGTCAAAAATGTAGATTTATTTAATTACACATTTTAAATGTTACCTTGAAACAATAAAAATAAATAAGCTTGCCCAGAGGCACGCACTTAAGAGACAAAAAGAAAGGGCTGCATTGAAGGAGTAGGTAACAATTTCATAAATGAAAGGTGAATATGAGATCTGAACAACACAATTATCTTTCTAGCCAGTGTTTTTATCTTAACTCTCCTTGAAAATTCTGGCTAGGAAAATGTGACAAAAGTATAACCTGTGTCTGTACGGCTTAAAACAAAACATTGTTGAAAAATGGAATGGGTTTCCTATTTTTTTAAAACAGAACCGTTTCTTTGTTCATATGCAGGCACTTCAAAAGACCTTTCTTTATAGTCCAACTTTCTCAGCCATTCATGACTACTGGAAAAACCATAGCCTTGACTAGATGGACCTTTGTTGGCAAAGTAATGTCTCTGCTTTTTAATATGCTGTCTAGTGAACTATTATACTGACAGTTGACTTCTCAACCAATATTGAATGTCAAACTATAGAATTTTGCAAAAAGAGAAGAGCTATCATCTAGAATCCTATAGCTAACAAAAAGTTCCTTCAATAGCAGAACTGACAGTGCAATTAAGGCATTTCAGATATGCAATATTGAAAGAATTAATCACAAGCAAGCTCTGAAAGCAAAAAGAATATTATCCCTGGAGGAAGATTACAAATATTGGAATAAATAATGAACAATGGAAGAAGGCAAATATATCAGTAAAATGAAATAAATATTTCTTCTACAAGCTAATAATGATAATATATTGTGACGTGTATCCTTGTGTTAGAAAGTAGAGAGGAACACAGAAAGGGACAGAAGGAAAAAGAATGAATGAATGTTTATACATAAACAAATATATAAAAATTGGGAGAGGATGAAGAAAGTTAAATTATTTGAAGCTCCTTACTTTATTGCAGAAGCAGGTAAACAAGTTAAAATTTGTTTTCGACAATTCTAGAATTACTGTTAATAATATAGTTCCAAAGAGGCTAGGAAAGAATATATTACTTCTACATGGGAGTACGAAAACAAAAGAAAAGAAATGGTCATCAAAAAGAATCCCAAAAAGGCAAAACAAGAACAGAAAGGAAATACAGAATAGGCGGCATAAATAGAAAGTACATAGAATGCACATATTTGCAAATATATAGCAGATAGGTATAAATTCAAATATATCAAATATTTAATGTAAACATCTTTATTTCATAAACAGGCAAAATAATTCAGAAGTTAAAACCAAACAAAATCCAAACACAGGCTGCTTATAAGTGACATACCTTAAGTAAATAGGTATCAGATCAGATCAGTCGCTCAGTCGTGTCTGACTCCTTGCGACCCCATGAACTGCAGCATGCCAGGCCTCCCTGTCCATCACCAACTCCTGGAGTTCACTCAGACTCACGTCCATCGAGTCAGTGATGCCATCCAGACATCTCATCCTCTGTCATCCCCTTCTCCTTCTGCCCCCAATCCCTCCCAGTATCAGAGTCTTTTCCAATGAGTCAGCTCTTCACATGAGGTGGCCAAAGTACTGGAGTTTCAGCTTTAGCATCATTCCTTCCAAAGAAATCCCAGGGCTGATCTCCTTCAGAATGGAATGGTTGGATCTCCTTGCAGTCCAAGGGACTCTCAAGAGTCTTCTCCAACACCACAGTTCAAAAGCATCAGTTCTTCGGTGCTCAGCCTTCTTCACAGTCCAACTCTCACATCCATACATGACCACAGGAAAAACCATAGCCTGGACTAGACAGACCTTTGTTGGCAAAGTAATGTCTTTGCTTTTGAATATGCTATCTAGGTTGGTCATAACTTTCTTTCCAAGGAGTAAGCATCTTTTAATTTCATGGCTGCAGTCACCATCTGTAGTGATTTCGGAGCCCAGAAAAATAAAGTCTGACACTGTTTCCACTGTTTCCCCATCTATTTCCCATGAAGTGGTGGGACTGGATGCCATGATCTTCGTTTTCTGAATGTTGAGCTTTAAGCCAACTTTTTCACTCTCCACTTTCACTTTCATCAAGAGGCTTTTGAGTTCCTCTTCACTTTCTGCCATAAGGGTGGTGTCATCTGCATATCTGAGGTTATTGATATTTCTCCCGGCAATCTTGATTCTAGCTTGTGTTTCTCCCAGTCCAGCGTTTCTCATGATGTACTCTGCATATAAGTTAAATAAACAGGGTGACAATATAAAGCCTTGACAAACTCCTTTTCCTATTTGGAACCAATCTGTTGTTCCATGTCCAGTTCTAACTGTTGCTTCCTGACCTGCATACAAATTTCTCAAGAGGCAGATCAGGTGGTCTGGTATTCCCATCTCTTGAAGAATTTTCCACAGTTTATTGTGATCCACACAGTCAAAGGCTTTGGCATAGTCAATAAAGCAGAAATAGATGTTTTTCTGGAACTCTCTTGCTTTTTCGATGATCCAGCGGATGTTGGCAATTTGATCTCTGGTTCCTCTGCCTTTTCTAAAACCAGCTTGAACATCAGGAAGTTCACAGTTCACATATTGCCGAAGCCTGGCTTGGAGAATTTTGAGCATTACTTTACTAGCCTGTGAGATGACTGCAATTGTGTGGTAGTTTGAGCATTCTTTGGCATTGCCTTTCTTTGGGACTGGAATGAAAACTGACCTTTTCCAGTCCTGTGGCCACTGCTGAGTTTTCCAAATTTGCTGGCATATTGAGTGCAGCACTTTCACAGCATCATCTTTCAGGATTTGGAATAGCTCAACTGGAATTCCATCACTTCCACTAGCTTTGTTCATAGTGATGCTTTCTAAGGCCCACTTGACTTCACATTCCAGGATGCCTGGCTCTAGGTCAGTGATCACACCATCGTGATTATCTGGGTTGTGAAGATCTTTTTTGTACAGTTCTTCTGTGTATTCTTGCCATCTCTTCTTAATCTCTTCTGCTTCTGTTAGGTCCTTACCATTTCTGTCCTTTATCGAGCCCATCTTTGCATGAAATGTTCCTTTGGTATCTCTGATTTTCTTGAAGAGATCCCTAGTCTTTCCCATTCTGTTGTTTCCTCTATTTCTTTGCATTGATCGCTGAAGAAGGCTTTCTTATCTCTTCTTGCTATTCTTTGGAACTCTGCATTAAAATGTTTATATCTTTGGGTCATAAATCAAGGTGCAAAACAAACTTCAAAAAGTGGAAATCATATGTTGTATTTTCTTATCCCAATGCAATTAAGCTAGGAATCAATAATAAAATATAAACAGAAAAACTTCTTATATCCTGAAGTGAGTAAATATACTTCTAAAATTTTAAGAAAATGTCAAGGGGTAAATTAGAAATGTAGGGCCTTGGATTTAGCTTAAAGCAATGCTTAAAGAGAAACATTTGTTCTTAAATGCCTGTATTGCAAAAGAAGTAAAACTGAAGATTAATGAGCTCAGGATTCATCTAAAAAACATTGGGAAAAAACTTCAAATCAAATCTAAAGAAAGCAGAAAAAAATAATAACAAGAACAGAAGTTAATGAAACAGAACAAAAGTGGATTAGATTAACAAAGCCAACAAGGAGTACAACAGCCCTGCTACTACTGCTGCTGCTAAGTCGCTTCAGTCGTGTCCGACTCTGTGCGACCCCAGAGACGGCCTCCCACCAGGCTCCTCTGTTCCTGGGATTCTCCAGGCAAGAGCACTGGAGTGGGTTGCCATTTCCTTCTCCAATGCATGAAAGCGAAAAGTGAAAGTCAAGTCGCTCAGTCGTGTCTGACTCTTAGCGACCTCATGGGACTGCAGCCTTCCAGGCTCCTCTGTCCATGGGATTTTCCAGGCAAGTGTACTGGAGTGGGGTGCCATTGCCTTCTCCGTACAACAGCCCAGGGGAAAGGAATTAAAATTTACCACATGCCTGCTATGTAATTTACAGTATGCTAGGGTCCTAAAAAATGTCATTTAATTCTTCTTAATAGCTTTATTGAGATATAATTTGCATACTATAAAGTTTATCTGTTTAAAGCCTACAGTTCAGAGGGTTTAGTATACTCAAAGGACATGCAACCATAATTACTTAGAACATTTTGGTTCCCACATAAATAAACTCCACACTCCTAGGCAGTCACTTCCCATTTCTTTTCAGTCTTCCCTCCCCAACCAGGCCCTTGGCAACCACCATTCTACTTTCTCTCTGTAAGTTTGCTTCTTTCTGACATTTTGTACAAATGGAATCTTACACTATGCTGTTTTTCATGACTGACTCTTTCATGTAGCATAATGTTTTCATGATTCATTCATGTTGCAATGTGGATTAGTACTTCATTCTTTTTAAGAGGTGAATAATATTCCCTTAAATGAATTACCACCTTTTGTTTGTTCATTCATCAGTTGAATGGTACTTGGTTTGTTTTTGCTTTGGGGTTATTACAATGGTGCTGTGAATATTTATGTGTAAGTTTTCTGTGGATGCATGTTTGATTTCTTGGGTTGTAAGAGTTCTTTATGTATACTGGATACAAGTTCCTCATGACATACATGGTTTGCGAGATTTTTTTATTCTGTGGGTTGTCTTCTCAATTTCTTGACAGTATTATTTTCAAAACAGAAGTTTCAAATTTGATAGAGTCTTAACAGTTTTGTAGTTTTAGCAGCTACATTTAGATTTATGACCCATTTTTTAGTTTATTTTTGTGTATAATTTAATGTTTACAATAGCTCTGTAAGATGAGTACTGTTCTATTCATTTTATATGAAAAATACCTGTGACTCACAGTCTAAATTAGCTCCCAAAGATGAAACAAACATGCACGGAAACTGGGACTCAAACTCAAATTTCAAATTAAACCCAGATACAAAGTTGACAATACCACAAAACCTGACTGGCACTTCTCGAATATGAAACCTCAATTATTTTTAAAGTTGGCATTTTATTCAAAGGTATACTTATCTCGTGAAATGCTGTTTCATTAGGTGTTTAAATTGGAAACAAAATAAAACAATTTGGTAAACATCTTCCAAGGCTGAAGTTCATTAAAAGGACATGTACTATAAGTTAAAAATACATATAAGAAGACCAACTAGACTCTCCAGAGCATGGTTAATGAGTCTCATAAGTCACATCCCATTACATTCTATTTCTTAATTAAATGCTACATAAACTATTAAAATGCAGCATTTCTTCTGTATAGGTAGCAATAGCACTGATATCAAAGGACAGTAAAAAGGTGTCTCAAGCCAGCTGCCTTGTAGCATCAAAGAGCTGATGTTTCCTTTAGGTGATGAAAACTCAAAAGGGTACAGAAATAAAAAATAATTACCAAGAGAAAGAAGAAAACTAAGCCAGAGAGGAGGGAGCCATCATTACTTTTGAAGGCAAATGATCTAAAAAATGTTTGTTTATGAAACTGTCTGAAATGAGTATAATAAGCTGCCTACTTAAGAGTACTTTTTGCTGGAAAGTTTCAAAGCCCCATACAAAATAGAGAGAAAGAGAAGAGAAACAGAGAGAGACAGAAAGAGAGAGACACGCACAAGTGATGAAAGTTTTCTTCTACATAGAAAATCTGACGACTAAACAACTTGCTCCCTGATTTGGAGGTGGCCTAGAACTCAACTCTCCTGTGGATCTCCCAAGAGATAAATTAAAGTACTTGAAACTGCTTCACTGGGAGAAGAAATTGACCAGCATTGGAAGAAGTGGGCCAACCAAGATGTACTGACATTACAAGTGTATTAGCAAGAACTTTAAGGAGAACTTTCATTTTGGCTTATTGTCTTAGTCCTCTAGCAATATACCATGGACTAGGTGGCTTAAACAACAAATATTTATTTCTCACAGTTCTGAAGGCTGTGAAGTCCAAGATAAGGCCCTGGCGGCACTGGTTCCTGGTGGGAGCTCCTTCCTGGTGTGCACATTGGGTGTCTTCTTGCTGTGTCCTTTCATGCCCAGGAGAGAAATCATCTCCCTGCAGTCTCTTCTTCAAAGGGCACTAATCTCATTCACAAGGGCTCCTCCTTCTTGACCTATCCCTCCCCAGAACCCCACCTCTAAATAGGATCACACTGCAAATTAGGGCTTCAACATATGAATTTGGGGGAGAAACAAACATTGTCTATAGCACTCACTAATACATAAACTACATAATATCAGTTCAGTTCAGTCACTCAGTCATGTCTGACTCTTTGCGACCCCATGAATCGCAGCACACCAGGCCTCCCTGTCCATCACCAACTCCCAGAGTTCACTCAGACTCACGTCCATCGAGTCAGTGATGCCATCCAGCCATCTCATCCTCTGTCATCCCCTTCTCCTCTTGCCCCCAATCCCTCCCAGCATCAGAGTTTTTTCCAATGAGTCAACTCTTCGAATGATGTGGCCAAAGTACTGGAGTTTCAGCTTTAGCATCATTCCTTCCAAAGAAATCCCAGGGCTGATCTCCTTCAGAATGGACTGGTTGGATCTCCTTGCAGTCCAAGGGACTCTCAAGAGTCTTCTCCAACACCACAGTTCAAAAGCATCAATTCTATAAGTAGGACAAATTACCAAGAAGAATTTAATGAGCTTCATACAAGTTCCCTACAGCATTGACAGTCAGGAAGGGTTTTGTTGTTGCTGTTTGGTAATAAGCACCTCTATCTTCAAATAAAATCTTCTAATCATTCTCAGAACTCCCAGCATGTGAAGTAAATAAATACATATCAAGTCTTATCTTAGTGGAGAAAATAGCCCCAAACTTCAAATGGTTCTGTCTCCTACACTCCCATCTAAGATCTCTTTTGTAAAACATTGTGAAAGCTATGGCATCTCCAGCAAAATAAACTCTCCTTATTTTTTTTTACAGTATTCAAAATATTTGAAATGGTGGAATTAATAGATGGCAGGCATTTTGCTTTTAAGACTTTAAGTCCTGGCTTTACAAAAACAAAGCAAAGAACTAGCAATTGTACATCAGCTACTCAAATTTTTAAAAAGTAATTAAACTATTATGTGTTGAGTTGTGTCCAACAAAAATATGTTGAAGTCCTAACCTTCGGTACCTTAGAATGTGACTTTGTTGGGAAGCAGGGCTTTTATTAGGTTGTTGTTCAGTTGCTAAGTCATGTTTGACTCTTTGCGACCCCATGGACAGCAGCATGCCAGGCTTCCCTGTTCTCTACTATCTCGCAGAGTTTGCTCAAACTCATGTCCATTGAGTCAGTGATGTCATCCAACTATCTCATCCTCTGTCAGCCCCTTATCCTCCTGCCTTCAAAAATTCACAGCATCAGGGTATTTTCCAATGAGTTGGCTCTTTGCATCAGGTGGCCAAAGTATTAGAATTTCAGCTTCAGGATCAGTCCTTTCAATAAATATTCAGGGTTGATTTCCTTCAGACTTGTTTGATCTTACTGCAGTCCAAGGGACTCTCAAGAGTCCTCCAACACCACAATTCAAAAGCATCAATTATTCAGTGCTCAGACTTCTTTATGGGCCAGCTCTCATCTGTGCATGACTACTGGAAAAACCATAGCTTTGACTATACAGATCTTTGTTGGCAATCAAACTAAAATGAAATTTTTAGGGTCAGCACTAATTCAATAAGACTGGGTCCTTATAAAAAAGAAAAGGAAATTGGTCACAGAGACATATATGTGTAGAAGGAAGACAATGTGAAGACACAGGAAGAGCACCATCTATGAGGCAGGGAATGCTGAGGCTACCAGGAGAGGGGAGAAGCGCACAGGGCAGACCCTGCCCTCAGAGCCCTCTGGAGGAACCAACAAGCTGAAATCTTGATTTCAGACTTCTTACCCCCAGATCTGTGAGGAATAAATGTCTGTTAGTTAAGCCACCTAGTGTCTGGCACTTTGCTATGGCACTCTAGGAGACTAATGCACAAACAAAGCTTGAAATCTCAGAGTCTGGGGAACACTGGCTAAGCAGACTCAAAAGAAAAATAAGATACTCCTTTTCCCAGAGAAGGAAGGCAATCCACATCAGTGAAGTCCCTCCCACGTACCCGTAACTGGAAAGGGTATGGCTTTAACTCATCTTCACATCTAAATTCTCATAGCAGCACTAAGACATTGCTTATAGGAAACATATGAAGTACACTTTGACAAGTCTTAGTGATATTTTTCTGCATCTATTTCCTAAGGCAAGGGAAACAAAAGCAAAAACAAACAAGTGGAACTTAAAAGCTTTTGCACAGAGAAGGAAACTATGAACAAAGTGAAAAAAACCCTATTGAATGGGAGAAAATATTTGCAAATGACATATTTGTTATTGGGTTAAAGTACAAAATATATAAACAGCTCATAAAACTCAATATAAAAAAAAGTCCAATAAAAAATAAGTCGAGGAACTTGAATAGACATTTTTCCAAAGAAGGCAAACAGATGGAAAATAGGCACATGAAAAGATGCTCAGCATCACGAATCATCAGGGAAGTGAAAATTCAAACCATGATGAGATATCACCCGACACCTGTCATAATGGCTAGACAACAAATAAGAAATGTTGGTAAGGATATGGAGAAAAGTAAATCCTTGTCACTGTTAGTAGGAATGTAAATTGGTACAGCTGCTATGGAAAACAGTGTGGAGGTTCCTCAAAAAACTAAAAATAGGACTAACATATTATCCAACAATTCCACTCCTGGGTATATATCCAAAAATAAATAAATAAATAAAACAACCAAAAACACTAATTCAAAAAGAATATGCATGCAAGTCTTCACAGAAGCATAATTTACAATAGCCAAGATATGAAAGCAATCCAAGTTCCCATCGACATGGATAGATAAAGATGTGGGGTATATATATATATATATATATATATGAATAACAGTTTGCTATTTACAACAGCATGAATGAAGCTGGAGGATATTATGTTTAGTGAAATAAGTCAGACAGAAAGACAAATACTGTATGTTTTTCACTCATATATGCAGTCTAAAATATAAAACAAATGAATGAATATAACAAAACAGAAACAGATCCACAGATGCAGAGAAACAGTAGTTACCAGTGGGAGAGGGCAGGGGGCTGGGGCAAGATGGGGGAAGGGGATTAAATTAAGAAGATACAAGGATATATTATACAGCACAAGTGAAGAGTTGACTCATTGGAAAAGACCCTGATGCTGGGAGGGATTGGGGGCAGGAGGAGAAGGGGACAACAGAGGATGAGATGGCTGGATGGCATCACTGACTTGATGCACATGAGTTTGAGTGAACTCCAGGAGTTGGTGATGGACAGGGAGGCCTGGTGTGCTGCGATTCATTAGGTCGCAAAGAGTCGGACACAACTGAGCAACTGAACTGAACTGATAAAGCACAAGGCGTATAGTTAATGTCATAGTAAAGTTATAGTAACTTTAAATGGAGTATAATCTATAAAAATATTAAATCATACCACCTTACCTGTCTCCTGAGAAACCTGTATGCAGGTCAAGGAGCAACAGTTAGAACCAGACATGAAATAACGGACTGGTTCAAAATTGGGAAAGGAGTACGTCAAGGCTGTATATTGCCATCCTGCTTATTTAACTTATATGTAGAGTACATCATGTGAAATGCTGGGATGGATGAAGCACAAGCTGGAATCAAGATTGCTGGTAGAAATATCAACAACCTCAGATATGCAGATGATACCACTCTAATGGCAGAAAGCAATGAGGAACTAAAGAGCTTCTTGACAAGGGTAAAAGAGGAGAGTGAAAAAGCTGGCTTAAAACTCAACACTCACTATTCACTATTCAACATAGTTTTGGAAGTTCTGGCCACAGCAATCAGAGAAGAAAAAGAAAGAAAAGGAACCCAGATTGGAAAAGAAGAAGTAAAACTCTCACTATTTACAGATTACATGATCCTCTACATAGAAAACCCTAAAGACTCCACCAGAAAATTACTAGAGCTCATCAATGAATATAGTAAAGTTGCAGGATATAAAATTAACACTCAAAAATCCCTTGCATTCCTATACACTAACAATGAGAAAACAGAGAAATTATGGAAACAATTCCAGTCACCAATTCAACGAAAAGAATAAAATACTTAGGAATATATC
The DNA here is from genome assembly GCF_002263795.3 of Bos taurus. NCBI lineage: Eukaryota > Metazoa > Chordata > Mammalia > Artiodactyla > Bovidae > Bos > Bos taurus. Next base: position 1,796,808 of record NC_037356.1, read on the forward strand.
TACCTAAAGAAACAAAAGACCTATATATAGAAAACTATAAAACACTGGTGAAAGAAATCAAAGAGGACACAAATAGATGGAGAAATATACTGTGTTCATGGATCAGTAGAATCAATATAGAGAAAATGAGTATACTACCCAAAGCAATCTATAGATTCAATGCAATTCCTATCAAGCTACCAACGGTATTTTTCAGAGAACTAGAACAAATAATTTCACCATTTGTATGGAAATAAAAAAACCTTGAATAGCCAAAGCAATCTTGAGAAAGAAGAATGGAAGTGGAGGAATCAACCTGCCTGACTTCAGGCTCTACTACAAAGCCACAGTCATCAGACAGTATGGTACTGGCACAAAGAGAGAAATATAGATCAATGGAACAAAACAGAAAGCCCAGAGATAAATCTATGCACCTATGGACACGTTATCTTTGACAAAGGAGGCAAGAATATACAAAGGAGAAAAGACTATCTCTTTAACAAGTGGTTCTGGGAAAACTGATCAATCACTTGTAAAAGAATGAAACTAGAACACTTTCTAACATCATACACAAAAATAAACTCAAAATGGATTAAAGATCTAAACGTAAGACCAGAAACTATTAAACTCCTAAAGGAAAACATAGGCAAAACACTCTCTGACATAAACCACAGCAGGATCCTCTTTGACCCACCTCCCAGAATATTGGAAATAAAAGCAAAAATAAACAAACGGGACCTAATTAAATTAAAAGCTTCTGCATAACAAAGGAAACTATAAGCAAGGTGAAAAGACAGCCTTCAGAATGGGAGAAAATAATAGCAAACGAAGCAATGAACAAAGAATTAATCTCAAAAATATACAAGCAACTCCTGCAGCTCAATTCCATAAAAATAAAAGACCCAATCAAAAAATGGCCCAAAGAACTAATCAGACGTTTCTCCAAAGAAGACATACAGATGGCTAACAAACACATGAAAAGATGCTCAACATCACTCATTATCAGAGAAATGCAAATCAAACCACAATGAGGTACCATTTCATGCCAGTCAGAATGGCTGCTATCCAAAAGTCTACAAGCAATAAATGCTGGAGAGGGTGTGGAGAAAAGGGAACCCTCTTACGCTTTTGGTGGGAATGCAAACTAGTACAACCACTATGGAGAACAGTGTGGAGACTCCTTAAAAAACTGGAAATAGAACTTCCATACGACCCAGCAATCCCACTGCTGGTCACACACACTGATGAAACCAGAATCGAAAGAGACACGTGTACCCCAGTGTTCATTATAGCACTGTTTATAATAGCCAGGACATGGAAGCAACCTAGATGTCCATCAGCAGACGAATGCATAAGAAATCGGTGGTACATATACACAATGGAATATTACTCAGCCATTAAAAAAATTTTTTGAATCAGTTCTAATGAGGTGGATGAAACTGGAGCCTATTATACAGAGTGAAGTAAGCCAGAAAGAAAAACACCAATACAGTATACTAACGCATATATATGGAATTTAGAAGGAAGGTAACGATAGCCCTATATGCGAGACAGCAAAAGACACAGATGTATTGAACAGACTTTTGGACTCTGTGGGAGAGGATGAGGGTGGGAGGATTTTAGAGAATGACATTGAAACATGTATATTATCATATGTGAAATGAATTGCCAGACCAGGTTCGATGCATGATACAGGATGCTTGGGGATGGTGGACTGAGATGACCCAGAGGGATGGGATGGGGAGGGAGGTTGGAGTGGGGTTCAGGATGGGGAACACATGTACACTCATGGCGGATTCAAGTCAATGTATGGCAGAACCAATACAATATTGTAAAGTAATTAGCCTCTAATTAAAATAAATAAATTTAAGTTAAAAAAAAATAAATAAAGCTTAAGGCGGTCATGAGGAGGACCAGGCCTCCACTGTGTCCCGGGGATAGTGGGCTGCAGTCTCCATAGTCTCCTTTCCTTTTCAGTACTCCCTTGAGGGGGCAATTATATCCCAATTTTAAATTTGAAAAAAGGCCAGGGAAATCTCAGAGAGTTCAAAGAATCTGCCCAAGACTATGAAGCTAGTCACTGCGCACAGCTATGGATTCTCAGTGCAGGGCTGAAGAGAGCCCGTCAGCCTCTTGAGGGAAAAGAGAGCGGTTTTGATTTTCATGTCACCCTCTTTGTTACCGTGTCCTGCTGTTTAACAAAGCTGCTCTGGGGCTCTCCAGATTCACAGATCACTGCAATTCACTGGTTAGTTCTATTTAAAGTCCCTGTTTCAGAAATCCTTTGAATTACAGCCCTAATATTTACTGGAAGCTTAATGACATGCTAGGCACTGTTTCAGGCAATTAAAAAATATTAATGAATTAAAAAAATATTGTAAAGTAAAATAATTAATTAAATTAAAAAAAGCTCAACATTCAAAAAACTAAGATCATGGCATCCAGCCCCATCACTTCATGGCAAATAGATGAGGAAACAGTGCAAACAGTGACAGACTTTATTTTCTTGGGCTCCAAAATCACTGTGGACGCTGACTGCAGCCATGAAATTAAAATTCACTTGCGCCTTGGAAAAAAAGCTATGATTAACCTAGACAGCATATTGAAAAGCAGAGATATTACTTTGCCAACAAAGACCCATCTAGTAGGAGCTATGGTCTTTCCAGTAGTCATGTAAGGATGTGAGAGTTGGATCATAAAGAAGGCTGAGTGCTGAAGAATTGATGCTTTTCAATTATGGTGCTGGAAAAAACTCCGGAGAGTCCCGTGGACAGCAAGGAGATCAGACCAGTCAATCCTAAAAGAAATCAACCCTGAATTTTTATTGGAAGGATTGATGACTCATTCAGCATGGCTGAAGCTCCAATATTTGGCTGCTTGATGTGAAGAGCCAATTCATTGGAAAAGACTGTGATGCTGGGAAGGATTGTGGGCAGAAGGAGAAGAGGGTGATAGAGGATGAGATTGTTGGATGGCATCACCGACTCAATGGACATGAGTTTGAGCAAACTCCAGGAGATAGTGGAGGACAGGGAAGCCTGGTGTGCTGCAGTCCATGGGGTCACAAAGAGTTGGACACAACTGAACAACTGCACAACAAAAAACAAATATATTCAATTAAAAGCAAAAATGAGTAGTGCTGTTTTGGATTATTCAGTGATTGCCAGAGGTATCTTAATATCTATTTCGAAACAGTGCAGGCAGAAGATGACAAAATGACTTATCTAAAATATCAGAACTACTTTGATTTTCATATGGTGTTAAATAATGTTGAATTTAGTTTTAGACAGGAGATGAAAGGGAGAGAGAAAAGAAAGTCAAATTCATTTCAGGTTCAGTTATATGTAAAATGACTCATGATATATTCAACTTATATTAATGACTTTCTACAATTATTAAAACATGCTTTTTAAATCTTGACATATAGACACATTGGTAAAAGCAGATTTTCTTAATAAAATTTTTTAACATCATGACTTTTTCTGGACCAGGAAGAAAGCATCACAGGGAAGTGTCACTTTGATAGAGGAGGTGATATAATCAATTTTTTCCGGAAGCCAGGCCGCGTCCGCCATAGTGCCTGGCTCAGAGGTGTCGCCGGCGCCTGGTGAGGGCCCGAGAGCGGCTTTAAAAAAAAAAAAAAAATTTTTTTTCCTACTCAGGATCAACACAGAGAAGGCAATGGCACCCCACTCCAGTACTCTTGCCTGGAAAATCCCATGGATGGAGGAGCCTGGTGGGCTGCAGTTCATGGGGTCGCTAAGAGTCGGACACGACTGAACAACTTCTCTTTCACTTTTTACTTTCATGCATTGGAGAAGGAAATGGAAACCCACTCCAGTGTTCTTGCTTGGAGAATCCCAGGGACGGTGGAGCCTGGTGGGCTGCTGTCTGTGGGGTTGCACAGAGTCAGACACGACTGAAGCAACTTAGCAGCAGCAGCAGCAGCAGGATCAAGAAGGGGATTGTGGATCTCCGGCTTTGACTCAGTTACTTTGCCAGCACTGAATAAGACCTTTAGAACATAACATCTATACAAACTAAGTTCTTTCAGGAGTATTTTTCTTTTATTTTTCTTTCTTAAAGTTGATGCCCCTCTTAAAGGGACATTCCTTTAGATTACGTATTTTCCTTCCTCGAAGAGAGGACTTACTTTACTGTGTTTTTTACTTTACGGACTTCTTATAGAAATAGGGAGAGAAATAGTGTTTGCAAATTTCTTAGCATAATGGCTGGCAATGAGAAAACAACAAATCTTACTATAATTCCTTGGAAACCAGAATGTTAACTTTCTATGAGAAGGAACATAAAGGTCATTCCACATTAGCAGCCTGTACCTTTTAGTTTCTTGGAGAAATGTCTCCTTCTACTTCTCCACCTTTCTGACTACGAGCTTTAAAACTTCTTTTGTTTCTTTAAGTCAGCTATGTCAAAGCCCTTAGATATTTTCAAACTTAAATTTTCATAGTCTTATTTTCAAAAAGCAAACAGTGAATTAGAAAGCACAGAAGAGGATCAAAAGATATTTGAAACAGTTTGTGACAGTTTGGTCATCAAAAACAGCAATGTTTTTGATTCATTCCTGAGTTGAGAAAATAAGTACTATTTATTGACATCGGTGCCATTTGTTCCCTAGGAAAAAAACACATAAAAACCTTGAAAATCAGCTCTGTCGGGAGCAATCCAACCATCTAATTTCATCATTTCTGGAGAAGTTTGCAGTGCTGTTTCCTGGATGAAAAACATGAAAGAACCGATGGCATAAAAGAGAAGTTCCACAGAATAATAAGGGGAATTTCTATTATTTTAAATCAGTCCTTCAAAAAAGACTGCAGTCACCTTGAATTATTGTATAATCTTAACCAAATTATGTGTGTATGAAAATCTGTATTTATACTGCACCTATTTCTACCCCCAATTTTAAAGTATCTTAAAGAACTTTCAAAAGAATGACACAATTAGAATAGAAAAAAAGATAATGATGGAGGAAAAAGATTATTACTAATGATCAGGAAATAATATGGTTAATGTAATTAGCAATGTTTTGTTCTAAACTGTGAAAAAGGGGATGTCTCCTTATCAGAAAAAAAGACATATGGCAAGACTTAAAATTGTGCTTTCTAGAGCATCTTCTCATCCTGTGGAAGGTCACATAAAGCCTCCTGGTACTGGCTCCCAAGCAACCCTGTTCAGCATGGCCAACGATTGAAATCAAAATATGTTTGTAGCTGCTCAATGCAATTGCTCACACAACAAATTTATTTTGTTCCCAGCTGGCAATAGTGGTAAAGAATCTGCCCGCCAATGCAGGAGATGTGATCCCTGGGTCTGGAAGATCCTCTGGAGGAGGAAATGGCAACCCACTTCAGTATGCTTGCATGGAAAACACCATGGACAGAGGAGCCTGGTACGCTAGAGTCCATAGGGTCACAAAGAGTCACACACAACTGAAGTACTTAAAATGTACAAACGCATTTAGTTGACAGGTGTTTTTGTTTCTTTGGTTAAAGTGAATTGACTGACCAATTTGATACAATCAAAACCAGCTGGCATCATTTTGGCTGAAACATCTGGTTGCAAGTAACAGGAACACAAGCAAACAAAGATTTTTTTCTCCACATGAAAAGGAATCTGGACCTGGGCAGTGGATGGGTTTGGTATCTGCCTGGAGAATTCCATGGATAGAGGAGCCTGGAGGGCTGCAAAGAGTTGAGCCCGACTGAGCGATTAACACATACACAAGGGAAAATAAGAAATGTTATGGGAGTAATGACAAGACTTGTGGGGAAACCTTGGTTAATCCACCAAGAAGTCCTCATTCTTCAGAGCAGCAAGGTCTCTGTGGGGAGGTCTGAGCAGCTGTTGGAGCAGTAAGGGGCCCCTGATGGGCCTGCAATCACTGTGGGGCTGCCAGGATCCTGTGACTCAAGTTGAAGAACTGGGGTCACCCCTCAGGAAGGTGCTGTCTATGTAAATCTCGGGTTCTCCTGCATTTGATTCCTACTCCTCTAGGGAGCTTACAGAAACCCTTGGGAACAGGTAACATGGAAATGGCTCGACATAATTTAGGATGTTTTAGGTATCAGGTTAGCCTTTTGAATCAAGTTGAGGATTATTACAGAAACTGTGTGATTGAAGACCTCAGAGAGTCTGGAGGCATAGCACAGTACCTGGAAAAGTTATTAAAACTGCAATGTTGGGGATATAAGCATGAAGTGTGCTTTCTCCATGATTAAAACTCATTAATGTTCACATCCCATCACTTGAGGGAAAAAGCATTTGTTAATCAAAACGGACCAGTGGGATTTATCATCCTAGCCTTGGTTCCCCATCAATTTCTTTTCTTGAAGAAATCCCTTAGTGTGCTGATCCAAAATTACCCCAAGGAAATCCCATTCTCCTGTTTCACTTTAATTTCCTACCAATGGTTTATTGCTGTATTAAGTGTACCTTTTTTAAAAAGTTCATTTCATACAGATTCTGTTGTCTCTCCAGTGGTTTTGCCTATTACTGCAGGTTCAGAGGCCCCGCAAGAAACAGAATAACATCAGATGGTAAATCTTCATCGTTGCTTGTACCAGAGTCTCTATTTTATTTCTCTTCATAAAATCAAAAATAAGATTAAATATGTTAACATTCTTAATAAATATCACAATTCCCAGGAGCCACATTCAAAACTCTGAGTATACATGGCTAATCACCTGAGTTACATAAAATAAATATATTCAGCTGTGCCCTTGGTCTCTGGGGGTATTTAGCAATGAATCTTGGTAAGTACTGGGGAGAATCTGTCTTGCTTAGGGTCCAGTCAAGACACAGAAGCCACACCAGTTATTTCACAATTTTGTTGTTGGTTGTTGCTTTAGTTGCTCAATCATGTCCAACTGTTTTGCGTCCCCATGGACTGTAGCCCATCAGGCTCCTCCATCCATAGGATTCTCCAGGCAAGAATACTGGAGTGAGTTGCCATTTCCTTCTCCAGGGGATTTCCCCAGCTTAGGGATCAAACCCTGTCGTCTGCATTAGCAGGCAGATTCTTTGCTGTTGAGCCACTAGGGAAGCCCTATTTCACAATACAGACAGTTTAACATAAGGATTGCTAGTCGGGCACGAACAACTGTTAACTAGGTAACTAAAAAGCCAGAAGGAAAATAAGAAAGTAGCACAGAGGCAACAAATGCAGGAAGCAGCTACTCTCCTGGGCTGGGGGACAAAGGGAAGAGGCTGAGATTATTAAAATGTAGACGCCTGAAGAGAGCCCCTGCTGAGGAGGAACTTAGATCTCTGAGGAGGGGCTACCGCACAGCTGGTTCTGGATTTCTGGACTTAGCAGAGGGGCCCCAAGGACCTGAGACCCATATGTCTGAGGAGGGGGCGCCAGCTGACTGGTATTAGAGGCTTTGAGGTGTTAAAAAAGTCTGGCTCACTGAGTGCTGGAAAAACTATTGCTTTTTTACCAGTGCCCAGGGGAAAAAAACCAACACGTGGCTGTGGGGCGGCTGGCAGGAACAGAAACCAAGCAGGGCAGAATGCTGGTTTTAAGGACCTGCTCTGATTGGCTACGTGCGTGTGCGCCAAGTTGCTTCAGTCGTGTCCGACTCTGTGGGACCCTACGGACCACAGACCACCCGGCTCCTCTGTCCATGGGATTCTCCAGGCAACAATACTGGAGTGGGTTGCCGTGCCCTCCTCCAGGGAGTCTTCCCAACCAAGGGATTGAACCTGTGTCTCTTACCTCTCCTGTATGGGCAGGCAGGTTTTACCACTAAGTGCCACCTGGGAAGCCCCTGATTGGCTCTGGTGGTGGTGGTGGTTTAGTCACTAAGTTGTGTCCAACTCTTGCGACCCCGTGGACTGTAGCCTGACAGGTTCCTCTGTCCATGGGATTCTCCAGGCAAGAATATTGGAGTGGGTTGCCATTCCCTTCTCCTGACTGGCTATAACACAATACAAAATTTTAAAGTTTTTTTTTTTTATTTTTTTAATAAGTATCTGCTCTGGGTCTGGAGGACTGTTTTTGCATCTCAGCCCCCATCACTTTCCAGCTCTGTGACCTTGGGCAAGTTAGACTCAGTTTTCCCATGCATACAGTGGGGCTGGGATACTTTATCAGAGAAGGCAATGGCACCCCACTCCAGTACTCTTGCCTGGAAAATCCCATGAATGGAGGAGCCTGGAAGGCTGCAGTCCATGGGGTCGCTAAGAGTGGGACATGACTGAGCGACTTCACTTTCACTTTTCACTTTTCACTTTCATGCATTGGGGAAGGAAATGGCCACCTGCTCCAGTGTTCTTACCTGGAGAATCCCAGGGACAGGGGAGCCTAGTGGGCTGCCATCTATGGGGTCGCACGGAGTCGGACACGACTGAAGCAAATTAGCAGCAGGACACTTCACGAGATATTCCTTACCTAAGGCTCAAGAGTGAGAGACTGTGGAAAGCCCTTGGCAAAGTGTCCAGTACAGAAATGCCTAGTGCACTCCTGCTGCTATTGCTGCTAATACACGCATGAGAGTTTAAATCAATGCTTCTCAGTCCCTGGTGGCTTTGTTCCCCAAAAGACATCCAGCTGTGCCTGGAACTATTTTTTAATTAACTGGCCAATTATCCCTGGCTACACTGGTCTCTAACTGCATGCTGGCGTTCTGCAGTTGCAGCGAGTGGTGGCTGCTCTCTAGTCGCAGTGCTGTAGTGAGGGTTGCTCCTGTGGATCATGGGCTCTAGGGTGTGTGGCTTCAGTCGTGGCAACACACAGGCTCAGCGGTTGCAGCACACAAGGCTCAGTAGTTGTCACACACGGTCTTAGTTACCCCACAGCATGCGGGGTCCTAGCTCCCTGACCAGGGATTAAACCCATGTCCCCTGCGCTGGCAGGCAGATTCTTAACCACTGGAACACTGGGGACATCCTGGCAATATTTTTGATCATCATGACTTGGATGCAGTGCTCTGGCATGTAGTGAACAAAGGCTAAAGAGGCTGGTAATCATAGGACAACAAAGGATCGTCTAGCCTCAGATGTCAACAAAGCTGAGGTTAAGAAACCTTGGTTTAAACTAAAACAAAAAGGGTGTTTTAAGAACCTTGAAAGAACAGCACTTCAGAGGGAAGGGAGCTCAGCCAAGGCTAGAGTAGTCTGGCCACATTGAGAAGGAGGACTCAGAAGAAAAGTGGATTTGGTGATGAGCAGAGGAAGGAGGGCACCTCAGATGGGCAATAACACAAGCGAGGGCTTGAGGGGGCACCTTGTCTTCTTCTCTGCCTTTAGCACCAGTTTGCACATCCAGACCCTCACAAAGGTGCTATAAATCACAGACTTAGAGGTGATGTGCCAAAGGTAAGTCTCCATTCAGATTGTTTTTCTAACAGAAATCTCACACGACCACTTGTAATCATTATGGAGAAGGTGTCCATCAGAACGCGTCCCTGGTTTAGCTCTCCTGCCAATCAGCATTTCACATAACCAGAGCACCAGTCAGAAATATGTCAGATGAGAAGAGATGAGAAGGAGGCCTAGTAAATGCAGCTACCTTTTCGAGTCCTGCCTTCTAAAATAATTTCTCTTATAGCAGTTCAGGGACCCTCCTGAGCAATGGCCTTTACAGGAAGCTGACCACTCTGGCTAAACCACAGTTTGGCAAATCAGCTGGGCTTTGGACCACACACTCAACCTCATGCAAATAACCTTACACAATTACTACAAAAAAGACACTGATTCAGTCTCACTTATTAATTTTTGCTTTTGTTGACTTTGCTTTTGGTGTCAAATCCAAAAACCATCACCAAGATCTATCCTCATGGGTTTACCCCCTATATTTTCTTCTAGGAGTTTTACTGTTTCAGGTCTTACATTCAAGCCTTTAATTCATTCTGAGTTGATTTTATCTGTATCCCATGTTCATTGCAGCATAATTCATGGTAACCAAGATATGGAGACAATCTAAGTGTCCATCAGTGAATGAATGGATAAAGATGTGAGAGGCACAGAGTCTCTCAGAGGCACAGAGTCTAGAATGGTGGTTTCCATAGGTTGGCGGTTGGGTGTAAGGGAGACAGTGGTCAAAGAAAACAAATTTTCAGCTATAAGATGAATAAGTTCTGGAGCTCTAATGTACAGTATGATTATTATAGCTTACAGTCCTTCTTATATACTTGAAAGTTCCTGAGAGTAGATCTTAGATGTTCTCACTACAAAATATAAACAGTAATAATCTGATGGGTTGGAGGTGTTAGCTAATCATTTTACATATGTGCTGTGTGCTGTGCTTAGTTGCTCGGTCATGTCTGACTCTTTGCGACCCCATGGACTGTAGCCCGCCAGGCTCGTCTGTCCATGAGGATTCTCCAGGCAAGAACACTGGAGTGGGTAGCCTTTCCCTCCTCCAGGGCATCTTCCTAACCCAGGAATTGAACCAGGGTCTCCTGCATTGCAGGCAGATTTTTTACCAGCTGAGCTATTAGGGAAGCCCTTTACATATGTAAGTAATATATAATCATTTTGCTGTATATAAGTCCTGTGCTGTGCTTAGTTGCTTGGTCATGTCCAACTCTTTGTGACCCCATGGACTATAGCCCATCAGGTTCTTCTGTCCATGGAATTCTCCAGGCAAGAACACTGGAGTGGGTAGCCTTTCCCTCCTCCAGGGGATCTTCCCACCCCAGAGATCGAACCCAGGTCTCCTGCATTGCAGGTGGATTCTTTACCATCTGAGCTGCCAGGGAAGCCTGCAGTACATAAGAACACAATGTGATATTTCAGTCATATAAAGCTGGAAGAAGGAAAGACCCCGATCACAGTCAAGGCTGTGCCATAAATGAGTTGCCTGAGAGTTGTCAGGTTTTAGAAGATTGAAGACAACATTCAAGGAAGAAACAGGGTTGAGGATGTGTCTCTGCTGCTGCTGAACCATGTGACCTTCCTTGACTAAGTCCATGCACATCTCTGTGCCTTAAGTATCCTTACGCTGAGAATAAAATCACTGGGAAAAGGCTTGCTTAGGCTAATTCAGGGTGTGCATTTTTAAGGCTTTATCTTGCTTTTTTCCCCAGAATCTAAAATTCCCAGGTCTTCTTTACTAAAGTTAGGAGACACAACATAGTGGTTGGTTGGTTGGTTTGAACCTGCCTTTCCTGCTAGGGTGGAGATTCCAAGGGGACATGAGTTTGTGGCTTCATCCTCAGCAGGCAGAGTGGTTCCTGACTCCTAGTTGGCACTCGCTGAATATTTGCTGAATGTTTAAAGATCTCAGGTCTGCCATGGGTTAGGGATAGAGCTAGAAAAACATAGGGAGAAGAAGAGACAGAACAACAGGTGATTTCTTAGAGAGAAGAGAGAAGAAGAGAGTCTTATTGGACTAGAGCTGAGTCTTGTAGAATGGGAAGGAGTTTGCATGGGAAGAAGTGAGGGAGAGGATTTTGTATATAGAGGGGAAGCATGCTAAGTCCTTTCCGTCATGTCTGACTCTGTGCGACCCTATTTGTGGGCTGTAGCCTGCAGGCTCCTCTGTCCATGGGATTCTCCAGGCAAGAATACTGGAGTGGGTTGCCATGACATCCTCCGGGGATCTTCCTGACCCAGGGACTGAACCTGTGTCTTTATGTCTCCTGCAGTGGCAGGTGGGCTCTTTACCACTAGTGCCATCTGGAAAGCCCTGTATACAGAGTATTAGATATGCAAAGGCCTGGGGAGCATAAAAGATCAAAGGTCTTTTCAAAAACTGCAAGTTTGCCATAGCTTAGATCTGGGCATAAGATACAGAGGAGCAAACCTCAGAAGACAACCTGAGAGCAGGGCAAATAAGAGAGAGGCGTGTGTGCCTGCTGGCTCCTCCTCAAGGAACGGGCAGCAGCGGAAGAGTCTAAGGTGACAGCCTGGGATGTGACAGTGCTTTCACTGACAGCAAGAGGGCTAGACGACAGGCGGGGAGTGTGGGCGGGCCTCGTGCCTGTCTGCGGCTGTGTGGGGGATGGTAGAGAGCAGGGTACATCTCTTCACCTCATCCAATCTTCTGAATCAGGCTGGGTGGGTTCAACTAACCATTCACCAGAGGTTTCTCTGCTTTTCAAAACAGTATATAAAGTTCTCATAACCTTCAAGACTCGAAACACCTTGTAGATTATTTGGAACATTCAGCTGAACTCAAATGAGAGATTGGTTGGTATCTCCATTACTTAGAGTTTCCTTTTGTAACGTGTTGACTGGTTTTGAATGAGTCTTCGTAACAGGTGGGTTTCTGTATTTAGGTTATATTATATAAATTTCCATAAGACAGCCTCTTTATCATCATCACCAAATTGTCTGACAAGCTGTATATAAGTGTTATATGTGTATAATTGTTTCGAACATCAAACTGACAGTGAAAATTTCCCTAGCAGGCTCATTTCTGGAAAAACAATATTTCCAATATAATCATTTCTTATCAGCATTTACCATACTACCAAAGGGACTCAAGTGAAAACAATGAATACATTTTCCTGTTTCATTGTTTTGAGATGGGCCATGCCCTTCCAGACAAAGGGACACATGTTGTTTATTCAATCTCTATGTTTTAGTTGTCCTTTTGTAAACCCCCTCTTGTCATTTTTAAGTTCTCCTTGCCCTCCCTTTACCACTTAAGTTGTTTTTCTCTTTCCTTATAGACCTGTATCCACATCAAGAGGGGAGGATTGGTCATTGGAGTCCAGACATCCCTCACGTTGTTGGGTTTATCTTGTGCTTTATGTCTAGGGAGAGGTGCATGCTGATCTTCTTCCAGGGCTTTCTTTCTGTCTTATTGTAGTGTTTTTTATAATAAAGATGGAAAGACCCTTTGTGTTTAGAACTCATGCTCTTCCCCGAATCACAAGATCACAGGAAAGACACAAAGAGCACCACTGAGTGGACAACGGTGCTTATTATATCCTTAGTACTTAGCTACCTCCTTACTCTCTTTTACAGAGACCTGTAATTACTTTCAGCTGCTACTAATGAGCTTCTACCCTGGGGAAAAATCAGCTCCCTAAGTAAACATACTGAAAACTACATTTGCTCACCTTTTCAGTGGAGACAGTATATCGGCAGGCTCATTGGCAGCAGATAACCATGTTGAACTTTCATCAGACTGATCATGGCCACTCTACATTTTGGCTCTTGTTTTTCCATGAGTTTTCTCTTTTTCAGGGCTCAAAGCACAGCCTAAATGTAATCTCATTTAATTTCATTGAGTTCACTAAAATCTGGAGAAGTTTTAGCTGAAAGAATAATTTTTCCCCCTGGTGTGCATCTCCAGCTCACATGTTCAGAATGATTAGTGCAAACTCCTAACAACTTTGGTAAAGCATATAAAGAGTTATAAAAATAGCGTTTGCTGTCCCCAAAATACCCTCCTTCACTTCATTCCTTAAGAATTCACTGAGCATTTACTAAATGTGTTACTACATTTACTATATGTGTTACTGTTATTGCTGAAAAATTTTCACTGATGCTCCATTGTTTACAGAATAAAATCCAAAATTCTTAGTCTAGTGTTGTAGATGCATCTATGATGATTCCACTCATCTTCCCCCAGTTCCTACCAACACACACACACACACACGGACATATGTGAGCCTCCAAACATGAATACTATGCCTTCTTTTAGACCTTTGCTTATTCTCTGACTACTGCCTAGAAGCCTCCTCTCAACCCTATAGCATGTATCCTTACCACCCTTCAGGGACATCTATTATAAGGAAGCTATACTATGCTCGTAAATATTTCACAATCAACACTCCAGAAAACAAAATAAACAAAAAAACCCCACCGAACCTAACAAACAAACAAAATACATATGCTGATTTCCATTGAGTAAATATTTCTATTCTGGCTAATTTCAATGTGATGTCACTATATGCAGAGCTAGGAAGAGATGAGCAGTAGCACATCATTGTATCACCAGATACAATAAAATTGAATAACGTCAAGCGTATAGATAATGGTAAAAGTGAAGTAATTAAAGAGTTGTGTATTTACCACTTTTGTTTTCAATATATTTAATTGTAACTTTAACTTAATTTTTAATAATGACTGTATTTAACAACTGAAAACTTGCCACTTGTCTCTTGCGAGCTGGGTATAGCCAGGTCCAGCACACTTCTGCAAGGACCCTACCATACTTCTTAGCCCACAGATATCTCGCTCCGTATGCATATTCCTTCTATATGACTATTCTGATAATTTATTCAAGCAACCATTTATCGAGTGCCTACTATGCACCAGAGAGATGCTGGGAAAGATTGAAGGCAGGAGAAAGGGACAACAGAGGATGGCTTCACCAACTCAATGAACATGAGTTTGAGCAAACTCCAGGAGATAGTGAAGGACAGGGAGGCCTGGTATGCTGCAGTCCATGGGGTTGCAAAGAGTTGGACACGACTGAGCGACTGAACAACAACAGTAAACTAATATACCAGGCAAAGATATTACCTATATTCTGTGTTCCATCAACTTTTCACATAGGTATTTCTTCTTTCCTCAGCTAAACTAAGAGCTCCTTGACGACTAGAACCATGTATTCCCAAAGTATCTATCACATGGTGGGGCTTTTACCAGGATCATCCTCGTGGGGGTTTAATTGGGCTCGATGGCAGCAGGAGAGTGGCTGGAGGCCTTTATAGAAAACAGAGAAGGAGCTGAGAACATCAGTGTCTTTGTTGCATGCAGAGCAGCTCCCAGGCATTGAGATCACCCTGGCAGTGTGCTTGTGCTGTAGGAATACTGGACCGTCTTAAACGTGCATTGAAGTTGATACGTCCCCTTTCCCCCCGATCAACTGCCTGCCAGGTAGGCAGATTGAGTATTATCAATGCCGTTCTTCAGCAGAGAAAGCAGGCCCAGCAAGGGAGCAGAGACCAGTTTAAGGCAAGTCTGGAGCAAAGTTAGAGACTGAACTCAGATTTTCCTTCTTCCTGCCTGTTCAGGATTCTGAAGTAAAAACTTTCTAAAACAACCATCCTCAACACATTTTATTTTCTACCTGACAACAACACCCCAGCTGGGAAACTAATGCTTCATGCTTATGGCAAAGATGATGAACATAACCACCAAAAAACATTGTGGAAATAGCTTTATTTTTATTTGTTTATTTGTCGTTTGTGTTTTTTGCTTATTTTTTAAACTGGTCTTCAATGTTTTTTTATTTTATTATTATTTTTAAAAGATTTATTTATTTCTTGGTGCAAAGGCAGATTCCTCAAGGGAACTCCAGGATCCAAAAAAAAAGAAAGTATCTTCAAGAGTGGAGGGCCAAGATTTCCCCAGAGAACAAATAGTACATAAACCTAGGAAGAAAAAAAGCAATCGTGGTACCAAAGTCAGAAGTAAACAAATTTGTGTTATGTATTATTCAGAAAAGACATTCCCTCTCATGACCTGGAGTGTCATTTCACTTTACTAGGCTGGGGATTGATCATTTTAATAATGGACTCATGGTTCCCAGAGGCAGGAACACTTACTGCATTTGTAAATAAAACCAGACTTCCTTTCCTTTAGAAATGACTGAAATGCAGGCTTTGAGTTTCAACGAGGCAGTTAGTATAATTTGCTCATAGTATGTTTCTCCAAGGATAAACCTAGAATACATATTCTGAACTTCCTTCTAGCTCATAGTTTCTCCAGACTCTTCAAAGACTAGAGGCAATTATCTAGCATAAGTTGCTTTTTCATCTTTGTTTCTTCATATAGGATGCAATCCCCAAACACCTGAAGAGCTTACAAGTGCCTCTTTGCCCTTCCAATCGAGTCTTCCAAGTGTCAGTGGTCCATTTCACAGGAAAGGGTTCCAAGCTACCTGCAAGCCACAATTGGAAATTTTCTGCACACAAGACTGGTTGGAGCAGACTTCCTTCGTGGTCCAGGCATTAAAAATCTGCCCACCAATTCAGGGGACACAGGATTCCGGATCTGGGAAGATTCTACATGTCCCAGGGTAGCTAAGCCTGTGTGCTACAACTACTGAGCCCCCACACCTAGAGCCCATGCTCTGCAATAAGAGAATCTACCAAAATGAGAAGCCCATGAATTGCAAATTGAGAGTAGCCTCCTGCTCACTGCAACTAGAGAAAGCCCACAAGCAGCGACAAAGACCCAATGCAGCCAAAAATAAATAAACAAAATAAATTTTAAAAAAGGACTTTAAAAATAAGTAAAACGAACAAACAAAAATTTTTTTTAACCCTATAAAAGAACACTCGTTAGACAATTTTACAAAAGAACTGATTGGTGCATTTGCTTTTTTTTTTTTTTTTTACTTAGTGTTGTTTTTATCTTTTATTTATTTTTTAAAAGCCATGTTAAATTTAGTTTTATTGACTTACAGCCAGATGCACCCTAAGAGCAAACATAATTTGTAAATTTCTTCTCTCTTCCAGTCTATTATTTATATCTTTAACATGCTATTTCTCTTTTTTTTTTTTCCTTTTTTCCCCATTTTTATTATGGTAAATACTCACAGGGCTTCCCTGGTGGCTCAGATGGTAAAGAATCTGCCTCCATACCAGAGAACCAGGTTTCATCCCTGGGTTGGAAAGGTCCCCTGCAGAAGGGTGACTACCCACTTTAGTATTCTTCCCTGGAGAATTCCATGGACAGAGGAGCCTGCGGGGCTACAGCCCATGGGGTCTCGAAGAGTCAGACATGACTAACACAAAATACACATAACATAAAATTTATCACGTTGATCATTTTTTAAGTGTACAGTTCAGTGGTATTACGTACATTGATATTGTACAACCACCTCCATCCATTTATCTAAATATGTGTATTTTTATATTTTAAAAACATATTTATATGTTTTCATATTTTTAAACATAATCTCTTAATCAACAAGTCACAACTGCGATCCATATAACAATTCACATGCTTCACAGAAGCGGAAGCTCTGCTGTCAGAGGGGAGCTGTCAGACGGGGAGAAAGTGGACTGCCGAAGGGACTGGTGTTCCCTTGGAGCTTGAGAAGTGTTTAAGGAGGGGATAATAAGAGAATGAGAAGGTCATAAATTGTTTTCAGTTAGGGAGAGAATGCAGTTTCAGACAACACAGAGGGAAAATTACTGGACAAAGTGGAAGTGAGCCTAAGAGGAAGTAGAAATAGAACAGAGGCAAAAAGTCACAGAATTGAGGAAGTCAGGCAGCAAGTTGAAGAGATAAAAAATGCTGTCCTGTCTGCTTCTGGCGAATCATAGAGGTGCCTGCTTGTGCAAAGAAGCCCTTCCAAGGGTCCAGACTCAAGGCTCCATCAAAGGGCATGTGCACCCACTGGTGTGTGGGATGAAGGAGCCAGTCGCATCTGAAACTTGGGGCCTTAAATCAGCAAATGATGCTCAGATTGCTGGTCCTACCAAGGGATACCTCTGCTGTCCTTGGTGGCTGAGGTCTGCTGTGAGTCTCCAGGAAGATGCAAGGTCTGATGGAATCTTGATAAAAATGGCTCAGAGCTATAAAGAATTCATGGTCATGGACGACAGAGGAAGAGATGGTTGGATGGCATCACTGACTCAATGGATATGGGTTTGGGTGGACTCCGGAGTTGGTGATGGACAGGGAGGCCTGGTGTGCTGTGGTTCCTGGGTCACAAAGAGTTGGACATAACTGAGCGACTGAACTGAACTGATGCAATCAAAGCACAGGCTCTGTTATACAGTGATTCCTGTAACCGTAGCAAGTGCACCTAGTCTGAGAGTCCGGGATCTTCCTGAGAATAAATGACACGTGGGCTGATATCTGACAGAAGAGTGGACGCTGAGCACACCTGATGGTGAACACTCGTACTGTTTCTGGACTGGGGGAAAAATGAGAGTTCCAGTTGCTTTATATTCTCACCAAACTTGGAATTCTCAGGCTTTTAAAAAAGGGTTAGTTAATACGGTCAGTGTGTTGTCATATCTCACCACATTTAATTTGCATTTCTCAGAAAAGTCATGAGGCTGAGTCCCTTCATGATTATCAGTCATTTGGATATCCTCTTCTTAGAAGAGCCAGATCTTTGTCCTTTTTTAAAAATATTGAGTTCTTTGTCTTTTCGTTATTGACTTATGGGAGTTCTTTCTTTATTCTGAATGAGGCTTTTGTTGGATATAATTATCGCAAATATCTTTTCCCAATAAATGGATTGCCTTTTCATTTTAATGGTATTTATTTTTTAAGGAATAGAATTTCTTAATTTTAAAAAATTATGTTAATAGATCTTTTCTTTTATGCTTAGCACTCTAATGTAGTATTTAAGAAAAATTTTCTACTCCAAGGTCATGAAGATATTCACTTCCAAAATTTTCATTGTATTTAGGACTATGATTCATATGGAATTAATTTTGTGTATAGTGTGAAGAATGGATCGACTTTCTTTAAAAAAAAAAAAGAACATGTAATTTCTCCAAAAACATCTATTTAAAAGACGATTCATTCTCTCTAAATTGCAGTAATGCCTTTATTATAAAGTGACTATATAAGTATAGATTTGTTTCTGAAGTCTCTGTTCCATTTCATTGGTCTGTTTGTCTACCTTTACAATTGTTTTGATTTTTTGTAATTTTAAAATAAGCTTTGAAACTGATAGTTAAGTCCTTTATCTTTGTTTTTCTTTAAAGAATTCTTGGCAATTCTAGATCCTTGCATTCCCATAAATATTTAAAAGTCAACATTTAAATTTCCAGTGAAAATCCTGCTGGGATTTTGACTGAGACTGTTGAATCAGTCAAAATGTTAACATAATTAACACTTTAAAAATATCAGACTGTCCAATTTCTCAATACAGTTCATGTCTCCACTAATTTAGAAATGAAGATTCTCTCAGTATTTTTAATACTGAGAGAATTGTTCAATACTTTACTGTATAGTGCTGGTGCGTATCTTTTGTTAGATTTACGTAATCATCTGCTGGTGTTTGATGCTATTGTGAAAGATATTTTCATTTTCCAATTGCTCATTGCTAGCACATAGAAAAACATTTTGCAGCTGTTCATTGCTAGTACACAGTTGGTTGCTAGTTCATTGCCAGCACATGCTAAAGAAACATTTTAGCATGTTTGATGATTATGCTAAAATCAGTATCTAATTTTAATCATTCAACTAATTAGTTGCTTATTTTGGATATTTTAATAAACAATCACTGCATTTGTGAGTATGAAACTTTTACTTCTTGCTTTCCGATATTTACCTGTCGCGTTTATTTCCCTTGCCTCATCCCACTGGTTAGGACCCCAGGTCGATACTGAATAGACAAGCTTGTCTTTTCCTCACTGTCATCGTGCGGATGTTACTGCGCCTCCTGAGACAGGAGTTTTCAGGGGAAACAAACCATCTTTGTAAAAAGAAGACGAGAACTGGAAGATTGAGCAATGTTCAAGAGGACTGTTATTGGCTTGGGATTAATATGATTTCATGAAACTTCAGTGCTGATTGGCACAAGGATGGGGAAGAAGCATCCCAGGTGTATTTTGAAAGGCTGTATCTGTTTTGAAAGAAGGTTGATGTTTCTAGGCCTCACATAAGGACAGTTATGAAGTATGACTGTGAGTGTATTGAGGAATGTTAAAAGACTGTGTTCAGAGAGAAATTTGCCCAAAAGTGCATGAGACTTCTACAGAGTTTAAGATGAAACTTAGAAGAGAACTTTTTAAGAAGTGAAAAACTCAGATAAACAATGCTTACTGTCACCTTTTCAAGCTTTACAGAATTCTTACAGAAACCATACCATCTCTCAATAGATTTTTCTCGGGATGTTTTACATGTACATACTCAAATAGTGACAGACTTTTAAATACCTGTTAAACACAGTAGATGCATAAGTCAATGAATGAACCAAGTTACAGGCACCTTTTTGAGACAGTGTACTCATATATGTACTTTGAGAAAAGCATCTGTGATAAGGTACAACCTCCAGGAATATCTGATCCCCCTGCTTGAAATATAAATGCATATACGTTATATATATACATATAAAATGTATATATATTTCAAGCAGTATATATGTCTGTGTGTGTGTATACATATATAGTAATGATAAAGGTTTATCTGCATTGAATATCCATTTTTCCTGTCTTATATAATTAGAACAGAGGAACTTCTGTGGCCTAGACAATAACTCCATCTCTTATTTAAATGTGGGTCTGGCTGATCAGCCAAAGCAATTTGCCATCCTTAAGGGAACTTTATTGAGTTTTCACTTAATAATAATGGCCATATATGACCAAGTAAGCCTGTTGAGCAACAGTTAGAGCTGGACATGGAACAACAGACTGGTTCCAAATAGGAAAAGGAGTACGTCAAGGCTGTATATTGTCACCCTGTTTATTTAACTTATATGCAGAGTACATCATGAGAAACGCTGGACTGGAAGAAACACAAGCTGGAATCAAGATTGCTGGGAGAAATATCAATAACCTCAGATATGCAGATGACACCACCCTTATGGCTGAAAGTGAAGAGGAATTCAAAAGCCTCTTTTTAGAAAGTGAGAGAGGAGAGTGAAAAAGTTGGCTTAAAGCTCAACATTCACAAAATGAAGATCATGGCATCTGGTCCCATCACTTCATGGGAAATAGATGGGGAAACAGTGGAAACAGTGTCAGACTTTATTTTTTGGGGCTCCAAAATCACTGCAGATGGTGACTGCAGCCATGAAATTAAAAGATGCTTACTCCTTGGAAGGAAAGTTATGACCAATCTAGATAGCATATTGAAAAGCAGAGACATTACTTTGCCAACAAAGGTCTGTCTAGTCAAGGCTATGGTTTTTCCAGTGGTCATGTATAGATGTGAGAGTTGGACTGTGAAGAAGGCTGAGCGCCGAAGAATTGATGCTTTTGAACTGTGGTGTTGGAGAAGACTCTTGAGAGTCCCTTGGACTGCAAGGAGATCCAACCACCATTCTGAAGGAGATCAGCCCTGGGATTTCTTTGGAAGGAATGATGCTAAAGCTGAGACTCCAGTACTTTGGCCACCTCATGAGAAAAGTTGACTCATTGGAAAAGACTCTGATGCTGGAAGGGATTGGGGGCAGGAGGAGAAGGGGATGACAGAGGATGAGATGGCTGGATGGCATCACTGACTCGATGGATGTGAGTCTGAGTGAACTCTGGGAGTTGGTGATGGACAGGGAGGCCTGGCGTGCTGCGATTCATGGGGTCGCAAAGAGTCTTACACAACTGAGTGACTGAACTGAACTGAAGCCTGTTGAAGCACTGCTGGAGAGCGTGACACAAATATCAATTTCTTCCATTTTTAATTTGTTAAGAATCTTGTATTGAGATTTGATACAGCTATTAAAGACTTGAAGGTTGCACCTTTTTAAAAGAGTGAAATTTTAAGTAAACTAAAAGGTAAAATGAAACAAGTGAAATTAATTTTAATAATTTGTTTCATTTAACCCAATGCATCCGAAATATTATCAGATCAGATTCAGATCAGATCAGTTGCTCAGGCATGTCCGACTCTTTGCGACCCCATGAATCACAGCACGCCAGGCCTCCCTGTCCATCACCAACTCCCGGAGTTCAGTCAGACTCATGTCCATCGAGTCAGTGATGCCATCCAGACATCTCATCCTCTGTCGTCTTCTTCTCCTCTTGCTCCCAATCCCTCCCAGCATCAGAGTCTTTTCCAATGAGTCAACTTTTCGCATGAGGTGGCCAAAGTACTGGAGTTTCAGCTTTAGCATCATTCCTTCCAAAGAAATCCCAGGGCTGATCTCCTTTAGAATGGACTGGTTGGATCTCCTTGCAGTCCAAGGGACCCTCAAGAGTCTTCTCCAGCACCACAGTTCAAAAGCATCAGTTCTTCGGTGCTCAGCCTTCTTCACAGTCCAACTCTCACATCCATACATGACCACAGGAAAAACCATAGCCCTGACTAGACGAACCTTTGTTGGCAAAGTAATGTCTCTGCTTTTCAATATGCTATCTAGGTTGGTCATAACTTTCCTTCCAAGGAGTAAGCGTCTTTTAATTTCATGGCTGCAGTCACCATCTGCAGTGATTTTGGAGCCCCCCAAAATAAAGTCTGACACTGTTTCCACTGTTTCCCCATCTATTTCCCATGAAGTGATGGGACCGGATGCCATGATCTTCGTTTTCTGAATGTTGAGCTTTAAGCCAACTTTTTCACTCTCCTCTCTCACTTTCTAAAAAGAGGCTTTTGAGTTCCTCTTCACTTTCAGCCATAAGGGTGGTGTCATCTGCATATCTGAGGTTATTGATATTTCTCCTGGCAATCTTGATTCCAGCTTATGTTTCTTCCAGTCCAGCGTTTCTCATGATGTACTCTGCATATAAGTTATGAAGAATTTTCCACAGTTTATTGTGATCCACACAGTCAAACGCTTTGGCATAGTCAATAAAGCAGAAATAGATGTTTTTCCGGAACTCTCTTGCTTTTTCCATGATCCAGCAGATGTTGGCAATTTGATCTTTGGTTCCTCTGCCTTTTCTAAAACCAGCTTGAACATCAGGAGGTTCACGGTTCACATATTGCTGAAGCCTGGCTTGGAGAATTTTGAGCATTACTTTACTAGTGTGTGAGATGAGTGCAATTGTGCAGTAGTTTGAGCATTCTTTGGCATTGCCCTTCTTTGGGATTGGAATGAAAACTGACTTTTTTCCAGTGCTGTGGCCACTGCTGAGTTTTCCAAATTTGCTGGCATATTGAGTGCAGCACTTTCACAGAATCATCTTTCAGGATTTGAAAGAGCTCCACTGGAATTCCATCACCTCCACTAGCTTTGTTCATAGTGATGCTTTCTAAGGCCCACTTGACTTCACATTCCAGGATGTCTGGCTCTAGGTCAGTGATCACACCATCCTGATTATCTGGGTTGTGAAGATCTTTTTTGTACAGTTCTTCTGTGTATTCTTGCTATCTCTTCTTAATATCTTATGCTTCTGTTAGGTCCATACCATTTCTGTCCTTTATCGAGCCCATCTTTGCATGAAATGTTCCTTTGGTATCTCTGATTTTCTTGAAGAGATCTCTAGACTTTCCCATTCTGTTGTTTTCCTCTATTTCTTTGCATTGATCGCTGAAGAAGGCTTTCTTATCTCTTCTTGCTATTCTTTGGAACTCTGCATTCAGATGTTTATATCTTTCCTTTTCTCCTTTGCTTTTCGCTTCTCTTTTTTTCACAGCTATTTGTAAGGCTTCCCCAGACAGCCATTTTACTTTTTTGCATTTCTTTTCCATGGGGATGGTCTTTGAGTAATCAATATGAGATATTTTATACTCTTTTATCTTGTATGAAGTCTTCAAAATTCAGTATTTTACATTAAAGCACATCTCAAGTTAGACTAGCCTCATTTCAGTTGCTCAATAGCCACTTGTGGCTAATATTGGTGTGTAGTTCTAGTGTAGTTTATATCCACTGGATATAAACATGTTGGAAAGAATACTTCATAGACAATGTTGTATACTTTCACGTCAAGAGGCCCAGGATGACACATGATTAGCGACATAAATTTTATCATTTGATTAAGGGGGTGATCATCAGATGTGTTCATTACAAAGGTGTACTTTCATTTGTATATTAGTGAGAAAAATGTAGGCTGATACTTTCAGTTCAGTTCAGTCGCTCAGTCGTGTCCGACTCTTTGCGACCCCATGAATCGCAGCACACCAGGCCTCCCTGTCCATCACAAACTCCTGGAGTTCACTCAGACTCATGTCCATCGAGTCAGTGATGCCATCCAGCCATCTCATCCTCTGTCGTCCCCTTCTCCTCCTGCCCCCAATCCCTCCCAGCATCAGAGTCTTTTCCAATGAGTCAGCTCTTCGCATGAGGTGGCCAAAGTACTGGAGTTTCAGCTTCAGCATCATTCCCTCATACTTTGGTGCCATGCAAATACCCTGTCCCTAATCAAATTTCACCTACAGATTTTAGCCACCAGGGCTAATGTTTGCTGGAATGAATTTCCATAATAGAGGCTGTAAACTGCTGACTCTATGTCCGTTATTCTTTTATATTCATTTACTTTACATTTGTAAAGAAGAGCTTTTTCTCAACCTTTCTCCCTCTTTTGAGAATCACTATGGCTTGTGGGTTTTTATTTGGTATGCCACGATTAAATTAGTTTTTTAAATATTCAAATAATTGTAAATTTTGGCCTCTTAAAACTTGTTTCTGTAAAGCAACTGGTAAGTTTGTCTTTACTTAGTTACTTGCCTAAATAATATATATTTTTTAAAATTTCATAATCTAAGGGAAAATACTGATAACATTTTAGAATGGGAATGCTCCAAGGTCTGTAACATATGGCTATATCACAGCTGTTTTTAAGGATCATTTCTTATACTAACATGGCAGGGATTATCTGTTAGCCAGAGTGTAAAATAGATTCCATCCCACTCTGTCTAAATAACAGGGCTATTTATGTCATAAATAAAACACTGGTGTTGGGGCAATAATAGACTGCTACTGCCAATCTCCCACTCTCTATAGACATATATCTCCCGACAGGAGTTCCATCAAATGTGCTGATAAAGAAGATTGTGATCTGTCAATCATAAACTGATTCATGGTGTTATGTTTATTTCATGTTAACTTATGAGTGATTTTTCACTCTTTTTCCAAACTCATACCTTTCTTCATGCTAATATACTAAGAAATATATTTCATGTCATTTTAAAGGAAGAAAAGCAGGAATCATAAAAATGCTCTTTCCTTTTATAAAGTAAGCCAGACTTTCCCCATAAAAATCCTCTTTCTTTTTATAAAGTAAGCCAGACTTTCCCCATAAAAATGCTCTTCCCTTTTATAAAGTAAGCCAGACTTTTCCCATGTGAGCAGCTGTCTTCATTTGATATCAGGATCGCCTATACTTCTCCAGATTCACCAGACGAGCATGTTTGGGAAGCTGCTCATCCTTCCATGCCTCCATGTTTCTTCACCATAAACAGTGGGCTGTGTTGTACACTTAAGCAGTGATGGAGACACCATTTTCTTGGGCTGGTGCTTATCTGTGCCAAGTTACATGGCAAAGTGGTCTGGCTGAGTAATAACAGCCAAGATGCTGTATGTGTACTCCTGTGTCCCTCCCTCCTCTGAACTCAGGGCCGCTTGCTGTTGCGTCATTTTATTTAGCAGAAGTGCTGGATCTTCTCTGCATCAGTTCACATTGTCCAAGGTTTCTGCACATGTATATAACTTTGGTACAAGGATCAATGCTACCTAGCCTTCAGGCACTGACCCTCGGGAAGGACATATATAAACACCCCCTCTTTTTGACCACACTCTTACCCCAGAGCCAGCATAGAGCACAGCTACAGATTTTGTATGTAATCTGAGTCTGTGTAATCAGAGCAGGATGAAATTTCATCATCAGTGCTGTCCAGTAAAAATATTATGTTAGCTATAAATGCAAGCAGCCTATGTAATTTATAATTTGCTGAGAACCATATATTAAAAATAAAAATGAACAGGTGAAAGTAAGTGCCAAGATACAGTTTAGTTAATAAATATACCAAAAAGTCATTTGAGGATATAATAAATATAAAAAATCATTAATGGGATATTTTATGTTTTGCAGAAACGATATTTTTGAAATCTGGTGTGTATTTTACACTTACATCACATCTTGCTTTGGACCAGTCACATTTCAAGTGCTTGGTGACCCTGTGTGGCTAATGACTGCATTGAACAGCACATGTCTGACCATATTTTCCCCTGAGAAGGAAAATAGAAGCATATTATTCATATGCTCCATCTGATGAGAGTTCAGCAGATACAATTTCTTGTTATATTCCACTGAATATAACTGGTGTGAAGTCTCAGAACCAGACAGAGAATAGAACCAGCTAACATTTAAGGAATTTGTCTCCCTCCAGTCTTGAGTTCAGATCTGGTTGGGGTGGGTAGAGAGATTTTACCCTTAAGTGTATCAAAGATGATTTCCATGATGACAGGAAGTACAGTGTAGCTTTGCTGTGTTTGGAGAATTGTTCATGTAAGTCATTCCAGCAGGCTCCGATTCCTTAGTCTGCCATCAGACACGGCCTAGTCTGCATGGTGCAGAAGTGTGGGCCAGTTTTCAGGAGGATTACCCTCCTTTCAGCTTCCCAGAATAAGAATCCCTTGAGACACTCAGAAGCAGCTGATTGGGTGCAAAGACACCTACTTTAAATCTACCCAAAGGTCTTTACAGGGACAGTTGGGTGGCACCAAGGAAGGCTTCCAGAAGGAAGTACACATGGATGGAGTGTATCCATCTGGTCTATGTAGTCATCTGCAACTTGCCTTAAGCTAGTAGCATAAAGACCTATGTATTCTGTGATTATATTGACAGCATCGCTTCCCTGGTCCAGGTCAGGTTGTATTTAGAGTAAGGTTAAGGACCGTGATGGTAGCATGACACGCTTGGTCAAGCGTTTATTGATCTTCCCTATTGTCCCTCCCGACCAGCTCACAGAACCACCACCCCGCACCACTCAGTACTGCAGGGGCTCTCCATCCATCAGTCGTGTGGCAAACGGTGCTACTCCCCGCTGTGTAAAGGCTGCCAGCATCAGACAGTTTCCTAACAAACTCCTGATGACATCTTATCTCCATTCCCCACTAGTTTTGCATCCGTCCAAACACACACAAACTCACATGAAAACACAAGTTATTTTCAGAATTAAAGGCACTGGCTGGTGTACCGCTTATGGCAAAGGATTCAACAGCCATTAAACCATGCTTTAGTCATTAATAATCACACATATGGCCACCTTGAAAAGTTTCTTTTTCATATTTTCTTTATCCTTCAAAGTCTTCCTCACAAATGATGGCCTACTGCTGCTAGACACCCCTTGAGGGTTCATTTTCCCTTTTTTGTAATAATCAAGCCGGGAGTCTTTTAACCTGTCAAAAATAACTTTTGCTGCTCTACCCAGTGTTCAGGGTGGTATCATTATTTTCAGCATTGGGGTTTGCAGAAAGAAATCCTTAATGTGATACCCAAGTGGTAACCAGGTGGCTCAGTGGTAAACAATCGACTTGCCAATGCAAGAGACTCAGGTTCGATTCATGAGTTGGGAAGATCTTCTGGAGAAGGAAATGGCAACCCACTCAGGATTTTTGCCTGGAAAATCCCATGGACAGAAGACCCTAGCGGGCTGCAGTCCATGGAGTTGCAAAAAATCAGACATGACTGAAAACGAGGCACACGCCAACACATGTGCCACCCAATAATATTAGCGAATATCTAGATAATTCCCTAGAATGCTTACCAGAGTAATTACCTAGAGATGGGTCCCAATCCTCCTCTGTGATGCTCAGGGCCACACGTGCCAAAGACACCTGCCCTGTGACGCATACTGCAGTAAAGCAGCCTCTGATGATGTCTGCTCTAGTCCATGTGGGGCCTTCAGCATCCTTCCAATAAAACAAAGCCACATCAGATCAGATCAGATCAGTTGCTCAGTCGTGTCCGACTCTTTGCGACCCCATGAATCGCAGCACGCCAGGCCTCTCTGTCTATCAGCAACTCCCGGAGTTCATTCAGACTCCCGTCCATCGAGTCAGTGATGCCATCCAGCCATCTCATCCTCTGTCGTCCCCTTCTCCTCCTGCCCCCAATCCCTCCCAGCATCAGAGTCTTTTCCAATGAGTCAACTCTTCACATGAGGTGGCCAAAGTACTGGAGTTTCAGCTTTAGCATCATTCCTTGCAGGGGTCCAGCCCCGGCTGATCCAGGGTATTCAAAGCGGGGACGGCGTCGGCGAGGATCAGGATACAATAGCTTCAATTAGATATTAATTAGAGATGTAAAGAGTAATAGAATGAGGATAGCTCAGTAGGAAAATTCAGTGGAGAAAAGAGGCTGAGTAGCTTGGTTTATGCGGGAGACCAATAAAACTTCAAGACAAGAAGTTTGCACCACTTATGTAGGCCGCAGGCGTCCTTCCGTTCTCCCGAAGGAGAGGAGACACTGAGGCCTCCCCGGTCGGATCTTAGAAGCCCAGGCAAAATTAGTAAGCATGGTGGGTTCCGTGCTCCAGATGGAGACTCAGCCAGAGTGAGAGAGAGAGCGACATGGGGAGACCAGTATTTCGAGAAACTGATCCCAATTCTTTATTTTCCATGGTCTACTTTTATACACTGAGATGTTATGCAAAAGTCATGCGGGGTCAGCAGTCCTGACTTTTATCAAAGTCAGGTGCTTCATACAAATGTTACATCATCTTCTGGCCAGGGGGCCTGCTGACAATTTATGACCCTCTCCTTGTGACAGCGGTCAGTCAACCAGGACACTTATTTCTCCAGGGGTGATTATTCTTAAAACAGACGCCACCCAAATAAAGTTACATTCCTATAGGGTGAGGGTGTAGTGGGTTTTAGTTAAGGAAAGAATTTACTTAGCCTGAGGTCTAACGTGATTAATATCAAAGGTTAATACTTATTTCTCCTATATATTCATTAATGTGTGTAAGGGCAGGGGATGTGGAGTCTTAGCAACAAACATTGGCTCAACAAATGAAAAACCCTTCACCAATACAATTTCTAATCAGCCCACTATACTTATACTAATGGTTTTCTAACTTTTCTAAGGAACCTGTTTTTAGAAGGTTTAAAGCATCTCGTGCCTCTCATGGTTGGGAGGCTGTGAGCAGTCACATGTGGCCGGACAAGCCTGTCAGGCAGGCTAGAGAACCTTCAGAGGAGTTTGTAGGTTAAAACACTCTTGTCACGCCCAGGAGTTTTTATTAACTGGAGCTCTAGGTTAACTCCTTCTCCGAAAGAGGTGGTGGGGGACAGCCCCCCGTAAAGTCAGAGGTGTAGGTGGGAGCACAAAGTAGTAAAGCAGGCAGGCTCTGGTTATGGGGGTAGATGCTCGAGGATTTCCAGGGGGACTCCTGAGGCTCTATCCCACCTTTGCATACGTCGAGCCTCCTTCCTCATGACCTTTGCCACAGGCGGAGTGCCTCACTCTGGCCCCCAACAATTCCTTCCAAAGAAATCCCAGGGCTGATCTCCTTCGGAATGGACTGGTTGGATCTCCTTGCAGTCCAAGAGACTCTCAAGAGTCTTCTCCAACAACACAGTTCAAAAGCATCAATTCTTCGGCACTCAGCCTTCTTCACAGTCCAACTCTCACATCCATACATGACCACAGGAAAAACCATAGCCCTGACCAGATGGACCTTTGTTGGCAAAGTAATGTCTTTGCTTTTGAATATGCTATCTAGGTTTGTCATAACTTTCCTTCCAAGGAGTAAGCGTCTTTAATTTCACGGCTGCAATCACCATCTGCAGTGATTTTGGAGCCCAGAAAAATAAAGTCTGACACTGTTTCCACTGTTTCCCCATCTATTTCCCACGAAGTGATGGGACCAGATGCCATGATCTTCTTTTTCTGAATGTTGAGCTTTAAGCCAACTTTTTCACTCTGCACTTTCACTTTCATCAAGAGGCTTTTGAGTTCCTCTTCACTTTCTGCCATAATGGTGGTGTCATCTGCATATCTGAGGTTATTGATATTTCTCCTGCCAATCTTGATTCCAGCTTGTGTTTCTTTCAGTCCAGAGCTTCTCATGATGTACTCTGCATATAAGTTAAATAAACAGGGTGACAATATACAGCCTTGACGAACTCCTTTTCCTATTTGGAACCAATCTGTTGTTCCATGTCCAGTTCTAACTGTTGCTTCCTGACCTGCATACACATTTCTCAAGAGGCAGATCAGGTGGTCTGGTATTCCCATATCAGCACCTCTGAATTTTCAAGAGGACATATCCTAAGGAGGTGAGAACTGGTGCTTGCAAGCTCCCAGCCTTCTCACTAAAGTAGTATTGGAAAGATTGGACTGTACTTCAAATGCATTTGTCCAGCAACAATCTCATTAATGTGCTGAGGGTTGAGGAAACACTCTCTGAAGCAAGCATCCTCAATACATTTTATTTTCTCTCTGATAACCACACCCCACACAACCATGATTAATCTGTGGGTGTATTTCATCTTATCCTGGGGGTAATATAAACTTAGGCTATCAGAACGTCACAATGGGGCACCATCTCCCTGTCTTTGAAATGCAGTGTAAGCAGATAGCATTCATTCAAACCCTTCTCCCCTAAAGGAAACCTTGGGTTTAAGAGGCAGGAGCCCACTGTGCAGCCTTAGAAACCCCATCCTGAAGGGAGACTCTGATAAAGAACGTAACTGACATCCTACGTGACATCACCTCACAGTTTGCTCCAACCACAGCTCTGGGCTCACTCTCCTGAAGCTGGTGAGGGAGCCCTGGAAGAAAATAAGCCTGAAATTCAGAGGGCACTCTGACTCCAGTGGTCGCGGAACCATGGCAGCAGGCAGGGCACGTGGAGAGCTCCTGCAGTGCACTGGAAACCCCAGCGCTTGATAGCAAACCAGGATGGATCCCATGCAACAATGCTTCCCTGCAGAGGTGGCCATCTAGGAGTCACCAAGACAGCATGCGTATATTGACAGTTAACTAAGCCATGCACACAGAGTAGAGAGGGCGACAACTCTATTGTGTTGTGCGCCTCCTAAGCGCATCACACTCACCACATACATATTTGAAAAGATATTTGAAAAGTCTCCTAAGTAATGTCTTTACAGGTTCTGAAGCTGTACATTCTTCTTACAGCTATGCCATTGCTGTCTCTACAGATCAAACAATTTATTCTCTTCATTCCACCATAAAAGCACTTCTCTGTAGGTTGGCATCATTTGGCCAAGCTCTAATACTTCAGAACTCTCATGGATCTGCATGTTTTTGATTCTGAAACATTTTCTTAAAGTGGGGGCATTGTCCCACATTCCCTGAAGCCTAAGGCTCAGAGAGTGGCCTCCCCAAGTGATTGCTGTAATGCACTCACCCTAAGATGTGAATTGTGAGTGATAAACAATATCAAAAATCAGCACTGATAAATTTATTTAAATAGAATTGATCCTCAAGGTCTCCTCTCCACCTTACCTTGAACATGTGTGCTGTATAATCTAACGTGTGGCATGCTGCCTTGGCATGCTGTTTTTCAGATGACACCACCCTTATGGCAGAAAGCAAAGAAGAACTAAAGAGCCTCTTGATGAAAGTGAAAGAGGAGAGTGAAAAAATTGACTTAAAACTCAACATTCAGAAAACGAAGATCATGGCATCCAGTCCCATCACTTCATGGCAAATAGATGGGGAAACAATGGAAACAGGGACAGACTTTATTTGGGGGGGGTGCTCCAAAATCACTGCAGATGGTGACTGCAGCCATGAAATTAAAAGACGCTTCCTCCTTGGAAGAAAAGTTATGACCAACCTAGACAGCATATTCAAAAGCAGAGACCTTACTTTGCCAACAAAGGTCCATCTAGTCAAAGCTATGGTTTTTCCAGTAGTCATGTATGGATTGTGAGAGTTGGACTATAAAGAAAGCTGAGCACCAAAGAATTGATGCTTTTGAACTGTGGTGTTGAAGGAGACTCTTGAGAGTCCCTTAGACTACAAGGAGATCAAACCAGTTCATCCTAAAGGAAATAAGTCCTGAATATTCATTGGAAAGACTGATGCTGAAGCTGAAACTCCAATACTTTGGCCACCTAAGGCAAAGAGCTGACTAATTTGAAAAGACCCTGATGCTGGGAAAGATTGAAGGCAGGAGGAGAAGGGGATGACAGAGGACGAGATGGTTGGATGGTGTCACACGCTGAATGGACACGAGTTTGAATGAACTCCCAGAGTTGGTGATGGACAGGGAGGCCTGGCATGCTGCAGTCCATAGGTCACAAAGAGTTGGACACAGCTGACCAACTGAACTGAACTGAGGTTATTTTGGGAGTCTAAAAACAGATACTTTCCTCTCATAAAAAGTTCTCCATAGCAAAGCCTCACATTCATGTTTCTTTGAGGAAACACATCAAAAGCTCTGACCACTCATGTGTTTTCTTAAAAATTAGTCTGTTGGTATTGCCTTTCCATTGTGCTGTTCTGAAACAGCTGAGCCATGATGATGAACAGCTGTGAGAAAAATATGTTTGCCTTTGGGTTAGTGTTTATTACTTTAAAAAAAAAAAACAAGCTGAGTAGCAAGTAGCTTCTTAATTCCCCCAACTAAGGGTCAAACCCACACTCCCCACCCTACAGCAGAAGTACAGAGTCTTAACCACTGGACCCCAGTGAAGCCCAAGGGTCAGTGTTTATTTTTACAAGTTACATGGCATTGGCCACAGATGTTGGTCAACCCATAAACATCCTCAGATTGTTCATTTTATTGTAACAATCAGAGTACGAAAGTATAAAACTAACTGGGGGCGTTGCTGACCACCCCACCCCCACCCCCAGACACAAGGAGTTCCCATCCACCATGCTCACCTAAGAGCCACATCTGTATATTCCTCAAACAATTCCCCACTTCTCTGTTGCATCATTTTCTGAGAGGAAGACTCCCCAGGCCTTGTGAAGCACCCCTACCTGGGGCACCAGCAGCATCTCACTTTTCTCTGGGAATTGCATAAATTCGGCAGCAAAAATAGGTGTGAGCCACCAAGGGGTTAAAACTCACAAGGTACTGAACATCATAGTGAATCATCTGAGTACAAAGAACAGAATTTAAATTTCTAAGTGCTGGTCTCTCTGATTCTTTACCCCCTGTCAGGTTAACCTCATTAACCTATCACCAATAAGCTCATGTTACTCTGCAACAAGGAAGCCCACAGCCTGCTGGACTTGCATGAGGCCTGGGGCTGTCCACACTTCTCTTGATGACTGGAGGTTATTATTATTAACCTTTATGCCCAGCTCTGCCAACGAGAGAATCTCTGCAAACTCCTGATGGTGAGATAAAAGATAAGGTCTGGTTTCAATTCCCAAAATGGATTTGCGGTCATAGTCAACCCTATGAAAATTTCACATAGAAATTCTGTTTCTTTAAAAAAAATCTTTTCAGCTTCCCCATCATTTCTCTTGGCTACTTTGTACTCTCTACTATAGTTCCTGCATGTTCTTAGATGCCAGTGTTTCAGATGATTTGTTTGAGGGGTATGGTGTAGAGCATGTCCCCACTGTGTCTCAGGAAGGCTGGCCAAACCTTTGGGACTTTGGTGCCACAACAGGCTGTATGACAGCCTGAGTAATGATCTGTTGGTTCAGAGCTACTCTCTCTACTGTAGGACTCAGAACTGTATGGTAGCAAGAAATAAAATAAAATAAAATTGCAGCAGGATTTTAAGGTCCACCTTAAAAATCAGGCCCTTGGGGATGTTGGACACATACTCCTTAAATATTGTTCCTTTAACATCATCTGCCCTATTCTTAATCATCTGTGTTGCTAACTTCAATTTTGTTATTGTAAGCACTTAAGCATTTCCATCAAGATGATGAGAGCTTTGCTATTTTAACCCCAAAGTGGCTTATTATTATTATTTTCTTTCACCCATACTACATAATATTAAAATCTATATACAGACAATATTTATGTATATACTATATATACATATTTGTAATATTAAAAATTTCTATACCACACGCCTGTTCCACAATTTCCAGCTCTTAGCAGTCTTATCACTTGCACATTTTTGTGCATCCAGGGAAGGGTTAGGAAACATTTGAAACTGTTTCCTCATTTTTATTGCAGCTTCTTTCACATTCATATAACAATAACCATCACCATTATATAGAAGTCAGGAATATGTCCGAAAAAAACATACATTTTCTTAAAAAGTGTATACAGAACCAATTTTAAACATATTTTCCTACTGTCCACTTAAAAAATAGTCACAACCTAAAAATTGAGAGTTATGTTTTATTCAGAGGGAATTTTGAGGACTTCAAGCCCAGGAGACAGCATCTCAAGTAACCCTGAAAGAACTGCTCCAGGGAGGTGCGGGAGGAGCCAGGTTATACCAAAGTGTGTCAAAGAGCAGGCGGTCTGAACAACAAAAGATTATTGTTCATTAAGGAAAACCAGATATCTCAAGTTAAGGAATTTAGTGATTGTCTATGTATGAGAAGAGGCAAGAGTCTGGACTCACTGAAATCATTCTTCATATGCGTCTCAGCTGTCTGGGGCCAGTCTCCTGTGTTTCACCATAGGGAGGGGCTGCAGCCTGATCCCAGTATTGTTTTCCTTCCTGGATGTCCTAGAGAACTGGAATCACTGATAACTGTGACATCTTTGTTTATTGACATGGCTAGAAATACTCCATTTCTCACTCCTGATCCTCAAAAAGAAACGTTTTCACTTACCTTGTATGGTAGATATAATTGAGCACAGAGGGGGTGAAGAGGCACAACAAACCAGCCTCCCACCATTTCCTGCCGTATATTATTCAACTGGGTAAGAACTGTCCTGTGCCTGCAAGCATGCATGCTAAGTCACTTCAGTCCTGCCCGACTCTGTGACCCCATGGACTGTAGCCCACTGCGCCTCTGTCCATGGACTTCTCCAGGCAAGAATACTGGAGTGGGTTGCTATGCCCTCCCCCATGGGATCGTCCCAAGAACTGCCCTATATTCACTCCCAAAATGTTTGCTTCAGATTGCTGGCCAGTGAGATTCAGGGATCAATCAAGGTGATCTGATGATGTTCAGATTAAGCTTATATTATTCAGAAAACTGTTCAGCTGACAGAGTCACTCCCTGCCCACTTTCCGTGGAGAACGTTTTCAGACGGTGGCTGGTGGGGGAGGCTGGTTTCCTCCTGGCCGTGCAGCACTGCTGGTTGCTGGTTTACACATTGGTGGTCGAGGGCAGCTGTTCTCATTAGTCCTTGCTGCTGTGAATGGGAGTAGAGGCCCCTGTTTCACGTGTTTGCTCACTCCTGGGGAACAGGAGAGGACTCACTTCGTATTTCCAAAGGAGAGAGGGGCCTTCCATCAGGGTTAATAGAGCAACAAAAAGCATTTTCAGAATAGATTACCCTTCACCACTAAAGAAGCCTGAAACACCAGAATCGGGCCGTGTGCATGGGCTCTGTGCCCAGGGAGAAGAAAAATGTTCAGTTGCTTTGGAAGCCTTCCCATTCACAAGGGCTTTCATTACCTTTAGAATAACAGCAACTCCAGGTCTATTCTCTCCAGCCAGGAACTCTCACCTGAGCTCCAGACAGACAGATCTATCCAGCTGTCTACTGGCTCCAGTGTCCCACACATGATCATTATGCTCCCCCCAAATCCTGTTCCTTGCTGCTGTTCCCCCTTCTCTGCAACTATGCTGCCCAGGTGTCTTCTCATCACCCATCATCCAGGGGACCGTGTGTGCTCCCTACTACTGAAAGGTTAACCATTTAATTCAATAGAATTTTGCTTTCCATTCAGGGTGGAGGAGTCTGGCTCCTTTCTGGCAGGGGGAAAGATGCCATGTTCATGTGTAGCTCCCAAGGTTACTCTGGGCAAGGACACCCAGGCAGATGACGAGGGCAGAGAGAGTAGTCGTGGCCTGCAGGCTGTAGTTTGCTGACCCTTGCTTGAGAATGTCAGCTGCATAAGATCAGAGCCTTACCTGTCTCATTTATATTTCCTGTGTGCTCAGACACACTTGACCTTCCTGGGGAAGAAAGAATCTTCATACCGTGTTTGAACTGAAATATGCTAGGGGTGTTCTTTATTTCAAGCAGGAATCAGAGAGAAAAATCTTCACTGGACTCTGATATTTTCTTACCAATGAAAGAAAGACCTCAGCATTTATAAAATAATAGGCTAATTAATAGCAGACTTGGTGTGTTCATTTAAGGTTTGTGAGCAAAATCGGTTTTCTCTAACAAATACATTTTACAATCTAAATGAACAAATGCAATTTCCTAAAATAAGGGTTAAACAAGTTTTGTGGTTCTAACAAATGTATGGCTAAAGTTTACAGTCCTGTGAAAGGAAAGGAAATGTTTGTAGTTAGATAACTGAATACCTCAGAGAACCATCAACTTTCTTTCCAACCCTGGAACTAGCAGTGGGAGAGATTATAATCAAGAGAGAGATGTGTAAGCAAGCACATTGGATATCGGTAGGCACTTAAAAAGTGAACATAATACAGGCAAGGGATTACTTGGGCAACTTTCCTCCTAAAAACAACTGCAAATACTATATTTTAAAAAAATATCTCCTCTGTCTGACTCACTTCACTTAGTATGATCATCTCTAGGTCCGTTCACGTTGCTGCCAATAGCATTATCTCATTCTTTTTTATGACTAATATTCCCTTGTATATGTATACCCTGTCTTCTTTATCATTTCAAATATAACATATCACTTATACATGGAATCCAAAAAATAAACTTATTTACAAAACAGAAAACAGACACACTGACACAGAATACAGACTTACGATTACCAGAAGGGAAAGAGGGAAGAGGGATAAATTATGAGTTTGATATTAACTGATGGCATCACCGACTCCGATGAGTTTGAGTAAGTTCTGGGAGTTGGTGATGGACAGGGAGGCCTGGCATGCTGCAGTCCATGGGGTCACAAAGAGTCGGACATGACTGAGTGACTGAACTGAACTGAACTGATACACGCTACTGCATATATAACCGAGAAGGCAATGGCACCCCACTCCAATACTCTTGCCTGGAAAATCCCAGGGACGGGGGAGCCTGGTGGGCTGCCATCTATGGAGTCGCACAGAGTCAGACATGACTGAAGCAACTTAGCAGCAGCAGCAGCAACTGCATATAAAATAGACAACCAACAAGGACCTACTGTACAGCACAGGGAATTTTATTCAGTATCTTATAATACCTAAAATGGAAAAGAATCTGAAAAAGTCGAATCACTCTACTGACACTTGACATTGACACATTATAAATCAACTATACTTCAATTAAAAAACCCTCCTTAAAAGCGCTGAAGACCTGATAAGTATGCTAGTCATCAGGGAGGTTTCTCATCCTTCTGAGCACGTGGAAGCTTCGCACTTCTCTGTCCTCTTGAACTTGACGCACTCATGTGACTTGTTTTGGACAACAAAATATGAGAAAACTGATTTGTCTGACTTCTCGGCAGACATTTAAGATCAGTGGGTGGTTCACCACGACCCCTTCTTCCCCACATGACAACCAGCAACATTACAGATGACCATGCCTCTGTCACGCATGGTCCATAAGTGAGGAAAGGGCGGGACACACCACCACAAATGACAGAGATGCGTGTTATCAGAAATACATGTGTTGTGCTAAGTCACTGATGCTAGGGGGCTGTATACTGTGGCATGCATTAGTTTATTCTGACTTACGTATTAAGACTGTAAGACATTACCAGACTTAAATTGTGAGGGAGAATGTGTACTCAGAGGCTGTGAGCAGGAATCGAGCACATAAAGGCTCTTACCCTGGAGACACTTGCTGATCGGGAAGATCTGAACTTGGTTTTAAGGATCATGTGGAGTTAGAGGTCAACATCCAGTGACTGTTGAAGCAGACCCTGGGCATGTTATCCTGGTATTCTAAAGGAGCAACACATTAGGGTAAGGTTGAATACTTGCTGTGCAAGAGACTTCAGAGAAACTTGCCTTAGGATGGAGTACAGCCAGGAAGGAATTAAAAACAAAAACTAAAACTCAGCTTTGTGGGAATTCTCTGGTGCTCCAGTTGTCAAGACTCCAGACAACCAACGCAGGGGACATGGGTTCAATCCCTGGTTAGGGAACTAAGACCCCACAAGCCGAATGTCACAGCAAAAAACAAACAACAACAAAACCACAAAACCAACCAAACAAACAAATAAAACCTCATCCTTATGAAACTGAAACCCAAATCTAGCCCTCTAATGGATCTTTAGTCCAAATTCACATCACAACACCTGTTGGCACTAGCCTGGAAATGCCTTCTTAGATGCTTTGACGCTTTACAAAAGAAAACACAATTTGTTCCTAGAGGAAGGATCTTTTATCCTAGATGTAAAACAGCACCACAGGTAGTATTTCCAGGACAGTGATCAGTATACAATAAGATCAACTTTACTAAGCAGACAGTGGAACAAAGCGCTGTAAGTGAGAGCCAGCAAAAACAAGAGTAAGCAGGTAGACTCCTGAGGACATCAGATATTAGAATCATCAGGGGTGTTTTTGGGTTTAAAGTGGCTTGCTTTGTTTAAATAAGTAAAGGCAAACTTGTTAGAAAATAACTGCAGGGAAGAACAAAGTTATAAAGAGTAATGCAGAAGATTACAAAAAGAATCAAATAGAGCTTATAAATGTGAAAAATGCAGTTCCCTATTGCAACATATTAATGACCTATCAGACAGGTTTAAGAGGCAATTAGACAATAGATAAAAAGAGACATCCGAAAGACAGGCCGGAAAAAAG
This sequence comes from Bos taurus, assembly GCF_002263795.3. Lineage (NCBI taxonomy): Eukaryota > Metazoa > Chordata > Mammalia > Artiodactyla > Bovidae > Bos > Bos taurus. The sequence continues at coordinate 1,835,009 of NC_037356.1, forward strand.
ACATATGTACCACAGAGAGAAAAAATAATAGAAAACATGGAAATGAAGTTAAGATGTTTGAGGGACAGAGGGAGATGTTCTAAAGAAAAGTGAAAGTGTTAGTCACTCAGTTGTGTCCAACTCCTTGTGACCCCATGGACTGCAGCCCACCAGGCTTCCCTGTACTTGGGATTCTCCAGGCAAGAATATTAGAGTGGGTTGCCATACCCTTCTCCAGGGGATCTTCCTGACCCAGGGATTGAACCTGGGTCTCCTGCATTGCAGGCAGATTCTTTACCATCTGAGCCACCAGAGATGTTCTAACATATGTTTGAGTGCTACAGGGAAGAAAGAATGGATGGGGCAAAGGCAATATTTGGTTAGATAATGGTTGAGAATCTTCCAGAAAAACATCAGTTCACAGATTTGAAGTTGTGATTCCCAAGTCAGATAAGCACAAAGAAATCACATCAAATATAGCCTAGTGAAAGTACAGCTTCAAATACAAAGAATCAATGTTAAAAGGAGCAAGAGGAAAAAAAAAAGATAGTTTGCTTTCCAAGGATCAATTTACTCAGGTTACCAGCTGAGTGCTAAAGAACTTCTGTGGGAGTCAGGAGACAGGAAAACAGTATCTTCAATGTGCTGAGAAAAAGTAAATGGCAACTTCTATTCTCAGATCTATAAAAATAAGTTGTTTAAATGAAAGTAAAATAGACATTTTTTTTCCAGACAAACCAACACTGAGAGAGTTCATCAAATAAGTTTTGTTTAGAATTAAATTCTTGAGGATGTACTTTAAGTGCAGAGAAAATGGCAACAGATGGAAGTTCCAGCACCAGATGAAGGACGCGCCAAGAAACTGTGCAGCGCACACTTGCCAGCTAAGGCATTCCAGTCCTCTCCGACTCTTTGTGACCCTATGGACTGTAGCCCGCTGGGTTCCTCTGTCCATGGGATTCCCCAGGCAAGAAGTGGGTTGCCATGCCCTTCTCCGGGGATCTCCTGGACCCAGGGATTAAGCCCATCTCTTACATCTCCTGCATTGGCAGGTGGGTGCTTTACCACTACTGCCACCTGGGAAGCCTGAGAGATGGCACATATATGGATAATTCAAAATGGCTGTGGACTGAATAACACAATAGTAATGGTTTATAGGATTTTAAAAATAGAATGAAAAAACCAATAATATGGGAATTCTTAGAAATGTAAATTAAGTAAATGCTCCAATGTCCCTGTGTTATCCAGAAGGAGAGTTTAAGATGTGATTAACTCTAGAGGTCTGATAAGGAGAAGGCAATGGCACCCTACTCCAGTACTCTTGCCCGGAAAATCCCATGGACGGAGGAGCCTGGTAGGCTGCAGTCCATGGGGTCTCTGAGGGTCGGACACGACTGAGCAACTTCACTTTCACTTTTCACTTTCATGCACTGGAGAAGGAAATGGCAACCCACTCCAGTGTTCTTGCCTGGAGAATCCCAGGGACGGGGAAGCCTGGTGGGCTGCCATCTATGGGGTCGCACAGAGTCAGACACGACTGAAGCGACTTAGCAGCAGCAGCAGCAGCAGCAGCAGCAGCAGCAGCAGCAGAGGTCTATTAAAGGGCTTCCTTAGTGGCTCAGAGCTATAGGATCCACCTGCAATGTAGGAAACACAGGTTTGATCCCTGGGTTGGGAAGATCCCCTGGAGGAGGGCATGGCAACACACTCTAGTATTCTTTCCTGGAGAATCCCATGGACAGAAGAGCCTGACATTCTACAGTCCATAGGGTTGCAAAGAGCAGGACAAGATTGAAGTGACTTAGAACACTTGCACAGAGGTCTGTTAAATATGCATATTTAATTTCTAGGGTAATCATGAAAAAGAAAATAAGAAACTTCTAAACTAATGGAACTAAAATGAAACTACCGAAAACAGTAAAAAAAAAAAAAAAAGGCATGAAAAAGAAGATAAAGAATATGGACTAAGTAGACAAATAGAAAGTACAGACTATATACTGGTAGACTTAAATCCAAGTAAGTCAGTAATCATATTAAACAGAAATATATTACATGTCTCAGCTAAAAAAATCAAGCTGAGAAATCAGCTTAGAAATCAAGAAACCATGGGATTAATCTAGTCTAAATGAGAATAGAAGAAGAATGAAATTAAAAAGATACAAAGAGGACTTTCCTGGTGGTACCGTGGATACGCATCTGCCCCCTTTGCAGGGGACACTGGTTCTATCCATGGTCCAGGGAGACGCCACTGCCACAGAGCAACGAAACCCGGGCACCAGAATCATCAAGCCTGCGCTTTAGAGCCTGGGAGCCACAGCTACCAAAGCCTGCGTGTTCTAGGGCCCGAGAGCCTGTGCCGCAGCCACTGAGGTCCAGGTACTGCAGTGAGAAGCCTGTGGACCGCAACTGGGGAGTAGTTCCCGCTCTCCTCAATTGGAGGAAGCCTGCGTGCAGCAACTAAGGCCCAGGGCAGTGAAAAATAATTAAATACAGCACTGTGCACATGTCAAAAAAAGAAAAATTTAAAAATACGCATAAAAAAGAGCTCACTGTATTTAAAAAGATAGAAAGATACACAATGCAAATATTAACCACAAGAAATCTAATATAGCTATGTTAATAACAGGCAAAATAGCTTTAGTGATAAAAAGATCATTTTGGGGAAATTCTTGGGTGGCCCAGTGGTCAGGATTTGGCGCTCTCACTGCTGGGACCAGGTTCAGTCCCTGGCCAGGGAGATAAGACCCCACAGGCTTCATGGTGTGGCAAAAAAAAAAAAAAAAATTTTAATGATAAAGCATTAATTTACCAGTTAACATAACAATTTTAAAGTCTTATTCACCAATAACATCACCTCAAAATGTATAAATCAAAAATTTATAATACAAGGATAAATAAATCCAAATATGGCAATGGATTTAAAATAATTCTTTGAATAATTTGTAAAAGAAACAGAAAAATAATTTCTAACTGTATACAAAATATGAGCAAGCTAACAATCCTGATTTAATGGATGTATACACCTTCTATCTGACAAATGCAGAATACATACTAAACATACCATTTCCAAGCCTACATAGAATGTTTTTATAAATTGACCAAAATAGGGTAACAATGAATGACCAATATACTTTGAAGGCTTGTACTCATTCAGGGCATATTCCCTGATCATAATTCAATAAAGCTAAATATATAACTAGAATATTCTTATATTTTGGAAATCAAAAACACCTTATGTAACTCCTGAGTCAAAGAAGAAATTAGAACTTAGAAAATATTTTACACTAAAATGAACAAACAATGACATATCAAACTATGACATACAGCTAAAGAAAGACTCAAAGGAAAATTTATCCTTTCAATGTGCATTTTAGGAAAAAAAATGGAAGTTTAGAAATTAAAGAGCTAAGCACTCAAACAGCAGAATAAACCCAAAGAAATTTTTTAGAGTGATAATTAAATTTTTAATAGAAATCAAACCTACAACAGGAAAGTTCTTTGTAAAACTAAGAAAGTTGATAGATTCCTAGCAAGATTCATGAAGTAAAACCTCAGCCATTTGAGGCAGTGGGAAATTACCCTGGGGCACTAGGCTAAATGAAGTAACTACAAATGGCACGTGCCATCGAGCTCTCCAGGAATTAAATCACGGCTACTGCAGCTGCGGATTTTCAACACCAACACCCCCTGACAGCAGTTGGAGAAGGCAATGGCACCCCACTCCAGTACTCTTGCCTGGAAAATCCCATGGACGGAGAAGCCTGGTGGGCTGCAGTCCACGGGGTCGAGAAGAGTCGGACACGACTGAGCGACTTCACTTTCACTTTTCACTTTCATGCACTGGAGAAGGAAATGGCAACCCACTCCAGTGTTCTTGCCTGGAGAATCCCAGGGACAGGGGAGCCTGGTGGGCTGCTGTCTATGGGGTCACACAGAATCGGACACGACTGAAGTGACTTAGCATAGCATAGCAGAGCATGACAGGAGTTAAGGGTGGAGAGCAGAAAACAGGCACTCTGAGCTCTGGGAGAAACTGGCAGGACAGGTCCTCAGGTAGGTATCTTCAGGAGTCGATTTCATGATCCCAATTCTTATATTTCCCTACATCTGTGGATACTGCTGCTGCTAAGTCACTTCAGTCGTGTCTGACTTCTCAAAGCTGTCTGAATGGACGTTTCAGAGAGCCCACTTCTCACAGTTTCTCAATGCTGTCTCCTGGGTTATAGTCCTCATTTTCCCCAAAATAAGACTTGCAACTTTCACACTTTGCTTTTTTTTTGACTGTGTTGCACGGCACATGGGATCTCAGTTCTCCCACCAGGGACTGATCCTGTGGCCCCTGCACTGGATGCGCAGAATCTGAACCACTGGACCAGCCGGAAGTCCCATCACATTGTGCTTTTTTTAAAAAGGCAGCAGTTAGGCAGAGAAAGAAAAGGCCATGCAATTTCATTTATATGTGTAATCTAAAAAAAGCCAAAACAAAACACTTAGATACAGAGAACAGATTGATGATTTGGTGATTTCAGGGGCAGCATGGGGGAAATGTGTAAAGGAGGTCATAAGGTACAGACTTCCAATTATAAAATAAATATGTCATAGAGACGTAATGTATAGCATGGTGACTATGGTTAATACTGTATTGTATATTTGAAAGTTGTTAAGAGAGTGGATCTTAAAAGTTCTCATCACAAGGAAAAAAAATTTAACTGGGTGGTAATGGATGTTAATTAGACTTATTGTGATGATTACTTCACAATATATGTAAATATTGAATTATTATGTAATGGAAATTAATACATATCATATGTCAATTATGTCTCAAAAAAGAGACAAGGTACAAATAATAGAAACATACAGAGATATTGTTACAGATGTACATATTAAAATATAGTAAGATGATATTATAAACAATTTTATTACAATAACTTGGAAAATTTTATATGAAATAGATAAATTTATAGATAAATACAATTTATCAAAACAGACAAGGAGAAATAAAAATTTTGAGTCAAGTGGAAATCATTGAATAAATTGAATCCAGTAGCAAAGAATACACAGAATACAGGTAGCAACCAACAGTATACATTAGCAACCCACACAGAATACAGGCCCTGCAGCTGCTGCTAAGTTGCTTCAGTCGTGTCCGACTCTGTGCGACCCCACAGATGGCAGCCCACCAGGCTCCCACGTCCCTGGGATTCTCCAGGCAAGAACACTGGAGTGGGTTGCCGTTTCCTTCTCCAGTGCATGAAAGTGAAAGTGAAGTTGCTCAGCTGTGTCCAACTGTTAGCGACCCCATGGACTGCAGCCTACCAGGCTCCTCCATCCATGGGATTTTCCAGGCAAGAGTACTGGGGTGGGGTGCCATCGCCTTCTCCAGAATACAAGCCCAGCTTACTCCAAAAGCAAATCCTATGTAATATTTAAAGAAGAACATGAAAGGTGAGGAAAGGAAGAGAAAAGACAAAGAGGGAAGAAAGGACAGTGTAAGTATTGGAAAGGAAGAAATAAAATTGTCATTGTATGAAGGTAATATGGATATTTATTCAATATCTAAATGAAATCTCCTGAAACTGATAAAAGAAGAATTTAGAAGGGTTACCTATTTAAAAAGTCAATATATAGTAAGCATTAGTTGCTCAGTTGTGTCCAACTCTTTGCAACACCATGGACTGTAGCCCTCCAGTCTCCTCCATCCATGGAATTCTCCAGGCAAGAATACTGGAGTGGGTTGCCATTCCCTTCTCCAGGGGATCTCCCTGACCCAGGGATCAAATCTGGGTCTCCTCCATTGCAGGTGGATTCTTTACAGTTTGAGCTACCAGGGAAGCTGCATAATACAAAAAATTATATCCCAAAGGTCAAGCAGCACAGAATTTAATAAATATTTAGATGAACCAACAGTTAATAATAGAAAACTCTAGCAAGAATCTACTTTTGTGTAAGTATAAGATTATCATACAGAAAACTTGTTCTATTAAAAGTATCTTCTAGAAAGAGAAAAAACTATAAGGAAACAGACTATGTTAGAGATTTGATTAAGTGCACTCCTTTTACAAATTAGAGACTGAGACTCAATGTTAATAAGTAACATGTCCAAAACATCTCAATGGTGGAACCAGGACTGATTCCTGAACCTGACTTCTATTCTGGGCTCTGGTTTACCATATCTGTGTTCTCTCATTTTATGACCTAATCATATTATTCATTCACAACATTTTTACTTTTAAATTTGGAAAATTAACAAGTAAGGAAATGTCATCTATCCAACAACTTTCTAATTTTTCTAAAAAATGAGCTTAACAAGAACAGAATGTAGTTCATAACATTAGAGCACTTGCTTAGTTTCATTAAGGTCAGAACTTTACACAGGAAAGTCCACTTCACACAGAATTCACTTTGGCCAACACAAACCTTATATAAAACTCACAGATTTTAAAACCTCTTTAATCTATATCATAGTGACTTCATATGTTGTGAAAGGGTTTTCTATAATCTTGACACTTTCTTTCAGACTGCCAGGTTTCCTGTTTTAGTTGCCTAATAAGAGCTTCCAAAGACTTCAATCTCCCTAGAGATATATAAGAATGAGTTATATTTTTACATATTAACAAGAAAATTCTAGAAATGACATTTAAAAAAATATTTCATTCACAATAGGATCAGGCTATTAGTTGCAAACAAGAAAACTGACTTCAGAGATTGGGTCGCTCTTGTTGATGGCAAGTTTCTAGGAATAAGGATTTAAAATCACGTAGCATCTTCTTATTTTACACTGATTGATGAATGGATAAAGAAGATGTGGTACAGAGAGAACAAGATCGTGGAGGAGTAGGTGACGTGGAGTACATCTTTCTCCATGGATACATCAGGAACACACCTTTAGACACAGAAGTGCGTGCAGAACACCAGCTGAGAGCAGACATGAGGACCTGACCAGCAGAAAGGAACATAAAGACCCACGCAAAACTCAGTAGGACAAAGGAACTAGGGGGAAAAACAGGAGTGTTAGTAGGACTGGATCTGCCCTCGGCGGCTGGGGGAACTGAAGCAGGGGTCTGATCCCCACATCGGGACAATTGTCTGAGTCAGAGGAGAAACACTTAAGGCTGAGAGTGAAATAGCTGGCTGTGGCAGCCTAAGTGGAATGAGAATCAGACAGTCCTTGCCACAGGCATGCACACCCTGGACAGGGATGCAGGTCTTCTGGAAGGCGCAGCGGGTGGGAGCTGGAGTTTAGGGATTGTGGAGCAATCCCAGGGTGAGGGCTGCTGTTGACTGTGGAGAGAAGGATCCAGGGGGTGTGAGGGAGGAGATTGTGGTGGGAAATGCCTGTGCAGGAAAGCCTGGCACCATGGAAGCAAGGCGATACTGCTGAGTCGCGTATAGGACGTGGAGCCATCACCGTGGCCTCTCTCCCCCCACACGCCAGCATCCGCAGCTGAACAATAAACGGGCTGGCCCATCAAGTGCCTGACGCACTGATCTACAGAGTAGGACCCCACCCAGGGAGGCACCTCTGTGTGTCTGACCCACCGAACAACAGAGAAGGGCCCCAGGCAAGGGAGCCCTCTAAGTGCCTGAATGAGTGAAGCTATAGAGAAAGACTGGCCAAAGAGGCCTTCTGATTGCCAGCTACAAGAGGCTGGAAAAAAGACTCTGATAGGGCTATAACTCCTTCAGTGGAGGCAGTCCGTGTCCCTGCACACGTGGTGCCGCCAGCGTCCCCGCAAGCCAAGCAGCTGCACCACCTTCCCGCTCAACCCTCACTGGGGCAGAGCTGCCACGGGTAAAAAGAAACTTGCGTCTATGCACACAGATTCGCCTCCATTGTGTCCAACTCTTTGTGACCCTGTAGACTGTGGCCTTCGAGGCTTCTCTGTCAGTGGGGCTCTCCAGGCATGAATGCAGGAGTGTATTGGACAATACTTGTTGCCATACCCTTCTAGACCAAAGGAGCTGCACCGCCTCCACACCTGGCCCTCACTGGGGCAGACCCAAGTCCTCCAGGACAGCCTCAGGAGCAAACCCCAGTGGACGACCCACATGCAGAGGTGGAATATATGAACGGACATTGAGAGCTCCCACAAAAGAAAATGCACTAGCTCTGATAGCTGTGGACATTGGGGACAAAAAACACACAGGAGTAGGACCAGATTAGAATCTGAGCTGCCCCCACAGCAGGTCCAGAGATCAGCAGTGTTAGAGGGCATCCCAGGGAGGTGAGGTGAACTGTGACTCCCAGCGTGGGAAAGGCCTCTGACAGCAGTGACTCAAGAAAAACATTTATTATTCTTGTGTTTTGACATGTTCTGTAGATTCTTCTGGATTTTTTTTTTTAATTTTCCTTTTTTTTTTTACTGATTCTCTTTCTGTGCCCCACCCCCCTCCCCTCACCACCCCATTGTAGTTGTCAATTTCATTGGCACTATGAAATCTAATTAAGCTTTTGAGCTTTTTTTTTCTCAGTCATATTTTTTATTGTTGTTATAAACCTCTGCCTTTACGTTGGCCTTTTGCATTTCTGTGGAGTTTTCCTTTTATTTTTTTCTTCTTCCTTTTTCTCCCTTTTCTCTTTTTTCATTTTAATTTTTTAAACCTGTTACTAGTTTTTCCTACTGTCCTTTTCCCCTTGCAGTTAATCTTTAATGTATATAAATCTTCTTTATCTACCTCTATTTAACTTTGCATATATATTTTTTCTTTCCTTTCATCTCAATATATTGTTAGTTTTGTTTTCATTGCTGTATTTCCTACTTGGCACCTTGCTCTAGTTTTGTTTTCCAGTTTGTGCTTTGGTTATTTTTGCTCTTAACTGGTAGATACTATTTTTGGTTTCCTTTGTTTGCTGGGTCAATCTATTGTACTTTATTTTGTTGGACTGTTTTGATTTTGCTTATGGGTGTGTATGTATCTGTGTATATTCAGTCAAACTTTTTATTGTTGTTATAAACCTCTGCCTCTACATTGGGCTTTTGCAGTTCTGTGGAGTTTTCCTTTTTTTTCCTCCTCTTCTTTTAATTTTAATTTTTTTAAACCTATTACTAGTTTTTCTACATTTATTCCTTTGCTTGCTTTTCCTATTGTTCTTTTCCCCTTGCAGTTAATCTTTAATGTATCTAAATCTTCTTTATCTACCTCTATTTAGCATTGCCTATCTATTCGTTCTTTCTTTCCTTTCCTCTCAACGTATTTGCTAGTTTAGTTTTTATTGCTTTATTCTCCACATGGCACCTTGCTTCAGTTTTGTTTTCCAGTTTGTGCTTTAGTTAGTTTCGTTCTTAACTGGTACATATAATTTTTTATTTCCTTTTTTTGCCAGGTCAATCTACTGTACTTTATGTTTGTTGGACTGTTTTGATTTTGCTTATGGGTGTATATGTATATGTGTATATTCCATTATTTTAATTATTATTTGCCTGATTTTGCAACTGCCATTCGTCTGAGGTTCATCTTTGGTTTCTCATTCTTGGGTATTAGTTTTAATCTCACTTAATGCCATAACAAACCACCAATGGAATCTTCATTCCTGACCAGAGAAGCCCTCATCTCCCTGATCTCTTGGAGCACTGACTCCAAGACCCTATACTACCAGAGAACTAACCCTAAGGTGTATCAAATAGTGAGAACTCACACAAAGGAAACCACTTGAATTCAAGACCTGGCATCACACCCAGCCACCAGGAGCACCCTGTGCAGGATGCCTCACCCAAACAACAAACAAAAGAAGAACACAAACCCATCATCAGCAGACAGGATTATCACCTCACTCAGCTCTGCCCATCAGAGGAAAACTAAACTAAACTAAAAAAAAACTAGCACAAATCTCACCCTATTTTGAAGCTTACACAAACCCTTTTGTGAAGCTTGCACAAACCACTGGACCAACCTTAGGAGGGCAGACACCGAAAAGGAAAAAAGAACTCAACCTTGAGGTCTGGGAAAAGAAGACCTCAAATACAGTAAGGTAAAAAAAAAATAATAATGAAAAGGCAGGGAAATACTACACAAATGAAGGAACAAACTAGCAACACAGAAGTCTAAATAAATGAAGGAGGAAATAGGCAAACTTTCTGAAAAAGAATTCAGAATAATGATAGTAAAGATGATTAAAAAAAAACCCTTGAAAACAGAATGGAGAAAATGCAAGAATCAATTAACAAAGACCTAGAAGAATTAAAAAATAAACATACAGAGGCAAACAACACAATTACTGAAATTAAAAGTACTCTAGAAGGAATCACTAGCAGACTATCTGAAACAGAAGAACGAATCAGTGAGCTGGAAGATAAAATGGTGGAAACAATTTCTGAAGAGCAGAATAAAGTAAAAAGAATGAAAAGAACTGAGGATAGTCTGAGACCTCTGGGACAATACCAAATGTACTAACAGTCCAATTATAGGGGTCCCAGAAGAAGACGAAAAAAAGAAAGGGTATGAGAAAACATTTTGAAGAGTTTATATTTGAAAATTTCCCCAACATGGAAAAGGAAATAGTCAATTGAGTCCAAGAGGCACAGAGTCCCATATAGGATAAATCCAAGGAGAAACATGCCAAGACACATACTAATCAAACTAACAAAGACTACACACAAAAAATATTAAAAGCAGCAAGGGAAAAGCAACAAGGAACATACAAGGGAAACCCCATACACTTAACAGGTGATCTTTCAGCAGAAACTCTGCAGGCCAGAAGGGAATGGCAGGATATATTTAAAGTATTGAAAGGGAAAAATCTACAACCAAGATTACTATACCCAGCAAGAATCTCATTCAAAATTGATGGAAAAATAAAAAGTTTTTCAGACAAGCAAAAGAAGTTAAGAGAATTCATTACCACCAAACCAGCTTTACAACAGATATTAAAGGGACTTTATATATTCAATAAATACAAGAGAAGAAAAAGGTCTACAAAATCAACCCCAGACAATTATCAAAATGGCAATAGGAACATAAATATCAATAATTACTTTAAATGTAAATGGATTAAATGCTCCAACCAAAAGACACAGACTGGCTGAATGGATACAAAAACAAGACCTATATATATGCTGTCTACAAGAAACCCACTTCAGACCTCAAGACACATGTAGACTGAAAGTGAGAGGATGGAAAAATATATTCTATGCAAATGGGAAGCAAAAGAAAGCAATCCTCATATCAGACAAAATAGACCTCAAAATAAAGAAGATTACAAGAGATAAGGAAGGACACTACATAATCATCAAGGGGTCAGTCCTAGAGGAAGACATAACAATTGTAAATATCTATGCACCCAACATAGGAGCACCTCAATACATAAGACAAACACAAATAGACAAAAAAAGGAGAAATTTACAGTAACACAATAATAGTAGGAGACTTTAACACCCCATTCACACCAATGGACAGATCATCAAAACAGAAAATTAACAAGGAAACACAAGTCTGATATGACACATTACATGACATGGATCTCATTGATATCTTCAGGACATTCCATCCAAATGCAGAAGAATACACCTTTGTCTCAAGTGTGCCTGGAACATTCTTCAGGATAGACCATGTCTTCAGTCACAAATCAAACCTCAGTAAATTTAGGAAAATTGAAATCGTATCATGCATCTTCTCTGACCACAATGCTGTGAGACTAGATATCAATTACAAGAAAAAAAAAATGTAGAAAAGACAAACACATGGAGATTAAACAGCATGCTTCTAAATAACCAACATGTTACTGAAGAAATCAAAAGGGAAATCAAAAAATTTCTAGAAACAAATGACAATGTTAATATGACAACTCAAAACCTATGGGATGCAGCAAAAGCAGTTCTAAGAGGGAAGTTTATAGCAATACAATCCTACCTCAATAAACAAGAAAAACATCAAGTAGACAACCTAACTTTACACCTAAAACAACTGGAAAAAGAAGAACAAAAAACCTGCAAAATTAGTAGAAGGAAAGAAATCATAAAGATCTGAGCAGAAATAAATGAAAAAGAAATGAAAGAAACAGTAGTAAAGATTAATAAAACGAAAGCTGGTTCTTTGAGAAGGTAAACAAAATTGACGAACCTTTAGCCAGACTCATCAAGAACAAAAGAGAGAAGAGTCAAATCAACAAAACTAGAAATTAAAAAGGAGAGGTTACACGAGACAATGCAGAAATGCAAAGGATTATAAGAGACTGTTATGACCAATCATATGGCAATAAAATGGATAACCTGGAAGAAATGGGAAGATTCTTAGAAAAGTTCAATCTTCCAAGACTGAACCATGAAGAAAGAGAAATTATGAACAACCCTATTACAAGCACTGAAATTGAAGCTGTGATCAAAAATCTCCCAAAAAACAAAAGCCCAGGACCAGATGGCTTCACAGGACAATTCTATCAAACATTTAGAGAAGAGCTAATGCCTGTCCTTCTAAAATGCTTTCAAAAAATTGCAGAGGAAAGAACACTTCCAAACTCATCCTACGAGGTCCCCATCACCCTGATACCAAAGCCAGACAAGACAACACAAAAAAGAAAACTACAGGCCAGTATCAAATACACTGACAAACATAGATGCAAAAATCCTCAACAAAATGTCAGCAAACAGAATTCAGCAACACATCCAAAGACTCATATACCATGATCAAGTTGGGTTTATTCCAGGGATGCAAGGATTCTTTAATATATGCAAAGCAATCAATGTGATACACTATATTAACAAGTCGAAAGATAAAAACCATATGATCATCTCAATAGATACAGAAAAAGCCTTTGACAAAATTCAGCACCCATTTATGATTAAAACTCTTCAAAAAATGGACATAGAAGGAACCTACCTCAACATAGTAAAGGCCATATATGATAAGCCTACAGCAAACATTATTCTCAATGGTGAAAAACTGAAAGCATTTCCCCTAAGATCAGGAATAAGACAAGGGTGTCCACTTTCACCACTGTTATTCAACATAGTTCTGGAAGTCCTAGCTACAGCAGTCAGAGAAGAAAAAGAAATAAAAGGAATCCAGATAGGAAAAGAAGAAGTAAAGCTCTCACTGTTTGCAGATGACATAATACTGTACATAGAAAACCCTAAAGATAGTATTAGAAAATTAATTATTAGAGCTAATCAGTGAATTTAGCAAAGTTGCAGGATACAAAATCAATACACAGAAATCACTTGCATTTCTATATACTAACAATGAAAAATCAGAAACAGAAATTAAGGAATCAATCCCATTCATTCACCATTGCAACAACAAAAAAATAAAATATCTAGGAATAAACTTACCTAAGGAGACAAAAGAACTGTACACAGAAAATTATAAGACACTGATGAAAGAAATCAAAGACGACATAAACAAATGGAGAGGTATTCCATGCTCCTGGGTAGGAAGAATCAATTTTGTGAAAATGACTATACTGCCGAAAGCAATCTACAGATTCAATGCAATCCCTATCAAATTAACAATGGCATTTTTCACAGAACTGAACAAAAAACTTCACAATTCATATGGAAACACAAAAGACTCCGAGTAGCCAAAGCAGTCTTGAGAAAGAAGAATGGAGCTGGAGGAATCAACCTTCCTGACTTCAGATTGTACTACAAAGCTACAGTCATCAAAACAGTATGGTTCTGGCATAAAAACAGAAATATAGATAAATGGAACAAGATAGAAAGCCCAGAAATAAGCCCATGTACCTGTGGGTACCTTATTTTTGACAAAGGAGGCAAGAATAAGCAGTGGGGCAAAGACAGCCTCTTCAATAAATGGTGTTGGGAAAACTGGACAGCTACGTGTAAAAGAATGAAATTAGAACACTTCCTAACACCATACACAAAGATAAACTCACAATGGATTAAAGACCTAAATGTAAGACCAGAAACTATTAAACTCTTAGAGGAAAACATAGGCAGAACACTTGATGACATAAATCAAAGCAAGATGCTCTATGACCCACCTCCTAGAGTAATGGAAATAAAAACAAAAGTAAACAAATGGGACCTGATTAAACTTAAAATCTTTTGTACAGCAAAGGAAATTAAAAGCAAGGTGAAAAGACAACCCTCAGGATGGGAGAAAATAATTGCAAATGAAATAACTGACAAAGGATTAATTTCCAAAATATACAAGTAGCTCATACAATTCCATACCAGAAAAACAGACAACCCAATCAAAAAGTGGGGAAAAGATCTAAACAAACAATTCTCCAAAGAAGACATACAGATGGCTAACAAACACATGAAAGGATGCTCAGTATCACTCATTATCAGAGAAATGCAAATCAAAGCTACAATGAGACATCACCTCACACCAGTCAGAATGGCCCTCATCGAAAAGTCTATGCTGGAGAGGGTGTGGAGAAAAAGGGAATGCTCTTGCACTGTTGGTGGGAATATAAATTGATTCAGCCGCTATGGGAGACAGTATGGAGATTCCGTAAAAAACTAGGAATAAAACCACCATGTGACCCAACATTCCCACTCCTAGGCATATACCCTGAGGAAAGCAAAACTGAAAAAGTCACATGTATCCCGTTGTTCACTGAGCACTATTTACAATAGCTAGAATATGGAAGCGACATAGATGTCCATCGCATTTATGGCACAAATGTGCCATAGAATGAGGGCATTTGAGTCAGTTCTAACGAGGTGGATGAGCCTAGAGCCTATTACACAGAGTGAAATAAGTCAGAAAGAGAAAGATAAAATCATATTCTAACACATATATACAGAATCTAGAAAAATGGTACTGAAGAATTATGTACAGGGCAGCAGTGGAGAAACAGACATAAATAGATTTACGGACACGGGGAGAAGGGAGGAGAGGGTGAGATGGATGGAAAGAGTAACATGCAAACTTACATTACCATATGTAAAATACACAGCCAGTGGGAATTTGCTGTATGGCTCAGGAAATTCAAACAGGGTCTTTGTTTCTATCTAGAGGGGTGGGATGGGGAGGGAGATGGGAGAGAGGTTCAAAAGGGAGGGGATATATATATATATATATATATGCTATATACCTATGGCTGATTCATGTTGTGGTTTGACAGAAAAGAACAAAAGTCTGTAAAGCAATTATCCTTGAATTTAAAAATAAATAAATTTTTAAAAAGGAAAAAAAAGGATGTGGGATATATATATAATGGAGTATTAGTCAGCCATAAAAAGAATGAAGTTGGGTCATTTGTAGTGATATGGATCGACTTAGAGTCTGTCGCACAGAGTGAAGTAAGTTAGAAGGAGAAAAATAAATGTATATCAACACATGCATATGGAATTTAGAAAAATGGTACAGATAAACCTATGTGTAGGGCAGGAGTAAAGAGACAGACATAGTGAATGGACACAGGGGGAAGGGGAGGGTGGGATGAACTGGGAGAGCAGCACTGACACATATACACCTGCTGCTGTTCAGTCACTGTGTCACGGCCAACTCTTTGAGACCCTGTGGACTGCAGCACGCCAGGCCTCCCTGTCCCTCATCATCTCCCAGAGTCCACCCAAGCTCATGTCCATTGAGTCAGTGATGCCATCCAACCGTCTCATCCTCTGTCACCCCCTTCTCCTCCTGCCCCAAATCTTTCCTGGCATCAAGGTCTTTTTAAATGAGTCAGCTCTTTGCATCAGGTGGCCAAAGTATTGGAGTTTCAGCTTCAGCATCAGTCCTTCCGATGAATATTCAGGGTTGATTTCCTTTAGGATTGACCAGGTTGATCTCCTTGCAGTCCAAGGGACTCTCAAGAGTCTTCTCCAGCACCACAATTCAAATGCATCAATTTCAGCCTTCTTTATGGTCCAACTCTCACATCTATACATGACTACAGGAAAAAGCATAGCTTTGACTAGAGGGACCTTTGTCAGCAAAGTGATGTCTTTGCTCTTTAATATGCCACCTACATGTGTAAAATAGTTAGCTAGGGGAAAGCTGCTGCATAGCATAGGGAGCTCAGCCCTGTGCTCTGTGACAACCTAGAGGAGTAGGATGGAAGGTGGGAGGGAAGCTCAAGAGGGAGGAATGTGTGTGCACATATAGCTGATTCACTTTGTTATGCAGCAGAAACTAACACAAAGATTTAAGGAAAGAATGCTCCGAATAAAATCTCTCAGTTCAGTTCAGTTCAGTCACTCAGTCATGTCAACTCTTTGTGACCCCATAGACTGCAGCACGCCAGGCTTCCCTGTCTATCACCAACTCCCGGAGTTTACTCAAACTCCTGTCCATTGAGTTGGTGATGCCATCCAACCTTCTCATCCTCTGTCGTCCCCTTCTTCTCCTGCCTTCAATCTTTCCCAGCATCAGGGTCTTTTCAAATGAGTCACTTCTTCGCATCAGGTCGCTACAGTGAAAATAAAATCATGCAGCAGAACTGACCTGAAAAGGAGAGGAATTCAACTGCTCCTTCCTCCACTGATGCCAGTTCTGCTCTGGAACTCAACTGTGTGGCTGCCCTTCAAAGCTGAATGATTCTGCCAGAGTCCTCACCAGTGGGGCCTCCCGCATGAGGCCACCTTCCTCAGGCTGCTAACTTCTCAACTGAAATCTCATGTGGGTCAATCTGGTGAGTGGAGCCTACATCAGGTAAATCTGTCCCCTGTGCAAAGGACACTGTGGAACAGAGTTTCCTGGGTCCTCTTACTTGAAAAATAGGAAGTATCTTGAAAAAAATCTAATAAAATGTATTCAAGAACTTATAGAGAAATTAATAAATGCTACTAAAATAAATTAAAACAGACCTAAATAAATTGAGTAGTACACCATGATCATAGAAGATTCAGTATTGCTGAATGTAAATTTTACCCGAAATTTATGTAGAGATTTTTGTAATTCCAATCAAAATTCTAACATTTTTGAGTATTCAGCAAGAGGATTCTAAGATTTTTATAAAAATTGCGAGAATGAGATAGAGAATTTGTTCTACCAGAAATTGTCTCATTTTAAAACTACAGTAATTAAAAAAATGTAGTGTAGTTCAGGGAATAAATAAACAATCAATGAAACAAAGTGGAGAGCCCTGGAATCAATTTATAAATATAAAGGGTCTATTAATATAATATAGGCAGAGAAACCTGGCAGAAGAGGCAGTGCAGATTAAGGGAGCAAGGTCAGTCTTTACATAGTGGGGAAGAACCAATCTGACTTCATACTGGATCTGTGTCTTGTGCTTTAATCTTTGTATTTTACTGCTTTTGCTACACGTTAATCACTAAGAGCATGCCGTCTATGGTTTAAAGTATACATAGCAGCCTGTCTCCTGGATCATGCCTCCAGTGCAGGCAAGTTGAAGCTAAGATACCTTTGTTTAGCCCACAGGAAACATTCCGACCAGGTTTGCCTTTAAATGGCTGCAGGAGAGAAGAGACACACTCCCTTCAGTTTGGTTGGAACCAGGAAATATTTGCAACAACTTACTGCCTTTTAAACTTTACTCCTTAACCCCTTCTTTCTTTGGTCTATAAAAAAACAAACAAACAACCCAGCAGCCAAACCTGAATAAGATGGTTCTTTCAGGCATCAGTTTACCATCTTCTTGGTTTGCTGGATTTCTGAAAAAGTCACCATTGCTTGTCCCAATAACTTGTTCGTTGGTTGATTAGCCAGTCGTGGAGTGGGCAGTATGAACTTGGACTCAGTAAATTTTACAAGAAGTGATTCTGAGACAAGCCTATATTAATATGGATTAAAATGGAATTGTATTCTTCCCTTGTACCATACACAAAGTCAATTCCATGTGGAAGGTGAGATTATAAACAATAGAGAATGATTTTTTTCAAAAGGTAAAAGGTTAAAAAAGAAAAAAAGTAGTAACAGGAAAAGTTTGATACATTGGATCATATTAAATTAAGAATTTCTGTACCTCAAAAAAGTCATAAAGAGGATAAAAAGGCAAGTCAAAGAATAAAAAGGCATTCATGTCACATAAAATCAACAAAATACTAGAATCTGGAATATATGGCAAACTCCTAAAATCAGTAAGTAAAGAAAGAGAATAACCCCATAGAAAAATAGACAAAATTTTTGAACAGGTTCTTTTGGAAAGAAGAGACCTGAATGCACAGTAAGCATATGAAATACTGTTATATCTGTCATCAGGAAATACAAATTAGGAGCAAAACACAGCATATCCTCTCCACTGGCAAAATGTAAAATATCATGCACTACCTAACGGTGGCCAGGAGAGGGAGCATAATGGGTACCACCACTCTGAAAAACAATGGAGTGTTGGTGAATTTGAAGATGCCCCACTCCAGGTAATATTCTCTTGCAAAACGTGTGTACATGTGCACCAGGATACACGGTTGTTCGTGACATAAAAAAAAAAATACATGTATGATTCCTTTACATCAAATTCAAAGATAGGCAAAACTGTTATTTAGGTTATATACATTGGTCATAAAATGATAAAAGAAAAGCATGAAAATGATTATGACCCAATTTGGAGTAGTGATTCATTTGTTGGGTGGAGAG
Organism: Bos taurus; assembly: GCF_002263795.3. Taxonomy (NCBI): domain Eukaryota; kingdom Metazoa; phylum Chordata; class Mammalia; order Artiodactyla; family Bovidae; genus Bos; species Bos taurus. The sequence continues at coordinate 1,853,435 of NC_037356.1, forward strand.
GTTTGTGATGAAGTACAAGGGGCTTCTGGAATAAATACCGGCAGTATTATCTTTCTTAACTAGAGTGATAGGTACATGAGGTTTTACTTTATAATTGGGGCTTTCCTGATGCCTCAATGGGTGAAGAATTCGGCTGCAATGCAGGAGACACGGGTTCAGTCCCTGGGTTGAAAAGGTTCCGTGCAGGAGGAAATGGCAACCCACTCCAGTAGGCTTGCCTGTAAAATTCCATGGACAGAGGGCTACAGTCCAAACGGTCACAAAGAGTCAGACACAACTGAGTGACTGAGCATATACGGAGCCTCCCGTGACTACAGTGGCAGATACATGAGTTTTTGCTTTATAATTACCACTAAATCATCCTTACATCCTCTAGTTTATGCACTGTTTCCGTATGTTACATTTCACAATTAGAAAAGCAGTTTGGTTCGGTTCAGTCGCTCAGTTGTGTCCAACTCTTTGTGACCCCATGAACTGCAGCACACCAGGCCTCCCTGTCCATCACCAACTCAGTAGGCATGGTAAAGTTTCATGTGTGCAATGCTATATCTCAGTTTCCGTATGTCCTATAGCATGTTCGCCACCAGCAGTTCAATTTCCGTCCGTCACCATTCGGCTGATCCCCTTTACTATTTCTTTATCCCTCCACTCCCTTCCCCTCTGGTTACCTCTGCTCTGTTCTCTGTATCTGTGTATCTGTTTTTGTTCAGTTGGTTTGTTCATGTATTTTTTTGTTTACATTTTGGTTTTGTTTGTATTTCATGTATGAGTGAAATTATATAGCATTGGTTTCTTAAGTAAGACCTTTATTGCCTAATCCCAGATGGTGCTACTTTATCATTGTACTCCTGTGATCACAAAAAGGCAAATATTCCCTGACTTTCTCATTTGCTGAGAAGCTAACAGTTGGATTCGCCAAATACTTACTTCAACAAAATTATTTTCCCTATGAAATATCATAGTAACATAGTTTCTTTTAATATTTTGAAAGTCTGGTTTAAGTTTGAACTTATCCTTGAATTCAACAGACTCAAATTCAAATTTATCAAATGAATGCATATCTCATGCATGCAATTCTTTTCAGTATGACGAGTTTATCCCTTTTTACCTCCTAGGAAGTATCTCCCTTGATTTTAAGCTGTGTTGGAAGCCCCAGTAGTCACTTATAAATGTTGTTGAAAGTACTAGAAACCAGAGTTCAATTAATTCCATTTTTTATAAAGAGGAAGAAAGTGGATTTTGCAAGCCTCTGTCTGACAGGTCAATTTGAAGCAAGATTTTGGGAGGGGTTGACTGCGAGCTATATAGATTTGCTTTGGGCACTCTTAATAAAAGAGGATATGAATTTTTTTTAGAACTCAATTTTTTTAGAACTCAAAGCTTTTTTTCCTTTTGAGTAACTAGCATGAACTTTTTTTTCATTTTTGATGAGAATTATACAGTGTACTGATGAGAATTATTCAGTGGTAAAGAACCCATCTGTCAATGTAAGAACCACAGGAGATTCAAGTTGGACCCCTGGGTCTGGAAGATCCCCTGGAGAAGGAAATGGCAACCTGCTCCACAGTATTCTTTCCAGAATAATCCCATGGACAGAGGAGCCTGGCTACAGTCCACAGGGTCGCAAAGAGTTGGACACGACTGAGCGACTACTTATGCATGCGCACATGTAGTGTACTGTCTCAAATTTTGCTGCCATCTCCTAGGAGCCAGTTTTCAGTTCAGTTCAGTTCAGTCGCTCAGTCGTGTCTGACTCTTTGCGACCCCATGGACTGCAGCACGCCAGGCTTCCCTGTCCATCACCAACTCTGGAGCTTATGCAAACTCACGTCCACTGAGTTGGTGATACCATCCAATCATCTCATCCTCTGTCGTCCCCTTCTCCTCCCACCTTCAATCTTTCCCAGCATCAGGGTCTTTTTAAATGAGTCAATTCTTTGCATCAGGTGGCCAAAGTATTGGAGTTTCAGCTTCAGCATCAGTCCTTCCAATGAATATTTAGGTCTCACTAAACAGTCCATGGAATTCTCTAGGCCAAAATACTGGAGTGGGTGGCCTTTCCTTCTCCAGGGGATCTTCCCAACCCAGGGATTGAACCCAGGTCTCCCACATTGCAGGCAGATCCTTTACCAGATGAGCCACAAGGGAAACCCAGGAGCCAGTTTTAGGCTTTATATCAACTATGAAAACATTTACAGTCTGCACAACTGGATTCTATTTTCTGTCTTTGGTCAGCCTTTCTATTCTGATTTAAAACTCCTTGGTCCTATTTTATCATGCTTATTTGTGCTCTGTCATTATACTGTATATTTTTTGTGTAAGGCACTTCTAAATCCTTAGTAAAACAAGATAAAGGCAGCAGGAAGAGAAGAGAATGAGAAAGGAGACCAGGGAAAATGAATCTGCTAGAGAAAACCATGACCATATGTTCCAGCATGGCTTCTCTGAGCATCAAATCTTGGTGGGCAAATCAAATTTCCTTTCTTAATAATAAAAATTTAGATTGAACAAATAGATAAGGAAGGTATCATGGAAGTCCGAACAAGAGTTGGAAAAGAAATTCCAGACATAGAGCATTTCAGAAGGGAGAGAGTTTATTAAGAACAAAGAGCAGAGACAATAAGGGCGCCTCCTCCTGGCAGGCCAGTGAGAGTCCACTATTAGAACAGCAGGCGGCTCAAAGGACACCTGATCATTTGGTGGTTAGTAGCCAATTTTCACTGGAGAAGGAAATGGCAACCCACTCCAGTGTTCTTGCCTGGAGAATCCTAGGGACGGGGGAGCCTGGTGGGCTGTCGTCTCTGGGGTCGCACAGAGTCGGACATGACTGAAGTGACTTAGCAGCAGCAGCAGCCAATTTTTATAGCCTCAAGACAAAATTCTTGCTGGAAGGATGGCATTAGGTGATTGGTTAGGGTGCCACTGGGTGAGCAAAACTGGGCAATTTTGCATAATTTGGGGTCAGGAAGCTGGCTGGTAGGGACCAGGGGGATTTGGGCAGCAGTTACAATGGGGCTCAGTCAGTTCCAGAGGTGACCTTGGTTCTGGGCTCTCCCTTCTGGCCTTGGTGCAAAGACTTGCACCTGTGAGCCTGGGAAAGGACCCCACAGAAGGTAGGGAGCACAGGCCTTACCTGAGGTGTCATGAGACCCTTCTGGTCAGCATGGAGAATTCTAATAACAGCAAAGCTCCAGGGAAACTTAGAATGTTTGCCTGTAAGTCAAGAAGGTGACCCAGAGGGAATTTGAGAGTGGCAGGGCTTATGCATGGACCCAGGCCATGGCCACAGGCTCAGTATCTTCACCAGTGACTTGCGTAAAGACCTAAATAGCATCCTCATCAAAGTTGCTAATACAGTAGATTATAATCAGACAAGGCCTGGAACACAGTACATCAAAACTGAACAAGGCACAGACTGGGATGAAAAAACACTGGCTTCAAATTCTCCTCTGCCCACATTTTAGAGTGTCATCATGGGCAAGTCACTGATGAGCCTTCATTTCACAACCTTTAAGTTAATAATACTTACCCTTAGGTTTGTTATAAACATTAAAGGCAATATATGCAGCACCTGGCATAGAGTAGCTACTCAATAAATGTCGAATATATTTGATTGCATAATTAAGATCAGAAAACATTAGACAGGCTGGAGAGATGAATCATATCTAATAAAATAAGATGGCTTTATTTTACAGTTCAGATTTGGTTAAAAAGAATAAATAAGTAAATACACCAAAACAACTTGCCAAATTTCAGGGAGAGAAAGCCATGTGCATAGCTCTCTCTACAAACCTCTCTGCAGTGGGTTCTAACCAGTCCACTTTGTGCAAACCTTTTAGCCAAAGCAGATCTTGTAAAGAAACTGGTAGTTTTCAGTCAAAGAGCAAATATCTCATATGCCCGTTCTGTCTGGGAGAACGGCACTGCCCAGCAGTCTGGCACTGCCCCAGCAACACAAGCTGGTGGCCATTCTCCCCTAGGAATCTCTGCCTGGCAGCCTCCCAGCTGTGGACCCCATGGATCCCACCACAGTCATTTACAGCCCCCAGGGCAGCACCTGGAAAGGACTCGCTTAACTGCCTCTCCCTCATTCTCGTTTTCCTCAGTTCTCATCACTGCTTTGAGCACATCCCAGGAAAGCTCTGGTTCTCCTTAGAATTCAGAGGTAGAACTTATTCTTGGTGAGGGCCACAGAGATACTGGGTTAATATTTTATCTGGAAAGTTTTATGATGGTTCCCAATCCATAGAAAGTGAAAAGAGTCTTTTGAACTCCTATGCCTAAAGAGGCAGGAGAGTGAAGCATTTCCCACAAACCCCCTTCCCTGGCTCTGAGGAGAAACAAAAATTTGGTCTCTATTTTTTGGCCCCATTTGTTCAGCAGAATTTGGCGAGTAGCTACCATGTGTCAGGCACCACAGTAGCCACATAAAAGTTGTTGATGGAAATAATGAACAGTCTGTAATAAGAATTGAAAATGGTTTTATTTGAGCCCAACTGAAGATTGTGGCCTTGGAGACACAGATTCAAGAAGCAATTGAATTGTGTTCCACCAGATTCAAAAACAGGGGAGGCTTATAGAGGCAGAACCCACAAAATGACACAAGTTGTCAGGAATTAGAGCTGAGGCTGGTGAGAAGTAAGGGAGCCTGTCAAACAAGGATTGATCGGGGTCCAAAATGGCTGCACAGTTCCAAGCAGAGGCCTTGAAACCATAAGGCTGCCACTGGCGTTTGCTAACAGATACCGCTTTGAGAATGGCTGGCTGGTGGCATTCTTGAGTCCAACATAGTTCCAAAAATTCATGTTCTCAATGATGCAGGAATGTGTCTGAAACTATGGCCACCTAGCTCCATTTTAAATGCCTGAACCACAGTTACTCCATTCTTATTTTGCAAATGCATTCCACTCTTTAATAGGTAAAGCAGATGTACAGTATATATTTAATGGGCCACAAACAGACTGTTCTGGTTGGCCTAGAGTTCGAGTTAAATCATGTATAAGCCAGAACGACTTCCCCATAATTCAATATGTGAATGCTTTTTCCATCAAAATGAATAACGCTGCCTCCCATTGGTCCCGTACCTGGCCATGCCGGATCACGCCAGTGGTTACAGACACCCCATCGAAAAGCCGTAAGCCCGTCCTGCAATCCTGGCTCAACTCCTCCAAGCTCACTGAGCCTCGACCCCCTGTGACAGTCAGTTCTCTGAAATCCCCAACCTGCTTGCTTGTTTGACTCCTTCTATTCTCATCTGATTTATATACTAGTCCTAGTCTCTGACTGTCGTCTTGACTCTGACCCAGGAGCCCACCCAAAGCTGCATTTAGTGACTGCCTCTGTGCCCCACACCCTGTCCCACAGGCAAGTGGAGCCCAGGGCTGGGCCGCTGCAGGCTAGCCAACAGCCTGCCCATGTCATCTCCACCTAGGAAGGGGGAAAGCGCAAACCTCAGTGGGTCTATCAATCTGCACACCCCTGCTGACCACCTGCCCATCCCACAGCCAGCACAGCTTGAAGACACTCACAGACCCTCCAGACCCCCATGTGCAGAGCAGGGGGGCTCTCTGAATTCTCCTTGGGAAATAATCTATGCAAATGCACAGATATTTAATACTGCTGTTCACGATGTTCCCAGAACCTGGAAGGGATGGCAAACCCATTGGATCCCTGCTTGCCTTTAGCTATTGCCTGATAGATGACAAGCCAGCACCTGCTTCAAAGGCAGCCTGGCCTCGACTCTTGACATCCCACAGCTGGGCTGTGCAGCTAAGTAATGGTCCACGCAGCTAGGCTCCCAGCTTCCAGGTGGCTTCCACCTCGAGCAAGTCTCTGCAGCATATGCTCATGCTAGAATCAAGGAGCCTTTCATAGGAACTCAAACTGTGACTGCATTTTACAGCCAGGAACTTTGCTTTTCTGCCATTAATCTATATCATCAAAAATAAGAGTACTGGGAAGTCCCTAGCAATCTAGTGTTAAGACTCTGCACTTCCATTGCAGGGGGTGCTGGTTTGATCCCTGGTAAGCTGTGTGGTGCAGCCAAAAAAGAAAATTAAATAAAACTACACCTTTATAAAAAATAGGAGTGCTATTCTCCAGACTTAGAGGAGCTGGAATATTTCTACTAAGGGAAATTGCACAGTGTGGCCAGAAGAACTCTGGGCTAAGCGGAGAAAATTAAAGTTTATTGAGTACCTACTATTTTCCAGTACTCTAATCACCACAATTCAATTGGCTAAATACTTTTTATTTCCATTCTACTGATAAGGAAACTTCAAGACTCAGAAAACAAGACTTTGGAGAACTTGCCTGTACCACGTGGTTGATAAGTGGCAAGATCAAGATTTGCGCCCAGGTCTATCTGAAAAGCTCAGCCACTTTCTCCCCACCAGCCTCCTTCAAGCAGGATCACTGGGGGCCCATCTTGGATGGTGGCTATCGCACAGGACATGGAAGCCCCCTTCACTCCCTTGCTGAGCTCAGTGTCTCCTCTCTCAAAGCAGAATAGGTGACCTCACAGTACTTGTGATAATCAAACATGAAGGCATCTTAACAACTCAAGCCCTCAGGCCTGGACTCCACCCACGAGGCCGGAGCCATTGTCGCCTGAGAATCTGCAGGTGTCCTCAGTGGCTGGGACCTCAGGCCACAATTTAGATCAGAAAGGCGAGTTCCCCGTGGGGTAGGCAGTGAAGGGCACTGTCGGAAGCTGCAGGTGCCCAGGCCACCTGCCCCTGGACCTGTCTCTACCTGGGGACTGGAAGGCTGTGACTCAGAGACCCTTTCATCTCAGCTCCTGGGCTAAAAAGCTGGGTGAAATCTAGTGGGATCCAGGTATGAGTATGAGCCTTAAGGACAAAAGGTTGTTTTTTGTTTGTTTGTTTTGTTTTTTCTCTCTCTTTTTCTGAGTAAGAAGGAAAGAGGGTCCTGTAGTCTTTGGAAGAGCATGGTAGCAGCAGTGAAGGCCAGAAGTGCTGACAAGGGCAGGGACAAGAGCAGGAGGAGCCTCCTGCTTCATGAACAGGGATCACAGTCATTCCAAGAGAGGGCACACCAGGAAGAGGGCCTTCCAGGAGCAGCTACAGAGAATGTGAGAGGAGGGGAGCCCAAGGAACGCAGATAGGGACTCTCAGAAGATGAGCCTTGAGACAGCAGCACCTGGGGCAAGGGCCCAGGAGAGACTATGGGTCACCTTTGCATTGGACTGTCCAGATTAAAGACAGAAACGAAATTTACCTCACGATGGTTGGTTAGGATACAGCTGTATATTAAGGTTTTGGGGAAACAGTGGCTCTTTCTGACCTCTCCAAGATTCACATCATCTGTACAATTCATGCTCTCTACATGAAAGGGGTTAATCTGACTTTTCTTGTAAGGGTACCAGCAAATTTACATAGAAGTATATGACTCCACTTTCACTTTTCCCTTTCATGCATTGGAGAAGGAAATGGCAGCCGATTCCAGTATTCTTGCCTGGAGAATCCCAGGGACGGGGGAGCCTGGTGGGCTGCCGTCTATGGGGTCGCACAGAGTCGGACACAACTAAAGTGACTTAGCATTAGCCGCAGTATATAACACCCAAATAAAACAGCACCTCCATCATTTTGAATCAAAGATAATTCCCTCCTTGTAACTATGTCAGTGCATATTCATGGAAGAAAATTAAAATATGCAGACTGTGAAAAGAAGGAAAAAAATACCCATTCTCCTATGACCCAGAGTTGACCCTTGGGGGAATCTCTTGAGGAATTACCCTTCCACATGTATTTCTACACATATATTCTCTAGAAATAAGGCCGTGCTATCTCTGCTCATTTGTTATGTGACTTTCATTCACTCAACCATAGGTTTTTAAAATAACTATTCATCTTCAACATTATTTTTGATGGTGGCATAGTATTCCATAGTATTGTATCCGATTGTAACTTGATAATTCTTCTACTGGTTGAATGCTTAGATAGTTGACGATTGAATTTTTAAATTCTGGGGGGTCACATGTTTTAAAAAGATGTAAAATATATAAAATAGCACAAAAATATCTGTGTGAAACTTGCATTTTGACTACTACAAAACAGATAATGATAAAAATTCCTGTAGTTAAATCTGTGTGCTTATATTTAATTTCATCACTAGGATAAATTCTTGGAAGTTAACTCAAGCTGTGTGCACATTTCCTCCCAATTTTTTACTTTTAAAATATTCAAATGTAGAGAAAAAGCAGAACAGTACAATAAGCATAAATGGTAGTCTTCTGTCAGGCTCCCCTGTCCATGGGATTTTCCAGGCAAGAATAATGGAGTGGTTTGCCATTTCCTACTCCAGGGGATCTTCCCAAACCAGGGATAGAACCCCAGTCTCTTATATCTTCTGCATGGACAGGAAGGTTCTTTACCACTAGTGCCACCTGGTATTAAATACATGACATTTCACCCTATCTACTCCAGTTAGTATCTCCTAAGTACAATAGTCATTAACCCATTTAACCACAACACCACGATCACACCCCAAAGTTTTGACATTGATTCAGAAATGTTTTGGGGCTTCCCTGGTAGCTCAGATGGTAAAGAATCTGCCTCCAGTGCAGGAGACCCGAGTTCAATCCCTGAGTTGGGAAGATCCCCTGGAGAACAGAATGGCAACCCACTCCAGTATTCTTGCCTGGGAAATCCCATGGACAGAGGAGCCTGGCAGGCTAAGGTCCATGGGGTTCCAAAGAATCAGACATGATGGAGCAACTAACACTTTCACTTTTTCACAGAAATGTTACCCAAGTTTCCCCAATTATCCTTCAAATATCTTTTAGCTGTCACCCGCCACCCCCACAGGCAGGATTCAATGAAAACTTATGCGTTACTTTTGGGTGTCATGTTCTTTTCATCTCCTTTAATTCCAGATCATTCTTTTGCCTTTTATTTTCTTTCACGATGTATTAGTTATCTACTGAAGTAGAGCAGCTATCTACATCTCCAAACTTAGTGACTTAACTCTAAACAGATGTTAACTCACATTTTTCTGTGGGTTAGGAATTGGAGAATGGTTTAGCTGTGCAGTTCCAGCTTGGGGTGGGTCATAAGGTTGCAGTCACAGGTCACCTAAGGAAGCAGCATTTGAAGATTTGCTTGAGGCTGGGGGGTCCCTTCCAAGGTGGCTTACTCATATGGTGGACAAGATAGATGTTGGCTGTTGGTAAGAGGTCTCAGTTCCTCACCACGGGGACTACTCCATAGGACTACTTATGTGTCCTTCTCATGACTTGGTGATTAGCTTCCTCAGAGCAACTGAGCCAAGAAGATACAAAGCAGAAGTTAATGTCTTTGAAGACCTAGCTCTGGGAGCCATACACAATAAATTCTGCAATACCTTATTATTTACACAAGTCAGCTCTTGCCAATGTGGGAGGGGACTACCCAAAGGCATGAATACCTAATAGCTAGGATTATTAGAGGGGCATCTTGGATGGTGGCTATCACAGATGACACTGTCATTTTGAAAAGTCCAGGCCAGCTGTCTTGTAGAATATTACACATTTTGGATTTATCTGATTTTCTCCTAACTAAATAATGTATATGTCTTATTATATCACACCAGGAGGTACATAGTGCAGTGTGTTCTCTTACTGATCATGCCAAGTTTAGCTACGTAGTTAAGGTAGTGTGTGTGACATGCACTCTACGTTTTTGATTCACTAGTAGCTTCTTGACAGAGCATCTTCTCTTGCTGCTGCTAAGTCGCTTCAGTCGTGTCCAACTCTGTGCGACCCCATAGACGGCCTCCTATCAGGCTCCTCTGTCCCTGGGATTCTCCAGGCAAGAACACTGGAGTGGGCTGCCATTTCCTTCTCCAGTGCATGAAAGTGAAAAGTGAAAGTGAAGTCGCTCAGTCGTGTCCAACACTTAGCAACCTCATGGACTGCAGCCTACCAGGCTCCTCCGTCCATGGGATTTTTCCAGGCAAGAGTACTGGAGTGGGATGCCATTGCCTTCTCCTATCTTCTCTTGGTAAAGCATCAAAATCACACATGCCAATGTCTGGGGTGATTTTTCTGCCAAAAAATTGGAAAGTTCCCTTTTGCTTTGGTTACCAAACCAAACTTGGGTCTGCCTACCCAAGCAGCACAGCAAAGCCAATCTACTGACATCAGATTGTGGTGAAGGGAAGCACAACATTAATACAAGACACCAACAAAAGTAGGGGCAGCAAATGCTCAAAACACCTGAACTCCCAAATGGTCTCTTCGAAAGAGTTTTTAAAGGTAAGGTGAGGGAGAGGGTCACAAGTTGGCTGATCAACTAATGGACAATGTTCTTCTAATTGGTTGGTGATAAGATGAACACGTGGTGTTTGGGGACTCTCAATCATCAACCTTCTGGTTTCAGCTGGTCTGGGATCTATGTGCTGGTGAGCAGCAATTCACTTCTTCCACCTGATGGAAGTTTTCAGTATATGCTTAGGATATTATCTATAGTCCATGAGGAGGAACTAAAAGTTCTTGACTTTGTTAGCTAAACAATTATCATTTTGTCTTGCTTGATGATTTTCCTTAGTTTCTGCATTTTCTCACTTCTCTGATTCAATTTGCTCTTTGGAACTTTGCAACTTGGGGAAGGCCTAGCAGGCTAAAGTTTTTCTACAAATAAGAGGCAGGGTTCAGAGGTGGGGGAGGGAATGTCTATCCCCAGGAAGGCCCTACAGAGTACCTTTCTGTTTCATTTTTATACTACCAATCTTTCAGCAGCAAACAGCTGTGTGTGTGTGTGTGTGTGTGTGTTTTGGTGGGGGTGGAGTGTTTGATATTGATACTGATGAACATTCTGAAGAATGCCATTTTGATAGGGAAGAGGTGAAGGGATACACCTTACCTCATACTTCACACAGAGAGTGAGGTCTGTCTTATTTTTCTTTGTATTCTGTTTGCCTTACACAGTGTTAGACAAATATAGTATCAGGCATTTAATAAACGTGCTGAATAAATACAAAAACAAATAAAAATGGAAAGAAACTAAGAGAAGCAGAGACAGAAACATGTACAACCAAAATATTACTTTTCACCAAAATAAATGACTAAGTCTCTGGGATTCTCAGCCCCTCCATTCCTGTCTTAGGGTGGTTTTAGGGCTTCTGTCCCCACTGTCCTCAGGCCCTGCCACCACGAGAGGTCTGGCTTCTCTGACGTCTCCATGCTTCCTTAGAAAGCACACTACATTCTAATCCCACTTATCCTTTTCTTTATCATGATGATGAAATGCTTGCCTGGCATCTTCTGTCTTACTAGATCTCTTAGTCACTCCAGGAAGGAAGTAAAGTACCAAGTAATGATGTTTTCCTAATGGTGAGAGCTGTGGTAAATGGAATTGCCTGAGCTAATCTAAATGCACTTCTGTATTCAGAATTACCCTTTCACATTCAATTCCATTTTCAATTCATTTTCTCTGTGCCATGTTGATCTATGAGACCTCCCCCTGAGCTGCATAAAATTGTAGTAAGGTGTCCCACAGTGAAGAAAATAATTAAAACAATAGGTTTCAGTTTGTAACTACCTTTTTTCTATTATAGAAAAAGAATGTGGAAAAGCACCAGGTACCATGGAGTTAAATGCCCCCTCTTCAAGCCTACCTCAGTTGAATCAGTGGAAAATGACCTTCTCAAACATGTTCTTCCTCCGACCCATTCATATAAACGCAAGAACTGAGAACCTAGAACACAGCAGAAAGAAGAAAGGAAAAAGGGATGGAGGAGGGAGGGAGAGGGGCTGATTTTGCCTACCAGGGCCAGGCACTGTCACTCACACTGCCTCACATGAGGGATGTGGGCTAAAGGGCATTCATGAATTGCTCGAGGTCACAGGCAGGCAGGAAGTGTCAGGTGGAAGTCCAAAGGTAAGGTCTCTGCTGCCAAGGCCAGTGCCCTGAACATCACACCACCACACTGTTCTGCCTTTTTTTCATAAATTAGGATAAAAAGCCCTTCACCTCCAACAGTTTTTGGCTTATCTTCCATACCTCCACCCACCCAACAGTCATACACACCCTAAATTCGAATCTTATTAGATGATCCTTAAACACATCATGTACTTTAAAGTTATCAAAGGGTGAGCATATCCAAAGGAAATGAAATCTGGCTTGCAAAGAGATATCTGGATTCCCATGTTCATTACAACATTATTCACAATAGCCAAGATATTCAAACAAGCTAAATGTCTGTTGACAGATGAATGGATAAAGAAAATGTGATATATATGCACAATGGAATATTATCTAGCATTTAAAAGAAGGAAGTCCTGCCATCTGCAACAGCAGGAATGAATCTGGAAGGCATTATCTTAAGTGAAATAAGCCAGACATGGGAAGGAAATATTTCATGATTTCACTCACATGTGATTAACTTAAATGTCAGATTCATAGACCCAGAGAGCAGAATGGTGGTTACCAGAGACTGCAGGGAAGAAGGAATGGAGAGATGTTGGTCTAAGGGTGCAAAATTTCAGTTATGCAAGATGACTAAGTTCTGGAGATTTAAGGTACAGCACGGGACAATAGTTAACAGTACTGTATTGTATACTTGAGATTTGCTAGGAGAGTACATCTTAAGTGTTCTCACTGCAAGAATAAAAATAGTAACTATGTGAGATAACAGGTATGTTATCTAGGATTTTGTGTGACTATTTATTATATTATACTTTATCTATGTCAAAACGTCAAGTTGTACACCTTAAATATATACAATGTTATCTGCCAATTATACTTCATTAAAACTAGGGAAATTTTATCTTATAATATTTGACAGCTAGTATGGTTACATTCAAAAAGTATATGGACTATGTGGGAGAAGGCGAGGGTGGGATGATATGAAAGAATAGCACTGAAACATGTATCATGTAAAATAGACGACCAGGGCAAGTTCCATGCATGAAGCAGGGCACTCAAAGCCAGTGCTCTGGGACAACCCGGAGGGCTGGGGTGGGGAGGGAGGTGGGAAGGAGGTTCAGGTTGGGGGGACACACGTGCACCTGTGGCTGATTCATGCCGATGTATGGCAAAACCCATACAATATTGTAAAATAAGTATCCTCCAATTAAAATAAATAAATTATAAAAAATTTATATGGACATCCCTGGTGGTCCAGTGGTTAAGAATCTGCCTGCCAATGCAGGGGACATGGGTTCGATACCTGGTGGGGAAGATCCCACATGCCACAGAGCAACTAAGCCCATGCACCTCAAGTACTGAGCCTGTGCACCCTAGAGCCTGTGCTCTGCAACAAGAGAAGCCACCACAGTGAGAAGCCTGCACACCACAGCTAGGGAGTAGCCCCACTCGCCGTAACTAGAGAAAGCCCTCCATGGCAGCGAAGACCCAGTGCAGCCAAGACAAACAGTCAAACAACTTATTTTTTCAAAGTATGCGATGAACATCCTCCTATCCACTTCTGTAGCATGCCTCCCAGTTTCCCTCCTCTCATTCAGTACATTTATGTGTCTTGTTCATTTTCAGAGATATCTTATGCATGACTGACTAAGAAAGGTTGTTGCTGAGCCATGAAAGATGCTGGGATTCTTGGCCTCTGAAGGAGAGGAATTCAATCCTGAACCAGTGACAAGGCTTGATTACTGAGATTTTGTGTAATAAAGTTTTATTAAAGTATAAAAGAGATAAAGACAGCTTCTAAAAGACATCAGAAGGTGGCAGAAACAGTGCCCCCCTGCTAGTCTTCAGCAGTATGTTATATTCCTATCAGCAGGCTGTTAATTAGGGAAAGGAAATGTCTTAAAATTCAGAGTGGCACCCGGCCCCTCACCCACAACATGCACTTTGAGATAACATCGCACCAGGTGAGTCATCCCGCGCTGTAAAATAATGGACATGGATCTTGAAGAAAGGCAAGTTTCCAAGCAAATACATAGTCTCATTAACATAGCTTAAGAAAACTTTTGCATGAGTAAAACATACTGGTTTGTCAAGTCAGTTCTAAGGCTTAGGCATAACACTTGAAGAAAGAGTCTAGGGCAGTTCACTAACCTAGCTTAAGAAAAACTATACAAAAGAACTATACAAAAAAGATCTTCTTGACCCAGATAACCCGATAACCATGATGGTGTGATCACTCACCTAGAGCCAGACATCCTGGAATGTGAAGTCAAGTGTGCCTTAGGAAGCATCACTACAAACAAAGCTGGTGGAGGTGATGAAATGCCATTTGAACTATTTCAAATCTTAAAAGATGATGCTGGGAAAGTGCTACACTCAATATGCCAGCAAATCTGGAAAACTCAGCAGTGGCCACAGTACTGGAAAAGGTCAGTTTTCAATCCAATCCCAAGGAAAAGCAATGCCAAAGAATGCTCAAACTACTGCACAATTGCGCTGATCTCACATGCTAGCAAAATAATGCTCAAAATTCTCCAAGTCAGGCTTCAGTATGAACTGTTGAACTTCCAGCTTTTCAAGCTGGATTTAGAAAAGGCAGAGGAATAAGACATTAAATTGCCAACATCCATTGGATCATTAAAAAAGCAAGGGAGTTCCAGAAAAACATCTACTTCTGCTTTATTGACTACGCCAAAGCCTTTGACTGCACGGATCACAGCAAACTGTGGAAAATTCGTCAAGAGACGGGAATACCAGACCACTGACCTGTCTCTTGAGAAACCTGTATGCAGGTCAAGAAGCAACAGTTAAGACTGGACATGGAACAACAGAGTGGTCCAAATCAGAAAAGGAGTACGTCAAAGCTGTGTATTGTCAGAGAGCTTAAGAAAAACTATACAAAAGAACTGTACAAAAAAGATCTTCTTGACCCAGATAACCATGATGGTGTTATCTCTCACCTAGAGCCAGACATCCTGGAATGTGAAGCTTATTTAACTTCTATGCAGAGTACATCATCCAAAATGCCGGGCTGGATGAAGCGCTGTTGTAGCCACGCACTCTGGGAAACAAACTCCCTCAGAAGGACAATGCAGATAGTGGAGGGCAGTTTATTACACGGGCGGGCCCAAGGCAGAGTCTCCTCTTAGCCGAGGACCCTGACGAGTTTTTGTGAAAACCTTATATATTCTAAGTATATGTGCCACCTCCCCAAATTCCCTGAAACTAGTCTGAACAAAGGAAAAGAAAGATACAATCAAAGTTAACCGTGATTCATATGCCTTAAGCCTAGGTAGTTAACAGTGGACAATTATCAATAGGCCTGTGGTCATACCCCAGTAAGCATAATAGAATTTATGATTCTATTCACTTACACAGATAATTAGGGTATTCTTTTAGGTGATGGAGAGTCTAAGTGAGAGCCCTGGGGCTCTTCCATCAGAGGGGTCTGGTTTTCCATTTGGTATGTTGTTTCCATAGATACTGGGCACATAGCTCAAAGTCCTCAGTCCGGCCCAAGACGGAGTCCAGCTTTCAAGATGGAGCCTGTTCTGTCTGTTTCCTCCTCAGCACAAGCTGGAATCAAGATTGCCAGGAGAAATATCAATAACCTCAGATATGCAGATGACACCACCCTTATGGCAGAAAGCAAAGAAGAACTAAAGAGCCTCTTGATGAAAGTGAAAGAGAAGAGTGAAAAAGTTGGTTTAAAACTCAACATTCAGAAAACTAAGATCATGGAATCTGGTCCCATCATTTCATGGCAAATAGATGGGGAAACAATGGAAACAGTGACAGACTTTATTTTTCTGGGCTCCAAAATCACTGCAGATGGTGACTGCAGTCATGAAATTAAAAGACACTTGCTTATTGGAAGAAAAGTTATGACCAACCTAGACAGCATACTAAAAAGCAGAGACATTACTTTGCCAAGAAAGGTCCATTTAGTCAAAGCTATGGTTTTTCCAGTAGTCATGTATGGATATGAGAGTTGGACTATAAAGAAAGCTGAGTGCCAAAGAATTTCTCCTTTGAACTGTAGTCTTGAAGAAGACTCTTGAGAGTCCTTTGGACTGCAAGGAGATCCAACCAGTCCATCCTAAAG
The DNA here is from genome assembly GCF_002263795.3 of Bos taurus. Classification (NCBI taxonomy): domain Eukaryota; kingdom Metazoa; phylum Chordata; class Mammalia; order Artiodactyla; family Bovidae; genus Bos; species Bos taurus. Next base: position 1,869,407 of record NC_037356.1, read on the forward strand.
GAAATCAGTCCTGAAACTCCAACACTTTGGCCACTTGATGCAAAGAGCTGACTCATTTGAAAAGACCCTGATGTTGGGAAAAATTGAAGGCAGGACGAAAAGGGGATAACAGAGGATGAGATGACTGGATAACATCACTGACTCGATGGACATTTAAGTAAGCTCTGGGAGTTGGTGATGGACAAGGAAGCCTGGTGTGCTGCAGTCCATGGAGTTGCAAAGAGTCGGACAAGACTGAACGACTGAACTGAACTGAACTGAAGAAAAATGCGTTGGTTAGCTCAAGGTTCGAGAAAAGTTGAGTTTAGGTGGAACCAGGTGTCGTCATGGCAACACAGAATTGTAAAAGAAACCTCCTTTTAAATTTGTATAGAGAAGCGAAAAAAATCTGACACCTGCAGTTTGTTTCTTCCTGTTGCTTAACAGAGAGGTAAAAAGTGTCTGACACTTGTAGCTGTTTCCTCAGTTTGGAGACCCCTAGCCTTCCTGCCTGTTACCCTCTCAATTATTTCTATTTATTCTTTATTTTATTCTGTCCACTTTATTCACACAAATAGTCATCTTCCTTACCTGCTATCCTGTACCTTGTACTTTTCCTTTGTAAAATGTCTTGGAGATCGTTCCGTGTCAAATTACAAGGAGGCTTGTCATTTCTTATGGCACCATACGATTGCACTGATGTTTCTTCTCCCAGCGCCCTGTGACATACATTTTAGGTGTTTCCAATCTTTGACTACCCCAAGGTATGTTGCAACAATTAACCTAGTGTTGTGCACAAGGATGAATGTATCTCTAGCACAACTTCCTAAAAGAGGAATTGCTAGATTACATGGAGCTGCATTTGCAATCACGAGCGATCTGCCAGGTTGTCCTCAGCAGGGCTCAGGCCAGTTTACACTCCAACAGCACATGACAGGGCTTGTTTCCTGCTCACACGGGATCACATACATTTTCAGCCTTTGACCACCTGATAAGTGAAAAAATCAGAGTACACATTTCAGGCATCCATGCCTTTGCCTTTACTTTTGAACCTTCCTCTGCCTCTCACCCAGATCCCTCTGACCTGTGACCTATCTACTCTGAGCACTGCCAGTCTCTATAATTCCCACAAGCATGTAACTCCTATGGCTGGTTGTCCTTTCTGTTATTGAACCTCCCATGTTACTTGGTTAGATGTCTATCTCCCTGACTATTGATTTCTCCAAGGCAGGAACTTTGACTTAATCACCTTGATGTCCTCAGCACCCGACACCAGGCCTAGAAGATATATACTTATTTAATGAATATTAAAAATACTTCAATTGCATATGAGTTGGTGACACCATTATTAACAGCACACTAGGTTTTTGTAGTTTGAGGTAACTTCTCCTCTCTCATACACGTGATACTCTGTCCCTGGAGCCACTCTGCATCAGGAGCCTCCCCTGCTTTGCCCCTGAGTACCCATTCTGTATAGGCTTCCCTGGTAGCTCGACTGGTTAAGAATCCGCCTGCAATGCAGGAGACCCTGGTTCGATTCTTGGGTTGGGAAGAGCCCCTGGAGGATGGATAGGCTACCCACTCTGTTATTCTTGGGCTTCCCTGGTGGCTCAGATGGTAAAGAATCTGCCCGCAATGTGGGAATTCTGGGTTGGGAAGATTCCCTGGAGAAGGGCATGGCAACCCACTCCAGTATTCCTACCTGGAGAATCCCCAAGGACAGAGAGAAGCCTGGCGGGCTACAGTCCACGGGACACCACTGAGTGACTAAGCACACACAACACGTTCTGTGCAGAGGTCAAGGAGATAGTGACCGGGAAAGAATTGTAGACTCCATCGTCAGATCTGATGCCATCCTTCCAGGAAAAGGTCTGGGTTTGACTTCTGAAAGCAAAGTTGGAAAAACGCCAAATGTTTTCTGCTGCCATGTGTGCCACACTTAAAGGGAATACATCTGATCCAAGGGGGCTTCCCAGGTGGCAACAGTGGTAAAGAACCCGCCTGCCAATGCAGGAGACATAAGAACTGCAGGTTCAATCCCTAGGGCAGGAAGATCCCCTGGAGAGGGGCACGGCAACCCACTCCAGTATTCTTGCCTGGAGAATCCCATGGACAGAGGAGCCTGGCAGGCTACAGTCCAAGGGGCCGAGCAGATTCAGACTCGACTGAAGTGACTTAGCATGCATGCACACATCCTATCCACGACTTAACTAGAAAGGGGTTAGCTTTACTATTTCAGCCATGGAAACTTTCTCCCAACTTTCCTTGCAAATAGTCATTGCTTAAATAAAAGGTTATATTGCTACCGCTGCTGCTGCTAAGTCGCTTTAGTCGTGTCCGACTCTGTGTGACCCCAGAGACGGCAGCCCACCAGGCTCACCCGTCCCTGGGATTCTCCAGGCAAGAACACTGGAGTGGGTTGCCATTTCCTTCTCCAAAAGGTTATATTATTGACAAGTAAAACAAGCCAGATTTCCTTGAAATGAAAGCATGGAGCTAGTTTGTACATTAAATATGTATTTAAGCTTCATGAGAACCACTCCTGACTACTTTGAAAAGGAAATGAATGTGACTTTATCATCAGCTCTGCCCATTTTTCTCATGTATGCAATGTGTCATCCTCCTAGTCTACCTCCATGCTGGTTAAATGAAGAGAAATGATGATGTATCTCATCTACTTACGTTAATTTCATTGTTTCTCATCATGAGCAATTTATATGAGAACTGACATTAATTAATTCCACCTTCATCTGTCATTTAGTTCAACATTTAATCTAGTCCCATGCATCAGACAAAAATGTAGTGCTCTAAATGCTTGGGTGAAAAAGGAGGTCATAAATCTAAAACAGCACTGGCGTCTCATCCTTTTGCCTGCCACTCCATCAACTGTAAGTAGATACTGGCTTCAGGAAAGTTCAGGAAACAGAGCTGTCAAGATGGATGGACTTAATGTGGAAGTGTGTGTTACCGTGACCAGACTCTCAATTCTTAATGATCCTCACAATAAGAAGTCTATTCTGAGGAATGCTATCAGAAATTGTAGCAGCCTTCACATTGAGTCAATACTGTTTCTGGCATTTCACCATTATTGTGGGTTCCTTTTTAGAGCCACAGCAAAGATCAAACACATTCTGATATGCCTCTTTGAAGAGCCAACCGTGAGGCTAAGGCCCTCAGTGCTTTCCCGTTGCCCATGATCTGTCTCCCCAGTCTTCCTATCCAGAGCTCAACACACTCGGCCCCCCCACCGTGTGGGCTTGCTTCTCCCCCATCCCCACCACTGCTCAGTGGCCATGCTGTAAGTGAGCAGATCACTCATCTCTGTTCTGAAGCTGGGTCTGTCTCTTCCTTCATAGGTCCATGGCTGTGGCCCTGTCATTCCCCCTGACTCAAGTCTGTGTCCTCCAAAGGTTCTCATTTTCTATTGTTATCTCGCTTCGCTCCACCCTAAGGGCTGAGGCCCATCCCTCGCCCCTGAGGCTTGCAGTTAAGCCTCTGATCCTGCTGCCAAGCACATTCCGGTCCACACTCCTAGCCAGCCACCTGGGGGTGAGGATACCCTGTACCTCTCTGCGGACCATGGACAGTGGTTGCTCGCCTCAAATCATCACCATTCACCGTTCTCCCTGAATACCTGACTCTAGGTGTTGGATGTATTAATGCTTCTTCCCACTCCTGTCAGTGCAACAACACCCACCTCAGCCCAGCCCTTCCTTAGCAAAGGTAGGCCTAGAGAGCACATCCAGACCCTGCTCTCCATCCTCTTTTGCTGTGGCTAAGCCATCCTCGCCCACTGAGCTCATGACGGATGGCAAGAGTCCTAGTGATGTACTACACTTAAAAACATGTTTTAATCTTTAACTGTCACTAAATAAGACATCTTCCTGTGAACAAAAAGAATATAAGAGGGCTTCCCTGGTGGCCCAGTGGCTGGGACTCTGTGCCCCCAGTGCAGTGGGCCCTGCTGGACCCCTGGTCAGGAAACCAGATCCCACATGCTGCCATTAAGAGTCCGCAGGCTGCAACTAGAGATCCCACAGGCCACAGCTAAGATGTGGTGCAGCCAAGAAAGAAGAAACAATAAAGAAATAAAGCGAAAAATGAGAGACTCTCTCCTTCAACCACAGTCCATCCCTTTTCCCAACGGGAAAATTTGGAAAATTCACTTCCAGACTTCTACTGTGTATATACATCTTACTGAAACGGAGAAGCTCCACACGGTCTTTGCTCTCCACCGTGTCCTCCACATGCCTTTTGCCTGGGGAAAACTTTAGTCAAAGAATAAGCTTGATCAGAGAAGTGAGAAATGCGGACACAGAGGAAAACAGCCAAGAAGACTAAATAATAATAACGCAGTCATCAAGCACAGTCAAGGACTTTAGTTCTTTCTCAAGGGTTATAGATAATATTCTGAGCCATGTCCTGTGAGCAGTCTTATAGATACCAAAATACCAGGTGGAACGTTAACTACCTGATGATCAGACTGTACCCAGGACTTGAGCTGCCACAATTCTGAGAATGGACCCCAAAGAACTGGGAACAAGTGCGTCCCGGAACTGAAGATGAACTCTACCTAAATTAGTGAGATGATGCTGGTCAGACCACCGACGCCAGCTGAAGATGACTGTTAGGGATGGAGGTGCTGTTTCTGCATGTAACCTCCCCCCCAACTCTGTCTGCGAAACCTCTCACCCCTGCTTGTCAGGGTGGGGGGGTCAGCCTTGGGACAGATGTCTGCCACCCGCCCCCCAGTTGCAAGCATCTGAAATAAAGCAAACATTCTTTTCTACCAACCTGGCCTGCTTGTGGGCTTTTGAGCAGCGAGCGGCCAGAACCCCCACAGATGACTTTCTGTAACATTATAAGGAGATGAACACACACAAAGAAGATTTAATTTAAGGAGAAATGACACCCTACTATATACTATTATCGTCAATTTGGTGTTTTTTTCGTTAAGCTTGATACTGGTATAACAGATACAATTCCCTGTGGATATACACACCTACCTTTGCACAGCAGCACAGTATTCCATAGTTTATATGAACTGTTGTCTATTTAGCCATAATTCTGTTGATACATACTTAAACTGAAGACAGTTTTTCAGTACTACAAATAACGAGGTGAGCTACATTCTCATACAAAATATTACAAACAGTTCCACAAGTTAAACAGCTAGGTGTGTACATTTAAGCGAGAAAGAGTCGATGGAGCAGCTGGTGAGGCAGTTGGAGAGAAGGGCGAGGCGAAGAATCATGTAGAGCTTGTGACCTTCATAACCGTGGAGAGGCCAAGAGTGATTTCCATAGAAGAATCAAACAACCGTTGTACATTTCGGAAAATCACTCTGGTTGGATTATGGGAGAGAGATGAGAAGAGAGCAAGATTAGAGCCACAGCAGTATTTAGAAGGTTGTTAACATCCAGGCTATTGTGGTAAGTGTATACACGGGGGAGGGGTTGTTCATACCACGCGATAGGTTACATAGCTCTTCAAGCTACATTAATATAAAAGATTCATCATTTTAAAACACAGACTAGGGCTTTCCTAGTGGCTCAGTGGTAAAGAATCTGCCTGCCAATGCAGGAGACACAGGTCCCATCCCAGATTCAGGAAGATCCCACAAGCTGTGTACTACTGAACCCCGGCACCACAAGTGTTGCGCCTGTGCTCTGGAGCCCGGGAGCCACAGATACTGAGCCCTCCTGTTGCAACTACTGAAGCTCGAGTTCCCCACAGCCCCTGTTCTGCAACAAAAGGGGCCACCACAATGAGAAGCCCACATACCCCAACTGGAGAATGGACCCCGCTCCCCAAAACCAGAGAAAAGTCCTTGCAACAACGAAGACCCAGCACAGCCAAAAATAAACTTTAAAAAAAGGCAGAATTACTCACATAGATACTGCTAGCGTATTGATTTTTGTTGGTAATGAAATAAAGCAGTCAACAGAGTATGCACATAAAAAGGAAACTGGGCAATAAAAGTTGCCTACAAATAAATTGTAAAGATTTTTCTGAGTCACCCAAATAAAGGAGATTTAATCCCAGGCTACATTTTAAATTCCAATAACCTAATCTGGGAGACCTGGCTGAAATTCTGAGAGGAGACGTCACCTTTTTGAGGTCTAAAATACAACTTTAGGCCCAGCCAGTTCTAAACAATTACCTTGGCTATGGTACAGGAATAATTAGTGGGGTAGGCAGTACCCATCAAGGGCTCTTGAAAAGGACTCCAATCAGACGGGCATAGGAGGTGGTCCCCACTTAAGGAGCAAGGATCTGGAAGCAAATATGCTTAGAAAATAGTTCGTTTCCACTTGGCCTCCAGGGCACAACCCACTGTCTGTCTGCATTTTCTTACGGACTGAGAAAGAACAAATCATTTCCTTTTGTCTTAGGAATGTTCACCTTTGTCTTTACCCAAATTTGTATTTCATATTCATTTAATATCAATTCCTCAGTTAATATTTGGAGAGAATGAAATAAACACCCCTGAACTGGTCCTTATCTCTAGCTAGAGAGTTCGGTAACTCACAAGTAGATATCATCTCAAGAGACTGAAAGCTGACAGGAAGAGAATTAGCCTGGGAATCTGAGGCTAAGCCAGATGGGAGTCACTGGGACGGTTTGCTTCTTCTCTCTCTCCCATGCCAGCACTGCCCCTTGTCATAGGATGTGGTTGTTATGGTGACAGCGTAGAGAGGAGGAGAAGGAGTAGAGGGCACCCTCAGACAGCAGTGAAATGTCTGCTTCTACGCCTCTAACCTGGCTCAAGTCCTGAGATGCCCACAGCCTGCTGAGGACACGACGAGGCCAGGAAGGCCCGGCAGTGGCTTCTTTGTGTCCCCGTCCCAGCATGCGGGCCCCAGGTGTCGGACTCCTCCCACGCACTTCTGGTGATTTTTCTCTCAGGGTTTAGACACCCTCCTATGCTATCTTGTTTGCATCACGACTGTGTCAGCTCCATCCATCCTCGTCTGTTTAGCCCAATCTTTCCTTGGATACAAGGGAGCTACGCACAGCAAGGACCGTGTCCAGAGGCCGGGGTCCAGTTCCTGCTGTGCCGTTCTCCTCCAGCAGCTCATCCCAGCCTGAGTTCTGCTCAGGTAGGATCCCCGCCCCATCCATAGGCACCCAAGTGCCGGGCCACATTTCTAGGTGATTTATAATAGGGGGAGTGAAAAGTGAAAGTGAAACTGTTAGTCCCTAAGTCAAGTCCGACTCTTGGTGACCCCATGGACTGTAGCCCGCCAGGCTCCTCTGTCCATGGGGATTCTCCAGGCAAGAATACTGGAGTGGGTTGCGGTGCCCTTCTCCAGCGGACCTTCCTGACCCAGGGACTGAAACTAGGTCCCCCACATTGCAGGCAGATTCTTGACCATCTCAGCCATAATAAGGGGAAGAGATAGATGAATATCTCAACACACCAAACAAAGGGTACTAAAGGACAGAGATAAGAAGGACCGCTTAACAACAGGAAAGAACAACCCCAGAACACCTAAGCTGATACGTTTTGATGTGTGGACCTTGAGTGTGTATTTGTGTGTAAAGATTACAAAAGAGACTACAAAAGAATCAATGACTTTGAAAAGAACCAGAAAAAGTCGATTTTGTAAAGCCAAATGCAATTCGGAACTTTGACAGAGATCTGACGTTTAGACTTTTGCCTAAAGTGGGGAAAAAAAAAAAGGATTTTATATTCCCTTTGACTTGTTCTCCTTAAAACTTTTGGACATCTTTAAAATCACTTTTAGACTGAGGTTGTTTTGCCCTTGTCACGGGCAGGGCCCAGTGCTGACGTCTTCAACTGAAATATAAATGGCACCGAAAACAGCACTAAATCAAATTCTGATGCTTTACTTATACATAAATGATTCAGTATAAATTATTTTATTTCCTTTGTGATTTTTCTTTGACCCATGGATTTTAAGACATATGTAGCTAATTCACCATTAAGGAATGTGTAAAAAAGGGTTAATATACTAGGGTCTGAGATCGCCATCCTTTGAAAGGTCTGTGAGGTTGGTCCTTGGCTCTCATCTGGACACTTGGATTTTTCTCACCACTTGATAACAGAAAGGGGGACTCATTGTACTGAAATTATTTATACAAATAGTGTTTCTCGTGATGAACACCAGCTTCCCTTTGGGGAATCCAGAGTTTTGACCCATGCCAAGCACAGGGTGCCCATATGCCTGAGCTCCAGTAAAAACCCCGAACACCTAGGTTCAGGCAAAGTTCCCTGGGAGACAGCGTTTCACGAGTCTCATAATCATTTGCTGCTGGAGCGATTGCTTCCTGTGTGGCTCCACTAGAAGAGAACCCTTCGAAGATGGAAATTGTCTTTCTCCAGATTTCCTCCACACCCCCCTTTCCTGTGACAATTTTGTTCTGGTTCCTTTACTCCACTCTGTCCAGGTACCTGTTAAGCCTTTCAAATAAACTTTTCATCTCTGTTATCACATTTTTATTTCAACATTCCCATTTTTAAACACAATTTTATGTGCTAAAATTCCTTTTTCACATGCATTGTCCACCTTTTCTATCACATCCTGATCCATGTTTTTCAGTTATTTTATTTTTTATTGGGATATAGTTGCTTTACAATGTCATGTTAATTTCTGCTGTACAACAAAGTGAATCAGCCACACATATACATAAATCTCCTCTTCCTTGGATTTCCTTCCCATTTAGGTCACCACAGAGCATTAAGTAGAGTTCCCCGTCCTATACAGTCAGTGCTCTTTAGCCTTCTATTTTACATAGTATGTATAGTTTCTATTTTATACATAACCTATAGTGTATATAGGCTTCCCAGGTAGCGCTAGTGGTAAAGAACCTGCCTGCCGGTTCAGGAGACATAAGAGACACAGGTTCGATCCCTGGGTCAGGAAGATTCCCTGGAGGAGGACATGGCAACCCACTCCAGCATTCTCGCCTAGAGAATCCCCATGGACAGAGGAGCCTGGAGGGCTACAGTTCATAGGATCACAAAGAGTCAGACACCACGGAAGCGACTTAGCACACACGGGCGCACATGGTGTATATATGCCGATCCCAATCTCCCAATTCATCACACCTCACTTCCCCACATGGTATCCATACATTTGTCTGTGTCTCTATTCTTGCTCTGCAAATAAATTCATCTTTACCACTTTTCTAGATTCCACATCTATGCATTAATATATATATATATATTTGTTTTTCTCTTTCTGACTTACTTAACTCTACATAACACCTGTAGTTTTTCAGCTATTTTAAAGTCCTTACTTTCTAGTTCCAACATTTGCACTATCTCTAGTTCTCCTTCTGTGATGACTCTGTTTTTGTCCAGGGGTTGAAACTCCTTTCCTTTTTGAGTGTCTCATATGTTTTTATTTTTTGGCATGCTAGAGATAAAAACCATTGACGCTCAGAAAAGGGCCCACCTGCTCTGTCAGGCTTCTAGCACACATGCACATGTGTGGGGGTGGTGGGTGTGGGAGTGGTCCTGCCTCAGTCGAACTTCTAGTTACCCAAGTCTAGTCTTGCATCTTTCCTTAGATTCTGTTCAACACTAGCCTCAAACATTTTGAAGGTAGGTCCAGGGTTTTCTTGGTATTAAGACACCTGCTCCGCGGTACCTTCTCATGCCAGCCCCAGCAAACTAACACAGATAGGAATGAAGGTATCAAAGTGGTATCTTTGACCAGGTTGTCCAGCATCAAAAAGGCAGAGGGTGAACAAAGTTCCCACACTATTGCAGCAAAATCATAATGATCTTTATTTAAAATCAGAGTCCACAGCGAGAAGCCATCCCACATGAGTATGTACATGCCTGATGCCCTGGGTTTCCCCATATCCCTCCATTCTTTCAGCTTCTGGACCATCACCAAAACCTGTGGGGAAAAAAAGGTCCCAGTTAGTGGACTGTCAGCACTGAACCCTGGCAAGCCAGGTGACATCTGTGGGCCCAGCGAACTGAAGCGAGCTTTTATTCCTTCAACCGTATTTACTGAGCCAGAGCTGTGTCACACACTCAACCCAGAGCAAAAAGATACAGGATAAGAGGAGAAGGTGGGGAACACTCCATTGTCTTCACTTCAGGAGTGGCTAGCCAACCCCTGTAGTTGGTGCCTGGGGGCAGGAGGCAAGGGGAGCAGAAGGCGAGCACAGGCCAGGCCTGGTCAGCACAGGCTCTGCCCAGAGCTGGGAAAAGCGGCTGCAGCCCCGGGAGAGGCCTTAGAATTCCTGTGTGTCTCTGTCTGAGGTCTGGACTGGGAGGCCTCCCTGGGCGGGACTTTCCACACTGGGCAGTTGAATCCCAACCTTTCAGTCACTAAACCTGGAACATCTACTTTCTGAGCAGTCTGGTTAAAGACCACCAGGGTCAGAATCAGATTCCCAGAACCCTTCCAATATCTGCACAGTCAAAATCTCCTGTTTGACAACCTCCCAGGTCACACACACACACACACACACACCACACACACACACACAAGAGCCCCAGGCTCTACACCTTCTTTAAGTTTCTTCATACAAGCATGGGTAATACCTTTTCAAGGAGTTTTAACAATTAAATAAGATAACACATACCCAGCACTTGGAGCCCCCAAGCTTCCAGGTGACCCAGTGACTGGGCAGCGTGTCGGTTGCGCAGTCGTGTCCGACTCTTTGTGACCCATGGACTGTAGCCAGGCTCCTCTGTCCACGGGATTCTCCAGACAAGAATCCTGGAGTGGGTTGCCATGCCTCCTCCAACGGATCTTTCCGACCCAGGGATCAAACCCACATCTCCTGTGTCTCCTGCGTTGGCAGCCGGTTCTTTACCACCAGCACCGAGAAGCCCTCTAGCAGCGACAGTGACGACTAAAGGTCCCTAAACATTAGAAATGTCTGATGTTTAAATATGATTACCAAATGTTCAGTAATAAAATTCCAATGCAACTAAGTTTCGGGGAAAAACCCTGAGAATACACAGGCTGAGGAAGGCCCTGGGGCAGAGGTGGCCCCACTGCCACACACACCTTCCCGTCCCCTTCCGTCCACTCCAGTCTTCTCGGGTCCCTGCTTCTCTCCTTCCGGGTCACCCTTCATGCTCTGTAGGTAGAATAATGGATGAGGGAATGATGACGAGTGCCAGCCATGCCCTCACTCTAAGGCCGTGCCATCGCAGCAACTCCTACACAGCCCTGAGGGGGCAGGCGGTGGCACGGTCTTGTTTAAAGGGGAGCAACTGAGGAAGACAGAGGGTAGGGGTCTGCCAATCACACAAGCAAGTCACACAGCTTGAACAGGGTGGGACCAGGAAAGGAAGCTGGGTAGGTTAGTCCAGACGCCTGAGGGGTGTGTGTGTGTGTGTGTGTGTGTCGCAGTATGCCTGTAGTGTGGTGTGAGTGGTGTATACTGTGTATATAGGGGTGTGTGTGCGTGTGCGTGTGCAATATGTCTGTAGTGTGATGTGAGTGGTGTGCACAGCATATACAAGGGTGTGTGTGTATCTGATGTGGTATGTGTGTATCTGATGTTTGTGTGTGGTATGCCTGTAGTGTGGTGTGAGTGGTGTGCACAGCTATACAAGGGTGTGTGTGTATCTGATGTGGTGTGTGTGTAGTATGTCTGTAGTGTGGTGTGAGTGGTGTGTACAGTGTGTACCAGTGTAATAGATTTATGTATTCTGTGTGTGCTGTGAGATTGGGGTGTAACAGTGTATATTATGGGGTGTTCTTTGTGAATGTTTTGGTGTGTAGTGTGTCTATAGTGTGGTATTAGTGGGGTGATTACAGTTTATATAATAAGGTAAATCTGTTGTTTTGAAGTGGAGTGGTATTTACTGTTAATAGGCTCTGCCGGTGTCGTGTATTGGTTGGTGTGAGTGTGTGCACTAGTGTAATATAGGGTGTGTGTGTGTGTGTGTAGATGTCTTTAGGTGCTGTGAAGTGGTGTATACAGTGTATATAGGCTCCTGTGTGTGTGTGTAAGTATGTCTGTAGTGTGGTGAGTGGGTGTAGCAGTGTATATGGGGGGTGTGTGTGATGGTGGTGTGTGTGTTAATGTGTCTGTAGTGTGATGTTGAGTGGTGGGCACAGTGTTCATACATAGGATGGTTGTGTGTGTGATATGGTGTTGTGGTGGGTTTGCACACGTGTGCACACATATATGTAGGGAAGATCCTGGCAGGGTTGGGGTGCAGGACGCTGTCCTCTGGAGCGGCACCTATGCAGAGCACCTCGTCCTGCCTGCAAGTCTTTCTCCTTCCAGCCTCGCTCACATGAGGAGTCCTGCCTCTCGCAATGCCCCTCAGTGGGAGGGGCGACAAAGCAAGCAGGAAGCCCAACTCATGGTAGGGCAGCATTGAGCAGGAGGCTGCCTCTTGGCACCCCATAGGTCCTTGCCTTCTTGCTCCTCCTCGCCCGAAGACACGGCTTCCAGCGCACCGGATCTGTGGAGACTGGGCCGTGGCCGGATTGCTCGGCTGGGACCGCGGACCTGTCCAGACCTGCAGGGGTACTGACTGCCTGACCAACAATCAGTCCACAGGGTGAAGGGACTCCCAGCTGCGCACGGTCCCTGACTGGCATGGCACAGTCCCGGGCGCCTGACCTCATACCCGAGTTGAGATTGATTTTCGATTCTCTCCCATTCATTCACCTGAGTGGTGCCCGACTGGCAATTCAAGGTGGGAGATTATCTGCCTGCCAGGGGCACCATAATCACGGGGTAAGGGCTGGCTTGCCCGGTATTGGATGAAGTTCTGGACAGGCGCGCCGTGGGTTCAGAGGGCTAGAGGATGTATCCTCTGTATTCCTAAGTTTCTGGAGCCCATAACGATGGCGTTCAGGCAGCTTGTTGAAATAGACCAGGGAAGTAGCTTAGAGAACGACAGCCCCTCTGGCACCCGGTCGAGCCACTTCTTCGGACACGGCGAGGCCGCATGCAGTTTCAGCGGACGCCCAGCAGATGGCGAATGATCACAAAAGACCACAAATCATGCTCAGAAATGCTCCGCACTGCGACTTAGACTCTATTGGCGTGGCTTGCATCTCCTCATTATACTGCGGGCACGCAGCACCAGCACCCAGTTATGTTGCAGGTAGCAGAAATCACACAACAGCCACATGGGCAGCAGAGTGCACGAGCAACGGGAGGCACGGCGCTGGCGTCTGCGCTGAGGTGCATACGAGTAGACGGCGGGTCGATATCTCACCCCACGAGAAGTTGGAAGGACAGCAGGTGGCAGCCAGACGACACCGGCGGCGTCAGAGGCGGTGGTAAGGTTCTCACGCTGCGGCAGACCCGTAGAGCAGTACGGTACGACGGCGGATACGGTGATGTGAAGACGAGAGCCGACCACGCTCAGACCCATCACAAGGCCTGAGGACCAGGGCCCGTCGTGGAGATGGCCACCGAGGCTCAGCGGTAGGAACGTCAGCAGAACGCCAGACTCACCAGAACAGGTTACCTGGGGCAGAGGTCCAGGCTGAGACGTGTGGAGGGACTCTCCCAGACACCGATGTGCCACTGTCACCCGGCATCTGGACCTCAGGGGTCCAAGCGGGGAGAAGGACCAGCCAGGTCTATCCAAGGGGGTTGGGAAGGGGACTCAGAAGCCACTCAGATTAGGGAGTGCCTCAAGTCAGACCCTCAGGTAAAGCAGATTCTAAACACCTGTAGCTACAACAGACCTAAAGGTAGAGAAAGTCCTCCGTGTCCAGACCTACAACATTGTCACCCCACCTCAGAGAAGACTCCTGGGGAAGCTGTAAGACCACAAACAGGCTTCTTATCCTGTTTTAAAGCCTCAGATGCTGAGGTCAACCCACTTCAGTAACTGAAAAGACATTTGTTAGTTTCCTTGGAGTTCAGACCCAACCTGTTCCTGGAGCTAAGTTAGGATCTTGAGGTTATCGGTTGTGCTCCGACTTCTACTGCGACCCCACGGACTAGTAGCCTTTCCAGGCTCCTCGTCCATGAATTCTCCCAGCAAGGATACTGGAGTGGGTTCCAAGCCTGGATCCAGGGGATTTTCCTGACGCAAGGATATCACACCCAGGTCTCCTGCGTATTACAGGCAGCCTTTTACATCTGAGCCACAGAGAAGGGTCTTGAAGGAAACAGGGTGTAACTGAATAGAAAGGAGCTCAAATTTGACAGTTTTGGAAGTCTTCCAAGTTGAGCTTCCCTGGTCTTCTTGCAACTTTCTGCGAGAACCCTGTCTAGGGTAAAACTGTGAGATTTCCTTCCTATTCTAACTGTCCTCAAGGAAGTCTGTTTAGTTAGTGGGGAAATACATCTTTACAGGCAAGAAATGCACATACTCCAGGACCTGCCTGGATGTGGGGGAATCTCCTGCTTTTCATTTCTCAGTCCTTGTTCTCTAGGATTCAGCTTCTGATTCACCTGTGCATATATGCATGCTACATCTGTACCGCCATGGACTGTTATCCCAACCAGTACCTTCTCTCTATTGGGATTCTCCAGGCAAAGAAATTCTGCGAAATGGGTTGACATGCCGCTCGCACAGGGGATCTTCTCTGACCTCGGGGGATTGAACCAGTGCTCAGTCTGCTGCACTGGCAGGCAGGTTCTTATACATGCTAGCAGTGCCTTGAGAAGCACTCTGACTCTAACTACTTAGACCTTACTGTGGTCTCAGAGAGTGAGGGGTTACAATCTTTCAAATTTTGCTGTCTTTTTAGTTATATTGTATTATTCAGGCGTACAACTAGTCAGATTTTTATATAGATTATACTCCATTTTAAGGCTATTATACAGTATTGTCTGTATTCCTGTGCATTCTAACAGTTATTTGCACCTAGTATTTTTCTCTCTGCAATCCCTTTATTGCTATGTGCGGCCCTTCCCCCATACCCTCACGGTAACCACGAGTTTGTCTCTGTGCGACCCTGTTCTTTTTGTTATAGTCACGATTGTCTAATTTTTTAGATTCCACATAGAAATGGAAAGCACGCAGTGCTCATTTCTGTCTGACTTATTCTACCAGTAGAATGGCATCAGTTCCATCCAAAGTGGTTGCATGTGGCAAAAATTTCACTCATCTCATATATGTGGGTATACACCACATACTTCCTTATCCAGTCATCTGGTTTGATTAGCCTCCATACCTTGATACTGTAATAAAGCTGCTATAGAACACTGGGTGCATATTATTTTTGAAATTATACTTTGATAACCAGCAGTTGGAATTGATGGATCATATGGACAGTCTATTGAATGTGAAGAAATTTTGCAAATGGTAATGTCCTGAATAAGGGGTTATATCCAATGCAAATAGCTCAATATATCAAAAAATGAGCAGAAGACCTATATAGATGTTTTTTCAAGAGAACACACAGATGGCCAACAGGCTATGAAACATCACTAATAATCAGAGAAATGCAGATCAAAACCACAGGAAGATAGCACCTGACACTGATCAGAATGGCTATGACCAAAAAGAAACACAATAAACAAATGTTGGTGAGGATGTAGCGAAAAGGGAACAGAACCTAAAACACTGTAGGTGGGAATGTAAACTGACGCCGCGCCACTGTGGAACACAGTATGAGAGTCCATCAAAAAAAAAAATTAACTGTTTTGACATTTTGACATTTGGAAGTGGGTGCTGAAGTTGAAGGTGGACCTGGGGTAAATCTCAGTGCTGCAGCTTTTTTAACTTGACAAGTCCCTGAACTTCTTTCTCCTGTGATGATGCTTTGTCGGCTTCTGTTTCTTTATCTTTTGGACCCTCTTCCCCCTACTCAGACACACGTGTGGCATGGCTATTTCTTGTGACAAAATCCTCTCTTTCCACATGGGGATGCTGGCCTCCGCAGGGCCCACAGCCTCCTGGCGGGGTGGCAAAGGAGCTTCCTGGCCTTGCCAAAAGCACGGGCAGACAAAGGCAGGGGCGGCTGAGCGCAGGTGCGGGCTCAGCCCGCCTGTTTCTCAGGAAGCAAGTCTAAGCTCCTGCGGTGTTAACGTGGGCCGGCAGCCCTGGAATAACGCCCCAGAGGCGGCAAACAGCTTGTAAGCAGTAAGCGTAGAACACATCGGCTCCACGTGGAAAGTGATTCAATTACTCCCCCCCATTACTCTGGCCGTCCCTAAGGCTGAAAATCACATTCCTGCTGCAGATCCATCTCCCAGATGTTCCTAGCTCGTCTCCAGACTATTCCAATTAGAGGAATAAAATTCTTGCCTGATATGGGGGGGGGTTCCCATCTCTAAAGAAGCCCAGGCCCCTGTCTAATGAGAGTCAAGGGGAGGCGATTCTCCCAGACGCCATTTCTAACAGACAGGTGAGAAATTGAGGGCAGGCAGGCAGTGCTGCTCATCACCGGGCACAGCCTCTAACAGAGCCATTTTAATCTCACAAGCCCTTGGCGTTACTTATTTCCATCGGCCTCCATCAGACAGGGCATGTTAGTGGAGACAGAACCTTCAACAACAGGGTTTTTGTATTAATATGGGTGGAAATCCTGCATTAATTGCAATGACACAAAGCACATCCCTCCACATACACAGCCACCACGGTCTCCCTCCCTCTCGGCCTACTTTCCCTTTTCAGAAATCTAGTCTCAGTGGGGATGTGTTAATCGGAGAGAGCCAGCAGATGTGAGCTATCCTGGGTCATTCTCACGATCTGCATCCCTCTTTACCTGTGCCCACATCTTAATTTTCTAAGAAGAATGGTGTTGGTTTTAAATTGTATCTGATCTTTGAGCTAAAAGTAGCCAATCAGAAATAAGATAGTCAATGGACTCATTTGCTCAACAGATACTGCTGAGTATTTACTGGGTACCGCTCTTGACTTGGGCTCCCTGGTGGCTCAAGCAGATGCTCTGACTATGCTGGGTGCTGAGGAGTAGTGTGGTAAGCAAGAACGATGACATCTTCTCTTACAGACCTAGGGTTCTCTATACAGGGGACAATGAAATGAAGTGAGATGTGAAGGTGATCTATGTGGTTACGCATGCAGAGCAGTCCAGGTTTGAATCCTAGTCAGGAAACTAGATCTTGCATACTGTAAAGTAAAAAATCCTGCATGCAGCAACTAATGAACCACAAGCCTCAACAAAGACAAGGACGATCAGGCATGCTGCAACTAAGACCAGTGGAGCCATGTATATTAAGAATACAGTTTTAGGTGAGATGCTGTGAGTGTTATGATGGGGAAGTTAAACACTATCCTCTCTGTAATCCCTTCCAGCAAGGTTAAACTTCCCCATGCTGAGGTCTTCCCTCCAATCTTCCACTTACAAAACGTGTGCTCTTCCACTGAGCACCTATCATGCTTGGGTAGGGCACATGTGAATGGCTGAAAGACATGCCACCTGCCACTGAGATGCCCACAG